>NC_040905.2:128521945-128830410 GCF_004126475.2 Phyllostomus discolor
GCTGGTACCCCTTGTTTCTCTAACAGAACCTCTGCAACTGAAATTTCCTAATTTTTAAATGCTACATGTGGTTGTGAGACCAGCCTCTTCTGTGCCTCTGCCGCTCCAGTCAGTCTCCATATGGTTTCTTCTGTATATCCTTAGTTATAGTACTTCTGTTCAGCTAGGTTTTAGGAGGTTCTCAATGATGGTTGTTCTGTAGTTTAGTTGTAATTTCGATGTGGTCATGGGAGGAGGTTTACCTACTCCATCCTCTTCACAAGAAGCTGACATATGCAATACTTATAGCCCAGCAATTTGGCTCCTAGGTACACCCCCCATGGAAACGCAGACACGTGTCCATCCAGGAACCTGTAAATGAATGTTCATAACAACATTATTCATAATTGTTAAAAATTATAAATAACCCAAATGCCCAACAACAGAATAGATTATGATATACTCATACAGTGAGGTATTGCACAACACTACATGAGCAATCTAAAGAGACGTGAACAACCTGGGTGAGTCTTATAAACATAATGTTGCAAAGTGAAGCCAGACTTGGAATAAATACTGTGTCATTCCATTTATAGAAGCTTTTTAGGGGCAGAGCTCCTCTGTGGTGTTAGAAGTCCAGAGAGTGATGGCAATGGGGAGAAGGGAGCTTTAGCAATTGGGTGAAGGAATGAGTAGGGCTTCTGCGATGCTGGGAATGCTTTATTTCCTGACCTGGGCAGTTTCACTTTGTGAATACTTATGAAGCTGTGCATTTACTATTTTACACTGTTCTGTACATGTGTTTTACTTCAATCAACAAAGTTTATTGTTAAAGAAATTGCATTTAAGAAGAGAGGAGGGGAAGTTTGTATCCCAAGCAAAACATTTTAACTTTCCCTGTGAGAAATAAGGAGTTGGTACAGATTTTTAAGCAGGAAAGTGATGTGATCCAGCCATCAAGCAGGTAGAGTAACCTGGAGGGTGATGAAGGGGATGCAAGTGGTGGGAAGAGCACTTAGGAGACTGTCACTGCAGTAGAGTATGAAGGAGAAGTGGGCTCCACTCCAGGGCCACTGCAGCGAGGACTGCAGCGTCACATAGGAGAACAGGTGTGAGAGTGAGTGAGATTTCAGTGGAAAGTTGGACATGAAAATAAAGGGCAGAGAAGAGCTGAGAATGGAACTGTTTTCTGGTCAAATATGATGAGCCACAGAGGACAAAGACAGGAGGGATACAAATTGGTTTAGGGCATATTCCCACACTCCAATAGGTACCTATTGGTACCTGTCACCAGAATAGGTACAGGAGGTGATGGTGCTGAGAACAGGAGCAGCAGCCTCCACATTATCATGTCCCCCTTCCTCACCTTCACTGTCCCCATCATTTTCTCAGTTTGTGCCCACCTGATGGGAGATAGCAAACATGGTCCCAGGGCAAAAGCTAGATTTGCTGTGTCTCTTTCCCTTGACAGGATCCATTTTCTTGTTCTCACTACAACCCAGTGTTTTTAACAATCAGAAATGTTTATGTTTCTATCAAAGGGATGCTAACAGAGCAGTAACAAGAATAAAGCAAATATAAAACCCTCATAACCATGTGATCAAACAGCAGCTCCGAGAGTGGGGCAGACTGCCATTCCAAGTCACCTCCTGTTCTGAAGTAGAAGCAGGCTTGCAGGTGACAGCACTGGTGCAGCATTGCTGCCTCAATACCAACCTGCACCCAACTGTAAGGATACAAAAAGAGACACCTGAAACCCAAATGCTCCACGGGACAACTGCACTCTTTAAACAAGTCAGTGTTCCAGATTAAAACAGACTAAAGAGGTATAAACAAGTGCAATGTGTGGCTTAAAATTTTTTTTAAAAAAAGCTATGACCTACATACCGGGAAATTCTAAGTATAGATGGCATTATGAAGTCATTCATAGGTTTTGGTGTGATAATGGCATTATACAGGAGAATCCCTTCACTCCTTAGAAACATGTTTAAACATTTGGGAGTGAAGTGTTATGATGTCTGCAACTTACTTAGAAAAACAAATATACATGTATTTGTTGCACTCTTTTAACTTTTCTGTATATTTAATATTTACAGGAGAAAATTAATAAAAAGAGTCTCTAAGTGCCCATATAATTAAAAAAAACAAAAATTGGTTTAAAAAATTGATTTAAAAACAATGATTTTCAAATCAAAAACATTTTATGCCAGAAATATTCACAGGGCAAATTATATGGCTTAATTCTATGTTTCAGTCAGTTACTGAGGAGAAATGTGGAGAAATGGGATATGAAGCTGCAGAGACTGGGAAGTAAAGACATGGCAAGTAAAGGCTCAGGAAGAGAGGGTCGGAACCAATCCTAAATGCATGCAGATAGCACATGAAGTGAGGACATGGAGTCCCATCCTCGGGAAAACTGTCACTAGAGATGTTTAATAATCAGAAACAGGATAAGTCAGGAGCTCAAACACTAGTTCTGGTACTCACTAGCTATAGAAATTTGGGTACGTTTTTTTCTTTTAATTTCCTTCAGGTTACTTTATCAAAAATGAGGATTAAATTCCAAACATTCACGAGTTGAGGACAGATGTATTTTTAACTCTTAGCAAAGTATCTGGCATAATAAGTATTTAATGGTTGGTGCCATTACGATCACAGACGTATGAAGTCTGTCCTGAAAAACTTAAGCCATTACTAATATAACAAGAATGGTTGGCACAGTATCAATGTGACCTGGCAGCCAAGGAGAGTAGACTGGAATGCACATGCATGATCAATGGTGACTTCACTGTACTAGTCAGTGGAGGCAGTAGATGTCATTGAGTGAGCATGTGTACTGTGTGGTCATTGCATTCAAAATGCCTGAGTGAGTAGAGCAATGATCTGCATTAAATTTTGTGTTAAACTTGAATATTCCTCTGTGGAGACCATTCAGATTCAGAAGGCCACAGCTATGGGCAACTGGTGATTGGCAGCTTCATCATGACATCACACCTGCTCACACATCACGTCTCATTCAGAGTTTTTTTGTGAAACATCAAATCACCCAGGTGACTCAGACCCCCTACAGCCCAGATTTGGTAATTTGCAACTTCTGGCTTTTCCCCAAACTAAAATCACCTTTGAAAGGGAAGAGATTTCACGTGATCGATGAGATCCAGGAAATACGATGGGGTAGCTTATGATGGTAATTGCGAGAACTTTGTGAGGTCCCAGGGTAGCTGCTTTGAAGGAAACTAAGGCATTATTGTCCTATGTACAATGTTTCTTGTGTCTTCTTTAATAAATGCCTCTATTTTTCATATTACAAGGATGGATACATCCTGGACAGAACTTGTAGTCTACAAAATTAGGGAGAGATGGGCATTGTGGAGATCTACCTCCACACAAGTGAGGGTGATCAAATGAGGGTGACAGCCCAACTAATGGGACAGGTAGTGTGAAGAAATGGAACTGGAACAGCCTGATCAAACACGAACCTGGTAATCCTCCCTTCCTCACTTTTTACTTGTGTGGCCTTAGGTAATTTATTTCATCTTTCCAAGTTTTAGTTTTCTTGTGACGTGTCTAAAAAATTAAAATAACAAATGCATTGAATAAAAGGTAGTATTTTTTTATTAAAATCTGAATGGATATATTTAAAACATTCTTCATGATGTTTTACTGTTTTTCTTTTAATTTTATTGTAATCATTGTTCAAGAACAGTTTTCTCCCTTTTACTCCTATTCCAGTCCACCCACCCATCCCTTTCCACTTCCCTCCCATTACCGCAGTCCCCCTAGTTTTGTCTATGTGTCCTTTAAATTTGTTCCTGTAAACCCTTCCCATTCTCCCCTGAAATTCCCTCTTCTCTCCCCTCTGGTCACTATCAGCCTGTCCTCTATGTCAGTGTCTTTGACTATATTTTGCTTGTTTCTTTGTTTTGTTGTTTAGGTTCCTGTTAAAGGTGAGATCATATGGTATTTGTCTTTCACTCCCTGGCTTATTTCGCTTAGCATAATCCTTTCCAGCTCCATCCATACTGTTGCAAAGGGTAGGAGCTCCTTCTTTCTTTCTGCCACATAGAATTCCATTGTGTAAATGTACCATAGTTTTTTGATCCATTCATTTACTGATGGGCATCTAGGTTGCTTCCAGCACTTAGCTATTGTAAATTGTGCTGCTATGAACATTGCGGTGCAAAGGTTATTTTGGATTGGTGTTTCAGGGTTCTTAGGATATAGTCCCAGCAGTGGAATTGCTGGGTCAAAAGGCAGATCCATTTTGAGTTTTCTGAGGAAGTTCCATTCTGTTTTCCATAGTGGTTGTACCAGTCTGCATTCCCACCAACAATGCACTAGGGTCCCCTTTACTCCACAACCTCTCCAGCACTTGTTGTTTGTTGCTTTGTTTATGATGGCCATTCTGACTGGTGTGAAGTGGTATCTCATTGTGGTTTTAATCTGCATCTCTCTGATGGGTAGCGATATTGAACATCGTTTCATGTGTCTCTGGATCCTCTGTATGTCCTCCTTGGAGAAGTGTCTGTTCAAGTCCTTTGCCCATTTTTTAATTGTGTTGCTTGTCTTCTTAGAGTGGAGTCCTGTAAGTTCTTTATATATTTTGGAGATTAAACCCTCGTCTGAGGTATCATTGGCAAATATGTTTTCCCATACAGTTGGTTGTCTTTTTATTTTAATACTGTTTTCTTTAGCTATGCAGAAGCTTTTTATTTTGATGAGGTCTCATTTGTTTATTCTTTCCTTTATATCCCTTGCTCTAGGGGACATGTCAGTAAAAAAGTTTCTGTGTGAAATATCTGGGATTTTCCTACCTATGTTCTCCTCTAGGACTTTAATGGTGTCATGGTTTATATTTAAGTCTTTTATCCACCTTGAATCTATATTTGTATAAGGTGTAAGTTGGTGCTCGAGTTTCATTTTTTTGCAAGTAGCTGACCAGTTCTCCCAACACCATTTGTTGAAGAGGCTATTTTTACTCCATTTTATGTTGCTGCCCCCTTTGTCAAATATTAATTGACCATAGAGACTTGGGCTTACTTCTGGGCTCTCTGTTCTGTCCCATTGGTCCATGTGCCCATTTTTATACTGGTATTAGGCTGTTTTGATTACAGTGGCCTTGTAGTATAGTTTAGTGTCAGGTATTGTGATCTCTCCTACTTTACTCTTCTTTCTCAAAATTGTAGCAGCTATTCGGATCGTTCACGGTTCCATATGAATTTTTGAGGTGTTTGTTCTGTGTCTGTGAAATAAGCCATTGGTACTTTAATAGGAATTGCATTGAATGTGTGAATTTCTTTGGGTAGTATGAACATTTCATGATATTAATTCTTCCAATCCATGAACATGGTATATGTTTCCATTTGTTTGTGTCTTCCTTGATTTCTTTCCTCAGTGTTATGTAGTTTTCTGAATACAGGTCTTTTACCTCTTTGGTTAGGTTTATTCCTAGTATTTTATTTTTCTTCTTCCTATTTCAAATGGGATTTTTTTTCTTGATTTCTGCTTCTGCTGTTCCATTGGTGGTGTACAGAAATGCTTTTGATTTCTGGATATTGACTTTGTATCCCACTGTTTTGTCAAATTCATTTATTAGGTCAACCAGCTTTTTGCCCGAGTCTATAGGATTTTCTATGTATATTATCATGTCATCTGCAAACAGTGACAGTTTTGTTTCCTCCTTTCCGATTTGGATGCCTTTTATTTCTTTTTCTTGTCTGATCACTGTGGCTAAAACTTCCAGTACTATATTGAATAGAAGTGGTGAAAGTGGACAGCCTTGTTTTGTTCCTGATCTTAGTGGAAAAGATTTTAATTTTTGCCCATTGAGTATAATGTTGGCTGTAGGTGTCTCATATATGGCCTTTATTATGTTGAGGAATACTCCCTCTATTCCCACTTTGGTCAGTGTTTTTATCATAAATGGGTGCTGTGCCTTATCAAATGCTTTTTCTGCATCTATTGATATGATCATGTGGTTTTTGTCTTTGCTTTTGTTTATGTGGCATATTACATTTACTGATTTGCGAATATTGTACCATCCTTGCATCCCTGGAATGAATCCCACTTGGTCATGGTGTATGGTCTTTTTAATGTATTGTTGGATGTGGTTCCCCAGTATTTTGTTGAGGATTTTAGCGTCAATGTTCATCAGTGATATTGGCCTGAAGTTTTCTTTCTTTGTTGTGTCTTTATCTGGTTTTGGAATTAGGATGATGTTGGCCTCATCAAAAGAGTTTGGGAGCCTTCTATCATTTTGGATTTTTTTGGAATAATCTGTGAAGAATAGGGGTTAGCTGTTCCTTAAATGCTTTGTAGAATTCTCCTGTGAAACTATCTGGTCCAGGGATTTTGTGTGTCTAGAGTTTTTTGATTACTGCTTCAATTTCTTTTGCTGTTATTGGCCTGTTCAGGCTTTCTGTTTGTTTTTCATTGAGTTTTGGAAGATTATATTTTTCTAGAAATTTGTCCATTTCACCTAGGTTTTCAAATTCCTTGGTATACAGTTCTTTATAGTAATTTCTTACAATCCTTTATATTTCTGTGGTATCTGTTGTAATCTCTCCTCTTTCATTTCTTATTGTGTTTATTTGGGTCTTCTCTCTTTTTTTCTTGATGAGTCTGCTTAAAGGCTTGTCGATTTTGTTTATGTTTTCAAAGAACCAGCTCCTGGATTCATTGACCCTTAGAATTGTGCTTTTAGTCTCTGTGTTTTCTAAGTCTGCTCTGATTTTGGTTATTTCCTTCCTTCTGCTTGCTCTGGGCTGTCTTTGTTGTTGTTCCTCGAGTTCTTTTAGATGTAGGGTTAGGTTGTTTGTTTGAAATGTTTCAATCTCTTTTAGGTAGGCCCTTATTGCTATGAACTTCCCTCTCAGGACTGTCTTTGTTGTGTCACATAAGTTCTGGGTTGTTTTATGTTAATTTTAATTTGTGTCCAGAAACTTTTTGATTTCTTCCCTAATTTCATTCTTGACTCATTCATTGTTTAATAGCATGCTATTTGATCTCCATGATTTTGAGTGTTTTGGGTTTTTTTCTTGGGGTTGGTTTCTAGTTTCAGTCCCTTGTGGTCAGAGAAAATGCTTGGTATGATTTCAATTTTCTTGAAATTGTTGAAGCTTGTTTTGTGTCCTGTCTTGTGGTCCATCCTTGAAAGTGTTCCATGTGCCTTTGAAAAGAATATGTATTTCGCGTCTTTGGGATGAAGAGCTCTCTATATATCACTTAAATTCATTTTATCTAGGGCATTGTTCAATGCCACAATATCTTTGTTGATATTTTGTTTGGAAGATATGCCCACTTTGCACGGTGAGGGGTTAAAATCCTCTACTATAATTGTGTTGCTGTCAATATCTTTCTTGAAGTCCTCTAACATTTTCTTTATGTATTTGGGTTCTCGTATATTGGGTGCATAGATATTTACAATGTTTATATCTTCTTGGTGGATTCTTCCCTTGAGTATTATGTAGTGCTTCTGGGTCTCTCTTTATGGCCCTTTTCTGGAAGTCTATTATGTCTGATATGAGTATTGCCACCCTGGCTTTTTTTCCCTCTCCGTTTGCTTGGAAAATTTGTTTCCAGCCCTTCACTTTCAGTCCATGTAGGTCTTTTGTCGTGAGGTGGGTCTCTTATAGGCAGTATATGTGTGGGTCGTGCTTTCCTATCCATTCAGCTATTCTATGTCTTTTGATTGGAGCATTTAATCCACTTACGTTTAAGTGGATTAAATGTAATAGGTACTTATTCATTGTCATTTTCATACCCGTGTTCCTCTCTCTCTCTCTCTCTCTCTTTTCCTTCCTTTCCTTAAAAGTAGTACCTTTAACAACTCTTGAAGAGCTGGTTTGGTGGAGGTGTATTATTTTAGACTTCTTTTGTCTGAGAAGCTTCTTATTTGGCCTTCTATCTTGATTGAGAGCCTTGCTGGGTAAAGTTGCCTTGGTTGCAGACCTCTGGTTTTCATTACTTGGAGTATTTCTTGCCATTCTCTTCTGGCTTGGAGTGTTTCCACTGAGAAGTGAGCTGCTAACCTTATTGGGGCTCCTTTGTATGTTACTTCCTGTTTCTCCCTTGCTTTTAAGATTCTCTCTTTGTCTTGGTATTTTGACATTTTAATTATGATATGTCTTGAAGTGGGCCTGTTTGGGTTTCTCTTGATTGGGATTCTCTGTGTTTTGTAGATTTGTGTGACTTTTTCTCTCATCAAATTAGGGAAGTTTTCCATCATTACTTTTTCAAACAGGTTTTCTATCCCTTGCTCTTCTCTTCTCCTTTGGGTATTCCTATTATATGGAGATTATTATGTTTCATATTGTCCTGCATTTCTCTTAATCTCTCTTCATTCTTTCTGAGCCTCTTTTCTTTTTCTTGCTCTCTGGGTGTTTTTTTCTACCTTGTCCTCCAGCTCAATGATCCAATCTTCTGCTTCATCAATCCTGCTTTTCATTCCTTGTACTGTGTTCTTCAGTTCAGAAATTGTATTCTTCATTTCCTCCTGGCCCTTGTTGATACTTTCTATTTCCTTTTTCATGTTGATATAGTTTGCAGTGAGTTCATTGTAGTTTCCCTGTAGTTTCTGGTAATTCACTGTCAGCTCATTGAGCTTTCTGATAACCATTGCTTTGAACTCAATATCTGATAGTTGACTTGCCTGTATTTGATTTAGCATTTTTTTTCTGAGGCTTCCTTCTTTCTTTTCATTTGGGGATTGTTTCTTTGTCTTCCCATTGTTTGTGAGTCTCTTCTTGTTAGCCTCTGCTTTTTAAATTGATCTGTTCTTGCTCCCTGGGTTTATGGTGTTAACTTCTGTGGTAGAATACCTGTGAGATTCAGTGGTGCTGTCTCCTGGATCCCCTGAGCTCACTGGTCTTGTGCTGCTGTTTAAGTTGGCTCTGTGTTTGTCTTTGGGTTTTGACTGTCATTGGGTCTTTCTTTGGTGGGTCTTTATCAGCAGCTGGTTAACTGAGGATCCCTCTGTCCACCACCTCCTGTATTTTGTTGTGGTGGTGAGGGCAGGTTGTGTTGAAGCTGGTTCTTCCATGTGTACAAGGTTTTGAGGATTCTGTCTTGCTCTTGTGCAGTTGTTTGTACTGGGTAGTGTCTCCACTATTTAGTTGTATTTCCATATAGGTCCTGGATTGAGGTTTGTGTGGTTTCCACAACCTCCTTCACCTTCTTCTGTTGTTATCTGTTAGTGATTCCTTTATTGTTGGGTTTCCTCTTGCAGTGGGTATCTTGCTGTTCACAGATTGCACCTACTCTTTTTTATGATCATTTGGAGGGGGAAGGCAAAATGGCTTAAGACAGGAAGGGAGTATTGTATGATGTTTACAGTAGCAGCCAGTAAAAAAGAGATAGGAGATCGTTTGGCCATGTATAGTGTTAGCCGTGATATTCCACCCAACTAATTGATTTTTAGAATGGAAAGAAGATAAGACTCTTGTTGGGGAGGGAAGGATTGTGAGTTGGATCTAGAAAGCAGTGAGGTTGTGGGAGGTCAGATTCCGAGGTAAGGTAGAGTAAAGGATAGTAAATAGTTGTCATGTATGAGAGAATACAGTTAACCACTACAGTAACAGATTTCTTGAAACTGTGAAATGGGCTAAGATCTGGGATGGGTGTTGTGAAGTATTTACAATTGTATGCAACAGCTATTATTTACAATAATATTAGAGCAACAATCACAACAGAATTTATGTGATCTAGATAACAAGAATAGGGAGTATAGGACCTTGTGTAGTGTGCTAATGGGACACAAGTGAAGTGGGGGACAGTACATTAGCAATACACTATGAAAGAGATATCAGGGGAAACCTGTCAAATGATACAACATAAGCAGCCTAGCAAAGCAGACTATATAGAAAGAAGAGGAATACAAAAATACTATTAAAATAAAAGATGTAAGAATATTGAAAAAAATAAATAATAATAAGCAATACCTTGCAGATTCTCTGTAATAGCAAAGTGAAATTTGTCTCACTGTCACAGCTGTAGTGATGCTCCTTCTTTGGGTCCAGGTCTGGTCTTTTCACAGTTCCAGGGATTTTTTGTGTTGTTTTTTTTTTTTTGTCTCACTTGTAGGTATTTAAAAAAAGGGAAATGAAGGAAGGAGAAAGAGATAAAATTGGAAAGAAAGGAAGAAGGAATAAAACAAGAAAGAAAGAAAGAAAGAAAGAAAGAAAGAAAGGAAAAAGGAGTTGAAAGCGAAAAAAATAATAAAAATTAAAAAATAAAAAATTATTTTAAAAAATTAAAATAGTATAAAATTTAAAAGCCTCTTGGTTTCAAAGTGGCCAAACTGGCTTTTCTGGGCTTGCTGGCTGAAGCAGGCTGAGGGGTGATTGGTATGGCATTTCATCTGTACTCAGTCAACTGTGTGCACTCTCAGGGGAGCTATCCTGGCACCTGTTCTCTGTGCCTTGGGTTTGGGATCCAGGCCTTTCCCCAGGGTTACTGCTGTGGGCTGGGGTGCGGGTTTGTGTGTTAGGCCAGGCTGCCTCACCCTTCCCAGTGCTATGGGGGTGCACCGGGTCTTCCACACACCCTTCCAGGCAACCTCGGGATCGCTGCCCAGCTCGGCAGCAGGGAGGCCGGAGTGATTGCTGCAGGAGTATTCCCCAAACAGTGTCTGTCTTTTCACTTTTTCTTTTTGAGAAATTCCTCTTACTCAAGCCTGCCACTCCATACAGTGGCCTGGCCTCTCCCATAGTCCAATTCTCCAGCCAGACCGGTCACTACGGGGGTCAGGGACTGTCACTGCGTGACTCGGAACTCTGCTGGTATCCATAGACTCTGTGGGCACTCATAGCCCCTGTGTGTTTGGTAGCAACTGGGTTTCTCCTGGTGCTGCTCAGACCTTTTTAGGCTGGGGAGGGAGTAGTTGCCCCAGCTCTCTCCCAAGGACTCTATGGCAAACCTGGCAGAGGGTGCCGGGCCTGGGGCAGCAGTCTCCCTGGACCCCGCGCTAGTCCCTGGGGCCTTATTGTTCTGAAGCACTGTCCTTATTGTCTGGTTTTTTGATTCCACTACAATTTTTGGTCTCCTATTTTCATATATGCTGAGGTACTGTTGGTTGTTTGTTCTTTTACTCCATAGATCGGCTAGGATTTTCTCTTGTATGTAGAGAGAAGTAGAATCTTCTCCCTCCTACCCTGATACCATCTTCCTCCAGCCCAGCTAGCTCTGTACTTAGCTCAATCAACCACAGATTACTTTTTCTCTCTGCTTCTGCGTTGTGACCATTTAAGGCCTGACAGGTTCACGAGATTCCGGCAGACAGAAGAATATTCATGGAGCTGTTGGGATAGCTGATATGCCTTTATTCAAGGGTGGGCAAGCCATGCATGCTGCAAGCTGTGTGTCATCCCCTTGCATGTGTCTGCATGTCACCTGCCCTCTGTGTGGCACCCAGCATGGTGCCCAGTAGGGAGTGCCTACCCTCTTAAATACTGGAGACAAACAAAGCTGGCAGGATACCAAGAGATCTGGTGCAACGGAGCTTCATACTACACATGAGAGCCCACTCAAGGCTATGGGAACACTTTATGGGACCCAGTCTCGAGGCTATGAGATCCCTACTTATCAGGCCCATTCTCAAGGTTATGGTAAATTGCTTTTCTTAGTTGCCCAGAAACCTGGGTGAGGAAGCCAGACTGCCTCCATTTACCCTATAGCTTTGTTATGCAGCAAAACTGATTTTTTGCATGATTCACATATTGTTACATAGAATATTAAAAGACATGTATTTAAAAGTGAAGATTTAAAGAAAATAATAGTTTCTCTGGCTTTATCAAGGAAATTCCTAAGTAACTAGCTACTAGCACAGCTTGGTGCCACTGCCTTGATTTGTGCTTACATGCCAACAGTTTTATGGCTGATTGATTTTGTACTATCACTGCAAATGTCATAATATTAAAACAAGCAAATAATATTTTACCGTTTTTCACGAAAATAGTTTTGGCATCTTGGGGAACCTCTGGAGTCATCAAATCACACTTTGAGAACCACTGTGTAAGAGAAAATGTAAACAGAGGAGACTGACCTCAAGGTGACCCAGATATTTTAATCAATAGGGAAGGAATTTAAAGCAGCTATTATAAGTATGCTCAAAATTTTAAAGAGAAATATGCTCAAAATGAATGATCAAATAAGAAATCTCAAAATAGAAACTACTCAAAAGAACCAAACAGAAAGTTATAGAACTGAAAAATACCACTCCAGAATTTTAAAAATTCACTGGATGGGCTCAACAGTAGGTTGGAAAGGAAAGAAGAAAAAGTCAGTAACTGGCAGATAAATTTATAGAAACTATCATATCTAAAACATACAGATAAAAAAATTAAAGAAATAAACACAGCCAGACTCTATCAAAAGGTCTAACATACTTGTGACTGGAATCCAAGAAAAAGAAGAAAAGAGTGGGGCAGAGATAAGTATTGGAAAAACAAACAGCCCAAAGGCCAAAAATGAGGGAAAGACATATATTTATAAATTAAAGTTAATTGGAGAACCCCAGTGAAAAACACAAAGAAAACCCCACAAAGGCACATGACAGTCAAATTGCAAAAAGCCAAAGAGAAGCAGAAAGTCTTAAAAGCCATCAGAGAAATGACACAGTACATTCAGGGAACAATAACAACTGATAATTTGTTTCTCATCATAAACAACGACGATTGGAAGATAGAATAACTACATTTTTTACACTTTTAATATGCTAAAGGAAAAAAATCTCAGCTCAAGATTCTATATCCAATGAAAATGTCCTTGAGCCCTGACTGGTGTGGATCGGTGGGTTGAGTGTCATCCTGCAATCTGACAAGTTCTCCAGTTCGATTCCCAGTCAGGGCACATACCTGAGTTGTGGGCCAGGTCCCCAGTTGGGGACGTGCTAGAGGCAACTGATAGATGTTTCTCTCACACATCAGTGTTCCTCTCCCTCTCTTTCTCCTCTCTCCCCCTCTCTAAAAAAACAAACAAAAAAAACCCATAAATGAAAAAAAATCTAAAAAAGAAAATGTCCTTGAATAATGAAGGTAAAATAAAGACACTTTCAGATAAAGGAAAATTTAACATATTCATGGCCAGCAAATTCAGAGTTCAGAAAATGCTAAAGTATGTTTTTTAGGTCAAATTGAAATGATACTAGGTGAAAATTCTGATTTGCAGGAAATAATGAAGAGTACTAGAAATAGTAAATATGTGTGGAAATATTTTTAAGAAATGATTTTCATCTTGATTTCTTTAAAATATTTGGTTGGCTAAAATATTTGTTGTTTTTTTTTTTTCATATGATGGCTTCAGTAGTGCTTAGTTGTCTTTAACTTGATTCGAAACAATTTTGTTAGATTGTATTGTGACCGCTGTCTCATCAATGTGCATTTAAAAAAACTTAGCAAAATTGGTGAATTTTTGTGCAGCCATTTTAATATTTAAAATGGAAGAAAATGTGCAACATTTTGGGTATCTTGTGTTTTATTACTTCAAGAAGAGTAAAATTGCAAATGAAACGCAAAAAAAGATTTGTGCAGTGTATGAAGAAGGTGCTATGGCTGATCAAATGTGTCAAAAGTGGTTTGCAAAATTTCTTGGTACTATTGACATTTTGGTCAAATAATTCTTTGCTGTGGAGCTGTCTTATGCATTGGAAGATATTTAGCAGCACCCTTGGTCTCTACCCACTAGGAGCCAATAGTGGGAGCTAGCTGGCATACTCAAAATATTCAAATCAATAAAGTTATTGATGAAAATGAAGAATATGTCTTACTTACTTTTTATGGAAAAAAACCATATGGACTTTTTGGCCAGTCCAATACATGTGACTGTATAAAGCAAAAATTATAACAATGTATCATGGTTTTGCTGTGTATACACAACAAGGTCTGCCTGGAAAAAGTCCAGCCATTGTTAATGTAACAAAAACTGTTTGTGGGACATCAATGTGAGCTGGCAGCCAAGGAAAGTGGACTGGGATGCTCATGTGTGAACAATGACCACTTCACTGTACTAGTCAGTAGGGGAAGTAGATGCTATTGAGTGAGCATGTATACTGTGTGACTGTGTAGAGCAATGAATCAGCGTCCAATTTTGCATTAAGTTTAAACATTTCTCAGTGGAAACTATTCAGATAATTCAGAATGCCACAGCTGCGGGCAACTGGTGATTGGCAGCGTCATCATGACAACATGCCAGCTGATACCATCATGTCTCATGCAGAATTTTTGGCGAAACATCAAGTCACCCAGGTGACTCAGACTCCCTACAGCCCAGATTTGGCACCCTGCAACTTCTGGCTTTGGAAAACTAAAATTATCTTTGAAGGGGAAGAGATTTCAGACTGTCAGTGAGATTCAGGAAAATACGATGGGGCAGCTGATGGCAATTGGGAGAACTATGTGAGGTCCCAAGGGGGCTACTTTGAAGGGGGCTGAGGCATCATTGTCCTGTGTACAATGTTTCTAGTATCTTCTTCAATAAATGTCTCTATTTTTCATATTACATGGCTGGATACCTTCTGGACAGGCCTCATATATGAAATATGTACAACAACTATAGGACAAAAAATGATCGAGGGTATAAAGAAGCCTATATAGGTGCAAGTTTTTTTACATTTTATATGAAGCAGTATAACATTAATTCTAAATAGACTATGTGAAGAATGTACATTGTAATCAATAGATCAACCATGGGTGGAGATTACAGTTAAAAAGACAATATGGAGGCCTGGATGGCATAGCTCAGTGGATTGAGCGCAGGCTGCGAACCAGTCATCGCAGGTTCAATTCCCAGTCAGGGCACATGCTTAGGTTGCAGGCCATGGCCCCCAGCAATTGCACATTGATGTCTCTCTCTCTCTCTCTCTCCCTTCCCTCTCTAAAAATAAATAAATAAAATCTTTAAAAAAGACAATATGGAAATTAAAATAAAATTCTAAAAATAATTAGTCAAAAGAAATAAGGAAAGGAAGACAAGAGGAACAAAATTAGATGCAACAAACACAAAACAAGTAGTGAAATATGTGCCCTAAATTAAACTATATCAATAATTACAATAAATGTAAATGAAGTGAACTTTCTATTTGATATCAGATATTATTGCTGTATGTATTTTTTAAAAGGCAAAACTCTGATAATCCTGTAAAGGAGTCAGGGTAGATGGACTCCAGGGCCTCCATCTTGTGGCACTGCTCCTCACTGTTATCTGTCATTGTGGCCCTCCCTGCTGCCCATGCACCGCCCAGTCTCCTGAACAGCACACAGTAGCTGAGACAGCATCCTCTCTTGGAGAGTGGGCAGTGGCTGGGGAAAATGATGAAAGTGTCCAGACTATCCTCAAGTTTATATACAGTGAAAAATACCCAGATGAAACCCTCTTTTATGAAATATTCTTCCACGAAAATCTAGAAGGTAACGATGTCTCAGGCCTTTAAAATTATTATAATTACAGGCAGAAGAAAACCTTGGTATGGTGATAGTCTTTACTTTAGTGGCAGCTGTGCCAGAGAAGTTAAATGAAATAGTGGATCAAATAAAAACTAGAGGAGAAGAAGAAAAGAAAGAAAAAGAACCAGAAGAAGCTGAAAAGCAATCATTTCATGGCATTCCTGTTACAACTGAGAATTTTTTTTTTAACTATCAATGTCAGTTCTTTTTTTTTTTTAGATTTTATTTATTTATTTTTAGAGAGGGAAGAGAGAGAGAGGAACATCAATGTGCGGTTGCTGGGGGCCGTGGCCTGCAACCCAGGTATGTGGCCAGACTGGGAATCGAACCTGCAACACTTTGGTTCACAGCCTGCGCTCAGTCCACTGAGCTACACCAGCCAGGCACAACTGAGAATTTCTTAAGGCCAGGTTTGATGCAGCACTCTTAGAAATTAAAAAGAAATGAATGAAAGAAGAGCAAGCAGGAAAAAATAAATTAAATGGAAAATTGCTATTTTAAACAGATTGTAATTTGACACATCTGATATCTAATTCTTGGAGGATGCTGGAAACAATGAGGAGGTAGACGAGACTTTGTTCCGGGAAGTGGATGCCTTGGAGCTGGAGGATGACGAAGATGACCCAGACTACAATCCTGCTGACTGAGAGGGTAACTTGAACAACTAATAATGGACTATCTCTGTCTCCAGAAGTTTGACTACCACAGCATCTGTGGCTATGATGAAAGGGTGTTGATTTTTCTTTCTTTTTCACTAAGTAAAAATAATTTTCAGGAGAATATTCTTCTGATAGCTTTCATTATTAAATTTAATAAACTGACCTTACAATTTCAAAAATACAATAAAATTAAAAAAGCAAAACTCAACTATTGACTCTCTCAAGGAGACACACTTTAAGTATTTGTACTTTGTCTATAACATTTGAAAGTATAATATACTTTGTAACATGGGCAGAGAAATAATAACTCCCTAGAAATTTCTTTTCCTGCAACAAAATCCTGACAAACAGCTGGACTGCCTATAGTGAATACTGAAGATGAGAGTGTGGTTTGCTCCTGACATCTGTCCACCTGTTTGAGTGCTCCTGACCCCCACACCATCCAAAAGCCCACTACCAGTGTTTTGCCTTTGGACTTAATGCAGCCTATGCTCTGTGCTCTGCTAGGTGTGGCTTCCTTCTTTTCCAGTCCCTCCAGGTCCATGTGTCTGTGAATTATGTAAATTGATAAAGCAATTCACAAAAGTGTTATTTACTAATAACATATTCCTATTCCATGTCATGGGTATAACGAGGGCAGTCAGTTGCTTCATCATAATAACTGATATTTATTGAGTACTTAAAGAAGAACCTTACTCAGGACTAAGCACAACACAGGTGCCATCCATTTAGTTCTCCCCAAGATCTTTATGAGGCAGATGCTGTGATTGTTAACATTTCCCGATCAGTAAAACTAAGGTGTGCAGAGTGAGTCTCTCCTCTCCATCACACACACAGCTACATGTTTGCAGTTCAAGCGTTAAAAACAGGACTTAAACTCAGTGTATGTGATTCTAACACATCATCCCTTAAATCCAAGGAATAGTTCTGAAATAATGACAGGCATGAGAGAAGAGACACAGAGGCAAAGTAGCTGTTTTATCCTTTGAAACCATTTAAGTAGCCCTCTATCCCCTAGCTATACACTGACCACATGACAAGCATCTTTGCTGAGGGAGTAAAAGTCAGCGATGTAAAAGGCACTGTTGGATAACTGTGATTCAGGTCCTTTATGCATGTTACCGCATTTAATCTTTATGACCAAAAAGGTAGGCCCTTTTTTTCCCTTACATTATAGATGAGAATGTATAAATGTTTTAAAAGTTATAAAATAAGGTATGTTGATCTTTTCTTTCAATAAACTAACCTCATGAGAGTAAAAGGCAAAAAAAAAACCCCACATATAATGTGTCAGGTATAACTTTGTTACTAGAAATCTGTATTTGGTTTGATCACTTCTTACAACAAACTTGTATTCAGATATCACTAGCATAATGAAAATAAAAACAAATGTGATTCAAGACCATTTTCTGAGGGTAGAAAAATCTCCTTCTAACATATTGCCGAAGTGGCCCCTGAAAAGCTTGATGGCTTCCCTCCCAGAGGTTGGGATACGCCTGTTGGGATTCAGCACAGTGTTCTGAATATCGCTCGCCTTAGAGCCTCTTTCTCCAGGAATAAAAACAGTATGACCCAAACACAAGAGTACCAAAAGAACAGCACCACAAAGTGTCAGGTAGAATCTATTTTGCTGCTTAAAAAATTTTTTTTTTTATTTCTGGATAGTCACTAATCAAAGTGGTGGACATCTCTGTTTTTTGCCATCTGTTTTTCTCTGAAGCTCTTGGGAGCACTAAAGGTCATGGCTTAGCTAATGCCTGACTATTCTTTGAAAAGTGTTAAGCTATCAATACCTCCTTTATCAGTGCTACCTGCCCAACTATGACAAAGACTTTAATGAGAATAACTGAGGAAATTGAGAACTAGGATAGGAGAGAGGAAATTATGACAATATATCTCGCCTTGACTTACAAGGGATTCTGCAGCTCTCTAGTTTTTTTTACCTCTGGCAAATTGGTTTATGAGCTAATGCCCTCCTCTGTGGGTGTCAACATCCTCCTCTGCACTTGCTCTGAGGATGAGAGGTGTGGGCTGTTGGTTCCATAGGGGAGGAAAACTTTTTCCTTTATCCTCTTACTTTGGTGACCAGGGGCCTACAAATTAAACTCACAAAAGGCGGATTAACAAGAGAAAAATGTGTATTTGTATATACAAGAGCTAATACAAGAAGTATCTTGCTCCCTAAATGATTCAAGTTAGATAGAGGCCTAGAGAACTAACTTAGTAGAGAAAAGGGAGGGGGGAAGAAAGGGCTTCTATGGGAAGAACAAGTAGGTTTGTTTAGGAAAGACAAATGGGTTTTAAGGAGAACAAACAGGAGATAAGAAATTTGATAATAATGTTTGTCTAAGTAGGTGTGAGTGATTTTTTCTGAGGAGGTTTTATGGTACGTTTATCTTGTTCTCTCTCCTGGGAGTAGACGGACTCCAAAGAGGAGATTCATGGCAGCCTCATTCTCAGAAGGTGCTTGCTTTAGTCAGATAAGGGATGATCTGAGAAGGTGCTTTCCTCCATCTGGGACTCTCAAATGTCTTCATCTTAAAATAATTTTAAACAGACTCTAGGGAGCCCAGTCAGCCTCCACAGTACTACATTCACACAAGGAAGCTGGTGTGGGGCTAGAGTTTAGGGGAAGGAAGGATTATCTCTGTTATGGACTTAGTTGTATCTCCCCAAATTCATACATTGAAGTCCTAACCCTAAATATAACTGTATTTTATATATTATATTATTATAATGTATAATATTATGCATTATATTTGGGCCACTGAAGAGGAAATTAAGATTAATGACATAATGAACATGGGGCTCTAATCCAATAGAACCGGTGTCCTTAGAAGAAGAGACAGAGACACCAAGGAAGGATGCACAGAGGGGAGAGGTGATGTGAGTACACAGTGAGAAGGTGACAGTCTACTAGCCAAGAAGAAGCCTCAGGAGAGACCAGATATGCCCACACCTTGATCTAGCACTTCTAGTGTAGTCTGTGGTATTTGTTATGATGGCCTGAGCTGACCAATACACCCCTTTTTAGGCTCCATTACTGATTTAAGGACAAATAAATTCCCACCCACTGGAGAAGGGCTCAAAGGGCAAGACACAAGAACCCCAAGATCACAAACAGAAAAAGCTAAAATCACAGCTTCCAGTTACACTGGAAAGAGTGGATGAAGCAGGGACTCTTTTTACCTGTTTGGGAGGTGGGTGGGAAACACTAAAACTTTGAGAACTAAGAGAAGTAAAGAGCAATGGGGGTGCCCTCCAAATCTTAGTATTTCATGGCCAATTCATATCCTAGGCCTGTTTACAGCAGAGAAGAGACCTATGGCCTAGTGGGGAAAGCATCATTCAAGCCTTCTCTGAGTCTATCTGGGAAAATTTGATACATAAAGAGAACCTCAAAGAACCTGAGGGGTAGAGAAGGGCAAATTGATGACCCAGAGGAGGAGGCTGGTGAGAGGCAGGGAGGTCTTCCAGAAGCATCAGCGAAAGCAGTTGACCAAAGCAGGATTCCAGCTTAGTCCAGGTAGCCACATTGCTTTCGGTGCAGCACAGACTAGTTGGCTTGGAATTAGGGTCCAAGTGGACTGTGGCAGGTATTTTTTATTTTGTGTTAATAATTTTTAAAAAATTTTAGAGACATTTTAGACTTATAGACAATTTGAGAAGACAGTACAGAGCATTTTCATATACCCCACTCCAGATTCCCCCATTATTGACATCCTACATTAATGTAGTACATTTGTTATAATTGATGAACCTATAGTAACACATTATTTCTTTTATTTGTTTTTTTTAAGATTTTATTTATTTATTTTTAGAGAGAGGGGAAGGGAGGGAGAAGGACAGGGAGAGAAACATCAGTGGGTGCTTGCCTCTCACATAGCCTGCACTGGGGACCTGGTTGGCAAGCCAGGCAGGTGCCCGGGCTGGGAATTGAACTGATGACCCTCTGGTTTGCAGCCCTCGCTCAATCCACTGAGCTACACCAGCTAGGGCTAGTAATACGTTATTATTAACTAAAATCCATATTTTGTTTGGATTCCCTTAGTTTTTTAATGTCCATTTTCCATTTCAGGACCCCATCCAGGATCTCATATTACATTTAGTCATATCTCCTTAGGCTCCTTTTGGCTGGGACAGTGTCTCAGAGTTGTTTTTGATGACCTACACAGTTTTAAGAAGGCTTACCACTGTGGAGGTTGACTTTGATCACTTGGCTGCGGTGATCAAAGATTTCTGCACTGTAAAACTAGTCTTTCTATGCCCCTTTCCACACCCTACTATTTGGAAGGAATTCACTACATGTAGCCATAAAGAGTTAGGCTTCCCGTCCTTGAGAGCAAAGTGTTTACACAAATTATTTAGAATACTACTTGGGAGATTTGCCTCTTTTCTTATATTTACATATTAAATTATTTATATCTTTTCTCCCATACAATTTATTAAATTATGTGGAGTTTTGGATATTTATCTTCTACTTTGGGTCATAATCCTATATTACATTATTGATTGATTGATTGATTGTTCAACTTATTCCATATTTAGCCATTGGGAACTCTTCCACTTGGTTTCTATGACTATTTGACATACAGCCATCATGTGGGGTTATTTTGAGTACTGTCTTACCTTCTGGCACTACAATATCCTTCAGGCTCCTCTTGTATATTTTCTCTATTGCTTTAGTCCTAGAATCAGCTATTTCTCCAGTGAATACTTTTACTGAAGAATGACATTAGAAACCAAGATTTGGGGAACTACTCCCTGCTACTTGGGTGTCATTACTTCTAGGTCCTCTCAGCTGAGACAGCAAGGAAATATATGTGTGCATACTAAGCTATGTATATAAACTTACCTAAATATTTTGTAAATAACATCTGTATTTACACTAAGCTAAATGTGACCTTATACTGATGTAATCAACTTTATTCCCTTATCACATGGGTAATTTAGCACCTCCCCTGGCTTATGTATTCTCCCACTCCAACAGTGAAAAACTGATGAGAACCATCAGCAACTGGTAAGAACCATCTGCAATCCATTATTTAATTTTTAATTGACTTAAAAAATTCTAAATGTTAGTACCCATTAATGGCATATTCCTTTTGATACTCCAATTGTTCCAGATTTGGCCAGTGGGATTCCTTTCAAGCTGTGCCCTCTCACACTTTCAACCAGTCTTTGAGTACCTCATTGTTTTCTGGCATAAAGAAATTCTGGATTCACCTTCTATTCTCCCTGTCTTAGATATAGAATCAGTCATACATTTAAGGAGACCTAATCCACCCTCTTTATTGAGATATAATTTACATACCATACAATTCACCCATTTAAAATGTACAATTCAATGGTTTTAGTATTCTCAGATATATACTACAATTTATTATATTTTTAGATATATACTATAATCATCACAATTTTAAAACATCTTCATCATCGATAAAAGAAGCCCCATATCCTTTAAACTATCATCCCTGAATGTTCTCATTTCTACCATCCCTAGACCATGATGACATGTGTCTTCAGAGTCTGGTGTGGTCTGTGCTTGTGTGTTAGTGCATGAGTGCATATCCAATTGGCAACGGTGGGTTTAGCAGGAGAAATGGCCATATCTGGGAAATCATGGTCATAGAGGATCTAAAGCAGAGGACAGAGTCTCCGAATGAGAGGATAAGAGGAGACTGATCACATTCCCCACATCTGGGAGTAGGAGTGGGAGGGGTAGGGTGAACCCCTGATGATCATTTGTGGAAAGCTGATGATACATACAAGGTAATAACTAAGAATGTAGATTCTGGAGTCCAGTGTTTGAATCTTACCTCTGTAACATATAGCTGTGTAACTCTCAGTAATATAAAACCTCAATTCTATGTCTGTGTAACACCTAATCTCTGCCTCATAGGTTACAGGAACTCAAGGCACAAATAGTTGTGGTCAGTATCAATCAATGGGACTTACATAATCTTGGTTGGGGGTGGAGTACAGTGTCTGGTCAAGGAAGCCTCTTCAGGGCAGAGAGAAAGAGTCCTCCACCATACTTCTCTGAGACAATGTCCTTGGGTGAGGCCTACTGGACCCCTCCAAGACCCTAGAGGTGGGGTTTTCTGTGTTTGCCATGCAATCCCTCCCTCTCAGAGATGAGTACTCAAGTTAGGTGGCAAAGGGGGAACTTCTGGATAGGAAATCCACTAGAGCCTTAGAGAATACTTGAAAAAGAATATACATAAAGCATTAAAGAGATACCAAAGAAATTCAGGGGGCTATGTTTTAATTTTTATTTTGGAGACTAAAGCATGAGTAAAACTTTGCATGAGTAAAACTGTACCCATTTTGTGTGCCTTAAAGCTACAAATACTTAAAATGCCTATTTAATACTTAAGAGTTCTGCAGAAAACTGCACAACTATCTCACCTTGAACACAATTTTATATATATTTTTCTATCGTCTGATGGTTATCTCTATGCACATGTAGTTTTGAAATAGTTTTTCATAGTTTTTTTGTCATAGAACACATAGATTACAAATGTCCCTATGTCACTATATGTTATCCTCATAGAGTCAACATGGTTGTAACTGTATACATGGTTTCATAAACTTATCTTTTACATTATTCTTCAATTCTAGAGATATAATTGCCAATGACTCCCAGATTGCTCACATGGAAAAGATAGACTTCAGTTTGTAGTACAGCTATTTCTCGTGTAATCTGTCATACTTTAGAGCTGTGAACTTTTATCTTAGGATTCACAAAATTTTGTTTAAAAGTAAAATATCAAGAGAATGTGTACATCAGATTGTGTTCCCAAATATCTGTAATCTTTTTTGTATGTGGTAATAAAATTATAGCTGGCTATTTGGTCGCCCAGTACAAGATTACATTTTTAGACTAACTTTGCTGTTGGGTGTGGTATGTGGGAAGCAGTGAAAGGGACATGTGCCATTTCTAGGTCTTGATAGAACTGGGTACTCTTCTCATCACCTCATCTTTCCTGTCTTGCTGGAGGCAGGGAGCAGCCACTTTAGACCCATAAGATGGAATGCCCATGTTGAAGATGGCAGAGCCATCTTACAACGCCTGTACTGTTAATCTTCTCTCTTGTTTAAGTCTTCACATTCATGGGTGTCTCTGACCCATTAGTCCAGCCATGGCAATAATATACTATTTTCTCATTGATTGTGCCAGGCAAGATAGTTGTAAAATATACTCTCATTTTTCAAAAAGTCTAGAGGTCCAGAGTTCTGCTTTATTCTTCACGTAGTGTTTGCTAAGCAATTTTTTCTTTCTGCTTGTGGTTGGCAATGTGTTGGTATTTCATTTTACTCGTGACACTTATGCCCTCCTACATGTTCTGTGCATAGAGCTTTGGTTTAGGAGGGGTGGCTTCTGCTATTCAGACTGGCTGTATGCTAGGAACTCACTGTTGGCCATCCTGTAATGTACACATTTATTATTACATAGAAATAAGCATTAGGAAAAGGTCAAGGGTGTGGCAGATCGAAAAGACAGTTAGCTGAGAGCTGGCTGGAGGCAAGGGTCCCAAATCCTGTACTAGGGGTATCCAAACTTTTGATGTCTCTGGGCCACACTGGAAGAAGAGTTGTCTTGGACCACACATTAAATACACAAACACTAACAAGAACAAAAAAATTCTCATAATGTTTTAAGTAAATTTACAATTTTGTGTTGGGCCGCATTCATAGCTATCCTGGGCTGCATGTGGTCCGTGGGCCATGGGTTGGACATTCCTGCAACAGATGGTAGTAATAGTAATAGTATTGAATACCCCAAACACCAGCCTTACCTTCCTCTGCCGAACTAATACTGTTCCTGGCTTACACTCTTTGCTCCTGGCTCACTTTTTTTTTTAACCGAGAAATAGAAAAAAAACTAAAGAGAATTAAATTTTATTGGACACTTTAACATTTATTGAGAGGCTGTGCAAAATAGTGATTAAGAACATAGGGAATTGAGCCCTGGCTGGTGTAGCTCTGTGGATTGAGCGCGGGCTGCGAACCAAAGTGTCGCAGGTTTGATCGATTCCCAGTCAGGGTACATGCCTGGGTTGCAGGCCATGACCCCCAGCAACCGCACATTGATGTTTCCTCTCTCTTCCCTCTCTATCTCCTTCCCTTCCCTCTCTAAAAATAAATAAATAAATCTAAAAAAAAAAGAGTTTCCTAAAAAAAAAAAGAACATAGGGAATTGGAGTCAGGTATATCACATATCTTAGCTGCAGAGTTTGGTAAGTAACTGAATCTCAGTGTTTTCATTTGCAAAATAGGGATAATAGTACTAACTTCAAAGTTTTCTGAACATTAAATAAAATAATGTACTTAAATGTTTGGAGTAGACTAAGAATTAGGTTGATAAATGGCATATAATATTATCTATTCTGCTCTTACTTCCTGGTGCTTAATGCTTTACATACTCATCTCATCAACCCTGTAACATGGGCATACTCTTTCCCATTTTACAGATCAAGAAATTGAAGTTAAAGAAATTTTGAAGTGATACACATTTTATACTAGCTATTTTGTGAATGAAGAAATGGAAGTATGGAGTATTTATATAATTTATAGATGTCTCAAAGTAAAAATTATGAAGGTGGGATCCAAAGCCATGCCCATCTGCCCTGATGTTTAGTAATTCTCTATTTGTCGTCATTGCTGACAGGTTATAATGGTCATGGTGATGTTTGTTATTTACATTAAATTTTAACAATCAATTTTCTTCATACACAGGAATATCTTCATGACCACTTTCAACAAGGATCAGAGTTACAACTGTTAGGGAAGGGGCTAGTGTTTCTATGTTGCATTTTCCTATCAGGCTCTGTGCCCATCAAAACCATAGGCCATCCTTCTTAGTCTGATTTCTAATATAACCCAAACAATCAATGATTATTGTTTTGTGTTGTCCTCATCAATGGCAAGTATTTTCTGAGGTTATATCATTTTAAATAGCACTGTCAGGTGTTCTGTAACTCCTTTATTTGAATTTACAATCTGTGAATGAGCCAACATAAATATATCAAAACATTTAGCAACTAAAACAAATGAATAGCAATTCAATAATTGTAATAATCACAATAGTTGAGCTATAAATAAAATTCTGTTTCTTAGCAGTTAAAGTGAACATGATTATTAGAAAAGGTAAAAGATACGAGAGGAAGCAAAGTTTCCCCTTGTCCCAAACTACAAGAGAAATTTCAGAAGTGCTATTTTTACAAAAGATAAAGTACTCTCAACAACATTCCCACAGCAGATGCTGTACACCTAAAACTAACACAAAGTAATACTGAATGTAAATTGTAATTGAAAATAAAATTAGAAAAACAAAACAAAATGTAGTCAATGTGCAATAGCAGAGATTTGTGTGGCGGTGGGAATATGCTCAAAGCAGCACATTTTTCAAACAATATTCCTAAACATCTTTTCTCTGTAGAGATTTGAGAAAAGCTAGGTAGGAGAAAATTCTAAGCAAGGGACTTTGATGAGCACCTACTAAGTGATCCTCTGCGTTTCTGGTTGAGGAAGGATCCATCTGTTCTAAATCCCACTCAACACCTCATTTGGCTGAGTCCCTTTTGTTAACACTATGGCGCCTTACTGGGACTCCGGAAGGGCCATCTCACCAGCTGGAATTGGTGGCTCAAGGACCCCTGTTGTTATTGGCTGTTCTCACTCCTTCCTGAACTCCACAGAATAAGCATCACGTATGTTTACAGGCACGTTTAACCGGTAACCCGTGGTTCTCCTGTGCGTGAGTAGTAAACCACGGTCCCACGCAGAGCTGCTACACTGTCAGCCAAACCTGAGACATTTTAGTCCACCTTTCAAGCTAACACAGAACCCCAGGGAGTGCCGGGAGGAGACTCCCTGCGGGGATCTCTTATATATAACTATTCTACACCCTTGGAGAACTACTTTCCCCTTGTCCTCGCAGGACAAGCCATTACAACTGTTATCCGGCTAACGGAAGACTGGGAAAGTGGAATCAGGAAAGCTCAGTCACTGGGTCTGGGCGTGGCGAGTCATTGAGGGGCGGGGCCTAGAGCACCGGCAGGCTACGCTTTTGGGACTAGGCTCAGCATTGCGGCTCAGGGCGGGGCCTGGGCAAGCCTCGCAGCGTGAGCGTGGTGAGGGCGGGGCAGCAGCTGCAGGCCCGCGCCGTAAACATACAACATGGCGGCGGCGGCGGCACCTGGGGCATTGGGCGCTTTGCAGGCCAGCCGCACCCGCTTGGCAGCCGCTTGCTGCGCGCCGCTCGGCCCTAGGTGGAGACTGCCCGGCTCCTTTACCGGCCCGCAGGTCGGCTGGGCGATCTGGGTCCGGGGCTCGATGCCCGCGGTTTGGGGGGCGACTCTGTGGCGGGGCTACAGCTCCGAGTTGAAGACGGAGGACGAGCTGAGGGTGCGGTACTTGGAAGAGGAGAACCGAGGTGAGTGCTTCGGCGCTGGCGGCCCCGGGTCCAAGGAAGGTGTTGCAAGGTCAAGTGTTGAGGCTGACGTCATTGGCCCCTGAGCGCCTGTGGTCGAGGTCCCTCTCTAGCCCTACCCTAACATAGATTGCACTAGATTAGCCCTTCCAGTGCCTAAAGATCTATTGAATACTACAGTGCAGTTTACCTGTAAAAGTGGCCCCATTCAGCTCCGATGACAGAAATGCAGTTTACGCCCCTCATCTCTAGACGAGCTAAGGTCAATAAACCCAGTGTGTGATATTTGCTTCTAGGTTTTGTTCTTGCTCTGTAATTCTTGCTTTCTGTGAACTCACTGTTAGTGGGGAGTTACAGAATCTCCAGTGAGAATGCCCTTTATTCTGAATAATTTTAAATTTAAAGCTGTTCAACTGGAGTTTTTTCCTTTGTCCATTTTATCCTAGGAAGTTAGTTTGGGGTATTATTTCACTTCAGTGAACAATTTTGAGCACTTTTTCGTCTTCTGGTTACCGTACTCAAAGTGCTCAGCTCTTGAGACAATATTATGGATGATAGTGATCTTGTCCTTGAGGTGGGAGGAGACGGATGCATTAGCAATACAATACAGTGGAGGGAGGTCTGTGGAAGAAGGTATCTGTCGTTCTAAGGGATTATAGTTGAAGCTATATTCCTTTCTTTTCTTTTTTTTTTTTTTTTTTTAAGATTTTATTTATTTATTTTTTAGAGAGAGAAGGGAGGGAAAAAGAGAGAGAGAGAGGTTGCTGGGGGCCGTGGCCTGCAACCCAAGCATGTGCCCTGACTGGGAATCGAACCTGCGATGCTTTGGGTCGCAGCCCGCACTCAATCCACTGAGCTATGCCAGCCAGGGCAGCTATATTCCTTTCAATTGCCAGGTGGGGAAAACCTAAAGGGGTCATGAAAGGTGTAATAGCAGTTTGCCAGAGGACTAGTCATTTAATTTTGACTTACAGTTAATTGAGCATCCATAGTCTCTTAGGCAGAAATGCAAAACCAGTTAAGTCATGATTGCTGTCTTTAAGCAGCTCCTAGAATAGTGAGGAAGATACTGGTGATTGTAAGGCTGTGTTAATTCAAAGGTTTGGTGAGAACACAAGCAGTCATACCCCCAAGGCCCATATAATTGGTCATTTGGAGGAGATTGGAAGACTTGAGAGGTTAGGGTTTTGCCAGATGAAACAGGTTCCATGGCATTCCTTACTAGGCAGTGGAATTGGATATTAGTGAAGGCTTTTAAAGCAACTCTTCTGTGCCTCAACTTTCTTGTGTATAAAATAGGAAAAATAATACCAACTTTGTATGGCTGCTGTAAAGACTAGATGGTAATGTAAATTGCCCACCAAATATCTGATTAATAGTGGGTGCTGTGGAGTATGATGGGTTATTTCATTTGTTATTTGTTTATTTCAGATAGAGACAAGGGTGGAATATGAACGTGTTGTGTTTTGGGGAAATATCATAAGGAAAGGGCGTCATGATAGGCAGAATACTGAGAAATTTAGCTGGAAAGTAGATTGGCACCGGAGTGATTAGAGCTGTGAATGCCACCGGCTTTTGGCTAAGCTTAGTCTCACTGGAATTTTAATTACATTAGATGTAGCAACAGTACATGAGATACAAAAGGATTGCAGGTACAGTTAGTAATATGCACCGTGTTCTGTATTTCTTTTATCTCTATGATTTAACGAATTCCAATTGAAAATAAGTTTTCATAAAATATCTGGAAATTCCTTAAGTTAGGACCTAAAACGATCAAAGAAAAGAAATTAGAACATATGATTTAATTAATTCGGATGTCTGTAGTTACTTGAAATAACCTGTAAAAGTCAGGTATTAGAACATTATGGTTTCTTAAGAAAATTGACCCAGCCTCCTCTAGGAATTGGCAAGAATTGACAGCTCAGGCTTAGCTGAGTGCACTTTATTTTACTATCAAACCAGCAATAAGCAGTGCAAATTAAAACATGAGGACAAAGATATTGCAGTTGAAGGGGTCTCCCTGGTGCTTCTGCCTCTCATAGAGGCTAGTCCAAAATGTGGCTCTCTTAGGCAGTCTGCAAGGAATATTAGAATTCTGAAACTGCTCCCTGTCCCTGTAGGTGAAGGTGGGTGAATGCACAATACATCAACCCTCATCTGTTATCTGGGTCCCCTATTTGTAATTTGTTGTGGAGGCACAAGGTTATATGCCAGGTTTCTTTAGTGGTCATTTTTTGCATTGTTGTCCAACCTTACTTAATTCTGGTCAGCAGTCCTGGTCCTGGTTTACAATGGTCTCTCTTGGCGTTGGGCAACAGCCTTCTTTATAAGTTAACTGGGCATTCTTCTTCCTAGTTTGTTCTTCACTCCTAGTGCTGGATTACCTTTTTTCAAGACCAAGAATCACTTCTCTGCTCATTTAAAAACCTCTGGCTTACTGTTGCCTGAAGGTCCTCACAGCTGGCTGGCCTTTAGCTGCACTTAAGCTTTGTTATTTTGCTGTTTCGAATGCAGGTGAAATGACCTGTTCTTCCCCTTACCAACTTTCTCCGAGTCTGGCAAACTTCTGCTTATTCACTGTGACGCATTTCAAAGATCATCTTTGTGAACCATCGTGGACCAACTGCTGGCAGAAATAGAGCAAACAAGTACATGCATAATGCAAGTCATTCTTGATACCTGCCTCTTTCTCTTGTTCACATCTAGATTTTCAAGTCTTCCTGAGTGTCTTTGAAATCTTTCCACTTTACTCTGTGTTCTTCTTTACATACCACTCTTATCCAAGGAAGACTATTACAGAAATCTAGTAGCTGGTCTTCCTACACCTACTTGATTTTCTTTTTAACAGATTGATTCTTTTCCTGTGTTCTTCTCGTGTTTTTAAATTATACTTTCATATATTTTATGGCATGTGAATTACATCTTGACCTTATTGAGATATAATTCACATGGCATAAAATTGAAAATGTACAATTGTTTTTAATGTATTCACCGAGTTGCGAAACCTTCACCAAAATCCAATTTTAGAACATTTTTATCAATGCAAAGAGAAACCCCATTCTATTTAGCAGTGACTTGACTTGCCATTGTCACAGCCCTGCTGCCCCCAAATTAGACCCACTTATCTACTTTCTGTCTCAAAAGATTTGTCTACTCTGCTCATTTTATATAAAGAAATCATATGTAGTCTTTTGTGGCTTCTTTCACTTAGCATTATGTTTTCAGGGTTGATTCATTTTGTATGTATAGTACTTCATTACTTTCTATGGCTGAAAAATATTTCATTGTATGGATATACCGCAGTCTATCTTTTATCATTGATGTAAATCTGGTTTGTCACTTTTTGGATATCGTGGACAGTGCTGTTTAGGATGTTCATGTATATGTTTTTGTGAACATGTGTTTTCATTAGGAGTGGAATTGCTGGATCATATGGTAATTCTGTAATTAACATTTTGAGGAACTACCAAACTTTTCTAAAGTGGCTACAACAATTTACATTCCCACCAATGAGATGTGAGGGCTTCAGTTTCTTCACATCCTGACCAGAACTTGTTATTGTTTGTGTTTGACAATATCCCTTGACAAGTAGCCATCCTGATACTTGTCAAGGGATATTGTGGCTTGTGGCTTTTATTTGGATTTGCTTAATGGTTAATGATTTTGAGTATCCTTTCATGTGCTTATGTGTATATCTTTTGGCCATGTGTATATCTTTTTTAGAGAAATGTTTTCTCAAATCCTTTGCCCGTTTTAATTGCATTGTCTTTTGATGGTTGAAATGTAAGATTCTTTATATATTCTGGATGCAAATTCCTTATCAGATACTTGATTTGCAAATATTTTCTCCTATTTTGTGGGTTATCTTTTCCTTTATTAATGGTTTATTTTGATGAACCTTAGTTTTTTGATGTAGTTCAATTTATGTATTTGTTTCTTTTGTTGCTGTGCTTTTGGATCATACCTAAGAAACTCACTTAACCTAAGGTCACAATGATTTATACCTGTTTTCTTCTAGAGTTGTATGGTTTTAGCTATTATATTTGTTTCTATGATCCATTTTGAGTTAGTTTTTGTATATAGTGTGAGGTAATTGGTTAACTTCATTCTTTTGCTTGTGCATATCCAGTATCCGAGCACTATTGGTGAAAAGACTGTTCTTTCACCACTGAATTGGTTTGGCACCCTTGTAGAAAATTAATTGACCATAAATTACTGCTCAACCTTTTGGCTAAGATCAAGTGAAAATTAATTGACCATAAATAAGAGTTTATTTCTGGACTGTTAGTAGTCTCATTTATCTACATGTCTGTCTTAATGCCAGTGCCATACTGTTTGATTACTGTTTGTAGTAAAATTTGATTTGGATAGTGTAAGTTCTCCGACTTTTGTTCTTTTCTGTTTTGTTTTGTTTTGTTTTGTTTTTCTAATCTAGACTCTTGTATGACCATGTGAATTATAGGATCAGCTTGTGAAATTCTGCAAGAAAGGAGACTGGGGTTTCAGTAAGGATTGTATTTAATAGGTACATCAATTTGGGCATTATTGCCATCTTAACAATGTAACTTTTTGTTGTCATAAACATGGAATACTTTTTTTTGTTGAACAAAAAAAGTAGTTTTTAGGGTACAAAGCTTACACTTCATGTGTTAAATTTACTCTTATTTTCTTTGGATACTATTGTAAATGGAATTGTTTTCTTAGTTTCATTTTCAGATTGTTGATTCCTATTGTAATACAATTACTTTTGCATGTTTATCTTGTACTGCACAACTTTGCTGAATTCGCTTATTTGTTCTCATTGGTTTTTAGCAGATATTCTTAATATTTACTATATACAGATCATGTTATCTGTAAATAGAGGTAATTTTACTTTGTTTCCAATCTGGCTTTCTTTTATTTCTTTTTCTTGTCTCATCTACCTGGAGGGAGCCTCTGTTATGTTGTTGAATAGAAGTATCAAGACCAAACATTGTTGTCTTGCTCCCATTTTGCCATCTTGGGAGGAAGGCATTCAGTTTTTAATCATTGAGTATGATGTTACTCTGACTTTTTGGAGGTGCTCTTTATCAGATTGCAGAAGCTTCCGTCTAGTCATAGTCCAAGTGTTTTATCATTGTGAATTTTGTCAAATACTTTTTTGGCACCTGTTGAGATGATTATATGATTTTTCTTGTTTAGCCTGTTGATATGATGGATTATGTTAATTGGTTTTCAAATATTGAATCAGTCTTGCATACCTGGAATAAAGCCCACTTGGTTATGGTATATAATTCCTTTTACACATTTCTGGGTTTGATTTGCCAATATTTTGTTGAGGATTTTTGTATTTACGTTCATGAGACATAGTGGTCTTTAGTTTTCCGTTCTTATGATGTCTTTGTCTGGTTTTGTTCTGAGGGTAATACTGGTTTCATAGAATGAGCTAGAAGTGCTCCTTCTGTTCTATATTCTGGAAGAGATTATAGAGGAATTATATCACTTTATTTTTGAATATTTTAGTAGAATTCACCTGTAAAATCATCTACATCTCATATTTTCCTTCTTTTTTAATTATTGTTCAAGTACAGTTGTCTCCATTTTCCCCCCACCAATATCCCCTTCCCCATCCATCCCCACCTCCCACCCTTGATCCTACCTTGCTTTGGGTTTGTCCCTGTGTCCTTTATACATACTCTTTGATGACCCTTCCCATTTTCCCCTCCACTGTTATCTCTTTCACCCTCCCCTCTGGTTACTGTCAGTTTGTTCTTTGTTTTAATGTCTGGTTATATTTTGCTTGCTTGTTTGTTTTGTTGATTAGGTTCCACTTATAGGTGAGATCATATGACATTTGCCCCTCACCACCTGGCTTATTTCGCTTAGCATAATGCTCTCCATGTCCATCCATGCTGTCACAAAGGGTAGGAGCTCCTTCTTTCTGCTGCATAGAATTCCATTGTGTGAATGTGCCATAGTGTTTTGACCCACTCATTTACTGATGAGCACTTAGGTTGCTTCCAGCAATTGGCTATTGTAAATTGTGCTGCTATGAACATAGAGGTGCATAGGTTCTTTTGGATTGGTGTTTGAGGATTCTTTAGGGCATAATTCCAGTTGTGGAGTTGCCAGGTCAGAAGGCAGTTCCATTTTTAGTTTTCTGGGGAAATTCCATACTGTTTTCCACAGTGGCTGCACCAGTCTGCATTCCCACCAACAGTGTACTGGGGTTCCCTTTTCTCCACCACCTGGCCAGCACTCATTGTTTGTTGATTTGTTTGTGATGGCCATTCTAACCCATGTGAACTGGTGTCTGTGGTTTTAATTTGTATCTCTCTGATGGCTAGTGATGCTGAGCATCCTTTCATATGTCTCTGTGTGTCCTCCTTGGAGAAGTGTCTGCTCAGGTCCTTTGCCCATTTTTTCCCCTCATATAAGTGACTTTTTAATCCCAGCATTTCATTATTTATTTTTAACATATTTTATTGGTTATGCTATTATAGCTTTCCCATTTTTTTCTCACCTTTAGTCCCCTTTGCCCTGCATACCCCCTCCCACCAGCATTCCTTCACCTTAGTTCATGTCCATGGGTCATAAATATAAGTTCTTTGGCTTCTCCATTTCCCATACTATTCTTAACCTCCCCATGTCTATTTTGTACCTACTGTTTATACTTCTTATTCCTTGTACCTTTTCCCCCATGCTTCCCCCTACCCCTCCCTGCTGATAACCCTCCATGTAATCTCCATTTCTGTGAATCTGTTCCTGTTCTGGTTGTTTGCTTAGTTTGTTTTTGTATTTTTAGGTTCAGTTGTTGATAGTTGTGAGTTTGTTGTCATTTTACTCTTCATATTTTTTATCTTTTTTTTCTTAGACAAGTCCCTTTAACATTTCATATAATAAGGGCTTGATGATGACCTCCTGTAGCTTGACCTTATCTAGGAAGCACTTTATCTGCCTTTCCGTTCTAAATGATTTTGCTGGCTAGAGTAATCTTGGATGTAGGTCCTTGCCTTTCATGACTTGGAATACTTCTTTCCAGCCCCATCTTGTCTGTAAGGTCTCTTTTGAGAAATCAGCTGACAGTTTTATGGGAACTTCTTTGTAGGTAACTCTCTCCTTTTCTCTTGCTGCTTTTTATCTTTAATCTTGGATAATGTAATTCTGATGTGCCTTGGTGTGTGCTTCCTTGGATACAACTTCTTTGAGACTGTCTGAGGTTCCTGGACTTCCTGAAGTCTGTTTCCTTTGCCAGATTAAGGAAGTTCTCCTTCGTTATGCTTTCAAGTAAGTTCAATTTCTTGCTCATGCTCTTCTTTTGGCACCCCTGATTCAGATGTTATAATGTTTAAAGTTGTCCTGGAGGTTCCTAAGCCTCTCCTCATTTTTTTTTTGAATTCTTGTTTCTTCTTTCTGTTCTGGTTGAATGCTTCTTTCTTCCTTTTGCTCCAAACTGTTGATTTGAGTCTCAGTTTCCTTCCTGTCACTGTTGGTTCCCTGTTCATTTTCCTTTATTTCACTTTGCATAGCCTTCACTTCTTCCTCTATTTTGCAACCATACTCAACCATTTCTCTGAGCCTCCTGATTACCAGTGTTTTAAACTCTACATCTGATAAGTTATTTTGAACTCTGCATCTGATAAGTTAGCTTAATTCTGTTTTTGGAGCTTTCATTTGTTTTTTCTTAGGCCCTATTTCTTTTGTCTCCACATGCCTGTTGCCTAGCAAGAGGCAGAGCCTTAGGTATTTGCCAGGGTGGGGCAACCCACGTGGCTGAGTTGTGGTGCTGTATGTGGGGGAGAAGTCTGAGAGGGAGCAATACCGCTTGCTCTGCTCTGGTTTCTGGAACCCTGGGTTGTGGGGTCCGTCTCAGGTCTTTCTGGCTTCTCGGTTGTTACTCCTGGTTTATTTACATTCAAATGGGGGATCACCTGGTCTGCCAAATGCCACCTTGCCTGCCTCAGTCCTCCAGCTGCTGCCTTGCTGTGAGTCCGCCTTTCTTCTTGGCTGCCCATCTCTACCCCTCCTACCAGTCTGGGTGAATGTTGCTTCTTTAACTCCTTGGTTGTTGGTCTTTCATACAGTTCCGTTTTCTGGCAGTTCTGGTTATTTTTTGTTTTTAAATTTGCTGTCCTTTTGGTTTTGCAAGGAGGCAAAGTATATCTACCTATTTCTCCATCTTGGCTGGAAGTTCTTTGCCCATTTTTTAATTGGGTTGTCTTCCTGGAGTGGAGTTGTGTAAGTTTGTTATGCATTTTGGAGATCAAACCTTTGTCTGAGGTATCATGTACAAATATATTTTTCCATGTGGTTGATTCCATTTTATCAATGTTTTCTTCATCCATGCAGAAGCCTTTTATTTTGATGAAGTCCCATTTGTTTACTATTTCCTATATGTCTCTTGTTCTAGGGGATATATCAGTGAAAATATTGGTCCATAGAATATCTGAGATTTTGCTGCCTCTGTTCTCATCTGGGACTTGTATGGTGTCTCGACTTATATTTGTCTTTCATCTGCCTTGAGTTTATTTTTGTGTATGGTGTAAGCTGGTGGTTGAGTTTCATTTTTTTGCTGTAGCTGTCCAGATATCCCAGCACCATTTGTTGAAGAGGCTATATTTACCTCATTTTATGCTTCTTCCCCCTTTGTTGAATATTAATTGATCATAGAGACTTGGGTTTATTTCAGGGTTCTCTGTTCTTTTCCATTGATCTATGTGTCTGTTCTTATGCTAGTACCAGACTGTTTTGATACCCGTGACCTTGTAATATATATATAGTTTGATGTCAGACATTGTGATCCTTCCTACTTTGTTCTTCTTATATCTTATATTTTCTGTTTTGGAAGCTTATTATTTGTTGATTCAGTTTTTTTAATTGATATAGGCCTATTCAATTTACGTATATTTTGTGTGAGTTCTGATAGATTGTGTCTTTCAAAGAAACCTCCCATTTTACTTAAATTATCAAATCTGTGGGTATAGAGTTGTTTTACTACCCCTTTGTCATGTAGATGATGTCAGTGGAATTCAGTAATGATGACCTTTCATTTCTCATGTTAGTCATTTGTATTTTCTCTTTTTTCCCAAGGTTAGGCAAGCTAAAGGCTTATCAATTTACTGATCTTTTTAAAGAACCAGGTTTTGATGGGTTGATTCTTTCCTGCTTATTTTCTATTTTCAGTTTCATTGCTTTCTGCTGATTTTTTCTTTTTTTTTCAATTATTTTAGATTTGAATTGCTTTTTTTCTAAGTTTTTAAGGTGGAAGCTTAGATCACCAATTGCGATGGTTCTTAACATGTGCATTTAGTGCTATAAAATTTCCTCTAAGCACTGCTTTTGCTGTATCCCACAAATTTTGTTAAGCTGTATTTTTATTCTCATTTATTTAAAATATGTTAAGTTTTCCTTGAGATTTTTTTTAACCTATGTGGTATTTAGAAGTACCTTACTTAATCTCCAAGTATTTTGGGATTTTCCAGTTGTCTGAATGTTACTGATTTCTACTTTATTTCCATTGTGATCTAAGAGCATACTTCAATTTGATGTTTATTGTTTAAAATTTGTTAAGTTGTGTTTTGGGCCCAGAATGCGGTCTGCATTGGTGAATGTATAGTCTGTTGTTGGCTCAAGTGCTATATATTCAATTAGATGTAGTTTTAAGTTGTAGTTGAATGGTGTTGTTCCATTCAGTTATACCCTTAACTGTTTTTGTGCCTTGCTGGATCTTTCAGTTACTGATAGAGGCAAGTTGAAATCATTGTATTACATGCAGTTTGTCAGTATTAAATTTCTGAAGTTGATAAAATATTTTAAGTAAAACAATATATTTGACCAAATTAAAATAAAAAGCACTGTGAAAGGATGTTATTCTTTCACTTTCAGGCCATTTCATCAAAAGTAAAGATTAAACATCTCTTGAGTCCTTGCTGTGAATGATCATTTTATTTACTGCCTTTCTTATTGTTTTACCTGTATAATTGGTTTTAGACAGGATATGAACTCCTCTTGATGCAAGATAAGAAAATGAAACATTTCCTATTTTTCTTTCATCTTCTACCTTCCAATTTCTGTTATTTGTAACTTTAGTTTATATCATTCAAGAGTATGATAATTACATTTTGTTCTCTTATAATTAGTCAAGTCTTTATCTATAGGTTAACTATAAACAGGACTTATAATATCACTGATAATAGTTATGTTGACATTACCTTTACCGTATATCCCCAGAAGCAGTCTTGTTCCCATCTCTCCTCCATCGCCCAAAGCCTTGCACTGTCATCTCTCATCTGGACCTCTGCAGTAGTTTCTTGGTTGGTATTTCCCAGTGTGCTTTTTTTTTTTTTTTTTTTTTTTGATAAATTGAGATGAAATTTATATAATAGAGAATTTACCATTTTAATCTTTTTAATTGTACAACTCAATGGTTTTTAGTTTACTCACTGTGTTGTACAACCATCACCACTGTCTAATTACAGAATACTTACATTTACTCCAAAACAAATCCAAACCCCTCAGTCCCTCCTCATTTCTCTCTCCCTGAAATTTCCAGAAACCGCTAACCAATCTCCTTTTTGCCTTCGAGGATGTGTCTGCACAGATTCACAGAAATAGATTTAAACAATATGTGGCTTGAAGTATCTGGCTTTTTCATCCTGATGTTTTCAGGGTTTATCTATGTTACAGCATGTACAAGTACTGTAGCCCTCTTTATGGCTGAATATATTCCATTGTATGAGTATACCACATGTGGTTTGTTTCTACTTTTTGGATATTATGAATAATGCTGCTAAACACTTGCATACAATTATTTGTTTGAACATATGTTTTCATTTATTTTGGGTAGATACCTGGGAATGGAAACATGTTGATTTTTGGAGGAACCACCACACTTTTCCACAGGAGCTGTACCATTTTACATTTTCAGCAATGTACAAGGATTCCCATTTTTCCATATCCTCATTAATACTTGTTTCACCCTTCCTTTTTTTTTTTTTAAGCTATTCTGCTGTTTGTGAGCTGAAACCTTGTTGTAGTTTTAATATGTATTTTCCTAAAAACAAATAATGTCGAACATTGTTTCATGGGCTTATTGGTCATGTATATATTTCCTTTGGGGAAATACCTATTTAAATCTTTTGTTCAGCATTCCACTGGGTTATCTTCTTTTGTTGTGAAAATAAGAATTCTTTATATAATCTAGATATTAACCCCATAATAGATATGTGATTTGCAAATATTTTCTGTTCTTTGGGTTGTTTTTTCAGTTTCTTGATAATGTTGATGGGGTGTGATTTATCTGTTTTTTCTTTTGTTGCTTGTGTTTTTGTTGCCATGTTTAGTACACTGTTGCCTAATCCAAATCATGAAGATTTATATTTGTGGTATCTCCTAAGAATGTTATAGTTGTAGTTCTTAAAATTGTGTCTTCTATTCATTTTGAGATAAGTTTTATATATTGTGCGAGGAAAAGGATCCAACTCTATTCTTTTACAGGTGACTAGTGTCTCACCACTATTTGCTGAAAAGAATATTCTTTCACTATTGAACAGTCTTGGTAACCCTGTGTAAAACCAATTGACCATTGTTTATTTTTGAAGTCTCAATTCAATCCATTGATCTGCATGTCTCTTCTTATGCCAGTATGACACTGTTAGATAATTGTAGCTTTGTAATAAGTTTGAAATCAGAAACTGTCCCAATTAAGTCCTCTAAATCTGTCTTTCAACTTAGTTTCTTTTTTTTTTTTTTTAGATTGTTTTTGACTATTTGGGGTCCTTGAAGTTCCATTTAAATTTTAGTGTCAGTCTTCAACAAATGCAGTTGGAATTTCATTAGAGATATGTAGATCAGTTTGGGAAGTATTGCCATTTTAACAATTAAGTCTTTTATGAACACTGGATATCTTTAATTTATTTAGGTCTTCCTTAATTTTTCCAGTGATGTTTTATAGTTTTCAGTGTATAGTCTTAAACTTTCTTGCCTAAGTATTCTATTCTTTTTGATACTATTACAGATTGAATTGTTTTCCTAATTTCATTTTTGGAGTGTTTGTTGAGAGTGCATATTCAATAGAACTATAACTGATTTTTCTATATTGATCTTGTATCATGTATCTTTCCTGTGTTCATTTATTGACTCAAATAATTTTGGGTGGATTCTTTGAAATTTTCTCTATGGAAGATACGTCATCTGTGAATGGAAATAGTGTTATTTCCTGCCCCCATTCCCACTTCCAGTCTAGATGCCTTTTCTTTCTTTTTCTTGCCTAATTACCTTGGCTAGAATTTGCAGTTAAATTCTGATTAAAAGTGGTAAAAACAGACATCCTTGTCTTGTTTCTTATAGTAGGGGGATGATTTCTATTCTTTTATCAAAGAGTATGATACTGGTTGTGGGTTTTTTTTATGAATGCCTTTTATAGGTTTAGAAATTCCCTTTTTTTACTCATTTTTGAGGTTTTTATTTTTTAATCATTCAAATGTGTTGTATTTTATCAAATACATTTTCTGCATCAGTTGAGATGCTCACATGGTTTAAAATTTTCTTTTTTCTTTAATGTGGTATATTTGATTGGGATAAATCCCACTTGGTCATGGTTTATACATCTTTTAATGTGTTGCTAGATTTGGCTTGTTAATATTTTATTGAGGATTTTTACCTTTATATCTATTACTAATATTGGTTTGTAGTTTCCTACTATATGAGGTCTGTCCAGAAGGTATCCAGCCATGTAATATGAAAAAATAGAGACATTTATTGAAGAAGATACAGGGTACAAGAAACATTGTACAACACCTCAGTCCCCTTCAAAAGCAGGCACCTTGGGACCTCACACAGTTCTTCCAAGCACCATCAGCTCTGCTGTCTTATTTTCCTGAATTTCAATGACAATAGTCTGAAATCTCTTTCCTTTCAAAGGTGATTTTAGTTTGGGGGGAGGGGGAAGCCAGAAGTTGCAGGGCACCAAATCTGGGCTGTAGAAGGGCTGAGTCACCTGGGTGATTTGATGTTTCATCAAAAAACTCTACAGGAGATGTGATGCCTCAGTGGGTGTGTTGTTGTGATGGAGCTGCCAATCACCAGTTACCCATAGCCATGGCCTTGTGAATCATCTGAATAGTTTCCACAGAGGAATGTTCAAGCTTAATGCAAAATTTGATGCAGATTCGTTGCTCTACTGGCTCAGTCATTTTGAATGCAGTGGCCACACAGTGTACATGCTCATTCAACAGCGTCTACTGCCCCCACTGACAAGTACAGTGAAGTCATCATTGATCACTCATGCACATTCCAGTCCACTCTCCTTGGCTGCCAGGTTACATCGATGTTGTGCAAACCATTGTAGTTATATTGACAATGGATAGACTTTTTCTGGACAGACCCCATCCTTGCTTCTAATCTATTCTATATACTGTGGTCTGAGTGGTCTTTTTAAAATACAAGTTTGAACATGGAAATAAGTTTTCCCAACTTGATAAAAACCTATTTGATATGTATAGCAAACATTATATTAAATGGTGAAATACTAAAGCATTTTCATTAAGGCATTGACAAAGTAAGGGAATTTGTTAAACTTGCTAATATTCTGTTTTGACCACAGTCAATTATAGAATACTTGCATTGCTCCAGGAAGAAATGCCACACTGTTTAGCTGTCACTGCCCAATTCTTCTATCCCTGCCAGCCCTCCAGGGCCACTAATTTTACTTTTGTCCCTCTTGATTTGCCTACTGTTGACATTTCATGTAAATGAGTTATACAATAGCTGCTCCTTTCTGACTGGTTTCTTTCACTGGGCATTATGTGTTTAAGGTTCATCCATATTGTACGTGTGTCAATCTTTTATCTCTTTCTGTTGACAAGTATTACATTGCATGTATATACCTCATTTTGTTTATTCATTCATCAGTTGATGGACATTTGTCTTGTTTCCATTTTTTTAAATATTTTTGGACAATACTTCTGAGTATCATGGTACAAGTTTTTGTGTAGGCACATGTTTTCATTGCAAATCATTTTTAAGGAAGATATTAAGGCCAAAAATTTCAGAGGTATACTACATAAAAGTTAAAACAAAATACCATAAACAAGTTTAATTTAAAAAGTGAGCAATAGGGAAAAAATCTGTAATATAAATAATGAGTTAATATTTGTAATCTAATTAATCAAAATGCAAAAGATAACTTCATGACAAGATAGGCAAACAATAAGAATAGTTAATCCATGAAAGAAATAACAGATGGTCATTAAACTTGCTTAGCTCAATTGTACTTCAGAAAATTGGGCGAAACCTGATATAAAATGTCATTATTTTCCCATGTATTTTCAGAGACTTATAATATTAAATGTTGAATGACAGACTCCCTTTACTGACCTGAAATGAAAATGTACAGATAACATAAGCTACTCACATACTTAATTTTTTTTAAGATTTTATTTATTTATTTTTAGAGAGGGAAGGGAGGGAGATATGTATATATAGAGAGAGAGAGAGAGAGAGAAGAGAGAGAGAGAGAGAAACATCAATGTGCGGTTGCTGGGGGTCATGGCCTGCAACCCAGGCATGTACCCTGACTGGGAATCGAACCTGCGACACTTTGGTTCGCAGCCTGTGCTCAGTCCACTGAGCTACGCCTGCCAGGGCTACATACATAATTTTTTAAAAAATCCCTAAATATAAGAATATAATGAAAACAAAAGGAAGGTATCTTTCAGTAAAGCAGTCTATTTTATTGTAATGTGTAAGTTTTCTGCTGTGATTCTAAAATACAATATAAGTTAGGATTTAAGACAAGTAAGAAGACAAAAAGTCATTTAATCTAAGAAGTAGAGCAGGGGTGTCAAACTCGTTTCCACTGGGGGCCACATCAGCCTTGTGGTTGCCTTCAAAGGGCCGAATGTCATTTTAGGACTGTATCAATGTAACTACTCCTTAACTAGGGGTAAGGAACTCTACATTTGGCCCTTTGAAGGCAACCTCGAGGCTGACGTGGTCCCCGGTGAAAATGAGTTTGACACCCCTGAAGTAGAGGAAAATAAAAAAAACAGGTGGTATTGTATAAATAGTTAATAAAATAAAAACTAATACTGGGCTAGTAATAACATACCAAACTAATTTTTATGTGATAAGAGACTGAGACAGTACCCTGAATTGAAAAAGGGATAACATACCAAGATAAATTTTAGTTGGTCAGTGAGCAAATGTGATATTCTTACAAATGAGCTGTGCTTTACCTAACAAACATTGAGTCAAAGGAATTCTCTACTGGGACATGGGAGAGGGTGGCTACAGAATAAATTGTAAGATTCAATGCTCATTGACATCAAGTCAGGTGGAAGTTCTCCCTAATCAGTAATTTCAAGTAATATACTAGATAGACAATGTAGTGAATGTAATTAGACTTAGAAAATCTGGTCATTCCGTACAAAGTGGCACACATAATTGCCACAGATACATCTAACTGGTCTGAAGAAGCTGACTCCTAAACATCTTTATAAATAAATTAATATGTGTAATGTAAGAATAATTTGTTGGCACAGTGGTGTTTCAGTACAATGTAGAAGTAGTTTAAAATATATTTGAATTGATCTTGATGTCAGGTTAATTTTGTATATTTTTTCAGAATTATTGATAATATAAATTAAAATATGTGGGGAAGGATGTGTCCTATTTTCCCCATAACTAGGGGAAAAAAGTAATATTTCCTAAATATTCGGAAGGTTTAAAATTCAGAAGGTTTTAATATTCATGTTTGTCCCTGATTTTATCTTTGTAATTTTGTATTCTTTTACGTACAGAGGGCTCCCTATATTTGCTTCATGCCCTGCAAATCCTGGATCCAACTTTGGTGACAGTCCAGGATGTTCCTTTACATTTTCCAAATGTGTCCTAAGACGTGTTTCATTCAAGGGGTCTGCTTTTATGAACAAATAGGTATTGGGGCTTGATTGAACAGAAATAAGGGCAATATTTTGGGGGAGTGCCTGGCAAAATTAAGAATACGCAGACCTAGAAATTCCAGTTCTCGATACCTATCAGATAAATATTGTACTTGTGCATGTATAACTATTCAAGAATGTTTTTGTTTAGTTTTTATTGCAACATTGTAGTATTTAGGAGAATTTAGGAACAGTTTAAGTACTCATTAAAAGGAGACTAAATAATGGGAATCAATTTCACAGAGTATTATGAATTAAACGAATGTCTTAATGTAGAAAGATCTTTAAGATCAAATAAAATAAATGTGTATGAATCTAGTTATTAGAACAGCACTAGTAGACAATACTCTGATAACCCATTTATGTAAAATAGCAATGACAGTCCAAACTATAGTATAAAACTCTTTATTTCTGCATGCAAATAACATTTTCTGGGAGGTTACATATCAACAGATTACTGTGGCTATCTCTGGGGAGGGGAATCGCAGGGGTCCAGGGAAGATTTTCACTCTGTGTGTATTATTTTAATTTTGTACAAGTCAAATATTTTCATGTATATGTATTAAAGTCCCATCCAAGTCTGTATGCTCGTCTTTCAGTTGTGTGTGAACTTTATGGAGCAGGGTTGATGTAGTATGAACTTGTTACGGATTCACCAAAAACTTTTATGATGTTTTGTCAAAAGCCTGGGAAAGTCTAAAACAGGGATTTAAGATTAGAATATGAATGTGTAATGTTTTCTGAGTTTTGATAAACCTGTTTTGGCTAGTTTATATGAGGAGGATGCATGACAGTTGAACTCTTGAGAAGCTATTAATTGTGAAATAAAATGAGACAATTACAAAACAAAATAATAGTCCTGCTAAATAAAGCTAAGGTTTCATTCCATATTGGGGTATCAGTCGCCCGTTGATAACGTTTGATGGTATAATTATTAGGCACTACATGATTTCTTTTAAATTGCAGAGCTAATTTCCAACTCTTTGAGGTGAATGTGCCCAAAACATCAGGCGTTGAACATGGGACCAAAACTGCTGGAATTAACTATGTTAAAAACATCTCGATGACATTTTACACGTTAGTAATAATGTCAATAGTATTGTATCTAGCATACACTATCGTAACACTCACTGTCCCTTCATGGTAGAAGGAACAAAAGTAATTAAATACTTTGTAAGCTTTTTTTGTACAGGGTGGGGCAAAAGTAGGTTTATAGTTGTTTGTATGGGAAATAATACAATAATTAATAAATAATAATACAAGAAATACAAGAAACTGTTTCATATATTCACAACTATAAACCTACTTTTTCCCATCCTGTATATATCTTATTTAATTCTTACAGCAGCCCCATGGAGTTTAGAACTACAGGTATCTTCACTCGTTAGTGTAAGAAACTAATGATCAGAAAGGTTAAATAACTAGTGAAAGGTCATATAGATAGTAAGTGGCAGAATGGGGTCAACCCCAACAATCAGCCCTCAGAGCCTACATTCTTAGCTTAGAAGCATGTAGTATGAAGTTCATGTGCCTGAAGGTCTGAGAGGATAAAACTCAAAATGTCAGAGTTGGAGTAAGGAAAGATTTATTGATTGAGAAGGTACCAATTGGGAAGATGGGAGTTCTTATCCTCAAATCCATCTTAAGAAAATATGGAGTTCAGGCCTCTTATATGTCAAGGGAAAGGAAAATAGCTGTTTTTAGAAAAACTTTAGCTGCAAGCAGAATTCTGCTAATGATTAGCATGTCTGTATGCAAGACTAAGCAGGAGTTATTAGCCTGAAGGCCATGGGAACAACTCAGGCTTGAACAAGATGGAGTCAGAGAGGACAAGTACTTTACTCTGTTATACCCTTAGAATTAATGTCAACTTGGATGTTTCAGAGGCAATTCAGATTCACTTTAATTCAAAACCAAACTCATAAATTTTATCTCCCCACCCTCATCTTTGTTTTTGTTTTTGTTTTGTCTCATTGACTGTCATCTCCTTTCATCCAATTGCTAAAGCCAAACGCATAGTGATACCCCTAACATTTCCTTCCAGTGAAGTCAATCCTCAATGTAGTCAATCACTTAACACGTTTAAAATTTTATCTCTTGAATAAGTTCTTGGATACCTTCACTTCCTTCTATTTCTAATTTTAATAACCTCAGCCAACCGTTTTATCTCTTGACTGGATTACAGCTTGTGCCTTGGGGCTTCTAGCCTTATACACTTTTGATTGACCTTCAGATATCAAAACTGTATTTTCCCATGGTTGTAGATGTGTTTATGCTACCTAAAACTCCTTCAATGGTCACTCTCATTTTTTTATGAGGAGCTGTAAGGGTAATATCTGGACTGTGGTGACTTCTCTCATTGGCCTCTCTTCTCCTTATTTTCAGCGTCAGGACCATGATGGGGCCATGACTATTTTATGCTGTCGCCTGTGTTGCCCCTGCGTGGAATCCAGCCCCTCTTCTCTTCTCAACTCCGGCTCATCTTTCTAAACTCAAATAGCATTGTCTTGCATAAGCTTTCCATTTGACCCCAGACCATATCAGTTCTGGTTATAGTTACTGTAGTACCATTTAGAGCATGCAAAATATTTTGAATTGTACATTTTTATGATTATTTTATGAATGTTTGTCTTTTCTTCCTGGACTCTTTAATTCTTTGAGGGCTGAGCACCATAATGTGTAGTCAGTACATTTGAAATAATGAAAACATATTGGAACACATGTAGTGTTAACCACTTGATTTTCTTCATGAGGAAACTGAGGCTTGAACAGTGTAGCATAGTCCTTTCATAAATTCGAGTGTGGAGTTAGATTGCCTTACTAGCTGAAGGTAGTTATGTAACTTTTCCATCTCCCACTTTCTTTATCTGTTCAATAAGGATAAAATTCATACCTACCTGTTGGGTTGTTGTGGGGATTACATGAGGTAATAAACAGGGAGCACATACTGCAGTGCTCAATTAGCGGTGCTGTTGCCATTTAGTACTGGAGTCTAGCCATGGTCACTTAGCTGTGTAGAGCCTAGACTCCAGTTCTTCATGATTCTCTCCATACTGAGGCCGTTTGGAATTCTTGCAAATTATTCTACTATGAGACAAAATGCCTTTTTGTCCTTTTTCTGAAAAATGGGTTTGCACAGTTTTTTGCATAGAGAAGGCGTGTGTACATTTTGTCTCCAGTTTAACCCAGTTACAAATAAGGATCATACCCACCTTCTCCCTACCCCAACCTAGTGGAAAGCATTTCTGTTATACAAGGAAATTTGTGCTTACTCAGGGGACAGGATGGTTGAGTGCACGTGCATATGGCTTTGAGTAGCAAATTAAGGTCTTCAAACTCAGATATTTTGGAAGTAACTAACAAAGATACTTAAGCAAGGGGTGACTTTTATGCATAGAATTGTTTTTGGAAAGTTAATCTGACTGCAGCAGTTGGAATGGGAGACTGGATTTATTAAAGATGATGGTCTCTGATAAAATTAGGAAAGTTGGGGATAGCTGGGCTTTGTGGGAGGTAGAACGAACTTTTTTTTTTTTTCTATAGATTCAATTGCTTGTTGGACTTCTAAGTGGAAGTGCCTTTAGTTTAAGTACATGCGACGGGGAGAGAAATTTGGGATGGAAATATTGAAAACGAGTTAGTTTGGCAAAAAGAGTAAATGAGAAGCTAATACCTGGTATGTATACCACTAGCAAAAAAGCTGACCCTGCAGTACTTGCCTGTGGCAAGGATTTGTTAGCTATTCCTTCTCTATGTAGGGGAAGGTAATGAAACCGCATTTTAAATAGCATGCTGTAATTGAGGATTTTCACTAGCAAGCCTGGCCTTCCCTCTAGTTAGTATGACTTGATGATGTTAACTGTACTTAAATACCTCAGTGGTGCTTAGAAGAGATAAATTGAAGGAGACATGATGTTACAAAATTCTTCTCTAATAGTCTGAAGAAAAGCAGTGAATATTAAGCAGAAGATTGATTTTATAAGTATATTACATATTACCACATTTTTTAAAAATATGCTTTCAAAGAAAAGTAAACATGAAAGTAAGCTCTTGGAGTGAACCTCAAAGAGGCGGAAGATCCTGAGTCCCAAATTAACCAGCTGCGTGTGTGGGAGCCTGTACCCTGAAAATTCACTAACTCAAGTGCTTGTGCTTTTTTTTTCTTAACTAGGAATTGTGGTGCTTGGAATAAACAGAGCTTATGCCAAAAATTCATTCAGTAAAAATCTTGTAAAAATGGTGAGTGTAAAGATTAAATTGTTTGCTTCTAATATTAAGCTATAGTGTTGACATCAATCTGAAAAATTTATCCCTTTTTTGTCTTACCTTCTTGTTTCTGTTTAGCTCTCAAAAGCTGTGGATGCTTTAAAATCTGATAAGAAAGTACGGACTGTAATAGTCAGGAGTGAAGTTCCAGGGATATTCTGTGCTGGTATGTAAATACATTTTATCATGAAATTAAACTGTAGCCTAATTATTCCTTAAATAGCCTATTTTCCATTATAAAGTGTCCCATAGTTTGAATTCCATTGCCAACAATTCCTCTTTGTCTTTTTTTTACTGATTTACAAGAAAAAAGATGGCTTTGTCAGTATTAGAAACTTTTGTAGCATATAGATTGCTTTGGGAGTTGAAAAAATAGTTTGAGCCATGAAAATATTTGTTTGTAGTACATGAAAAATATTTATGAAAGTTCATCTGGGAAGGAAAAACTGGGTTTCCTATCCGCAGCAGTGTATTCTGTATCAGTAGCTGAAAGAAATAGTTGAATCAACGAGCTATATCTGCCACAGTACATAGTGTTAAGTGTCATTTGCTTTGAAGGTTGGCGTTTGTAGTAGTGCCTACTTGTGTTCACAGAATGTATTTTAAAATTGGTATCTACAGCAGTGAAAGATAAGTGTTTGTTTTCCCCATTTATACTGCTTACCAAAAGATAAAGTGTCCTGTGTTTTCCATATTGTAAATATTTCTAAACCATGATGTTACCGAACAAACAAGGGGGGCCTGGGACGATATACTGTTACCTAAAGAAAATCCCCAGGTCCGTTATGTCCTCTGTAGGAAAGATGTCTTTCAATGCCAGAGATTCGTGAAAAGGAAAGGAAATGTTTATTTAATGCTATACAAACTTAAAGTAGTGACCTAATGTTTTCATAAAAAATTCCTAAAGTCCCTTAAAACACCCACAAACAGACACAGTCCTTCTTCCCCCTTTGCCCAGTCCAGAGTACCACATCTCGGGAAAGGAAATAGAAGTCCATGGCTCAGGCAGCCCCTGGTTCTTCCCAGTACTCTGTGCTAGGCTGGTAGGCCTCCCTTAGTTCCTGGCACCCTCAGCTGTGTTGCCGGGATCTCTGCTAAAGCCGGGTGGTGGTTCCCCCTTCTAAAGCTGCGGGGGTCCCTACTCTGGCAAAGGAACGTGGTCCTCTCTCCCAGGGCCATGGGAGTCCCCACTCAGCCAAAACCAAGTGCTTCTCCCCACAGAGCTGCGGGGAGGGGGATCGCCACTCTGCCAAAGCCGCATGGTGATTCTCTCTCGCAGGGCTGCAGGAGTCTCTACTCTGCCAAAGCCGTGTGGTTCTCCCTCTGTACAATGGCTGCCGTGTCTGGGTTTAAATCCCCACGCCAATCTTCCGTCCCATTTCTGACTCCTCCTACAATCGGCCTCACATGCCAGAACTCACACCTTTCCAGCTTTACTGGACTGCTATCATAAGTCTGGGCAGGTGTGGCCCCATGTCATGGAGCCAATCATCTCCAAGCTCCCATGCAGGCCAGGCGCTGTAATTTGGGGGACCTGCTCCCCAGTTACATCTTGGTGGGCAAATTACTTCTATTCCCCTGGCTCAGAGCCTGGCCACAGCTATTTAACATATCTATGTAACCAGTTAAAGGTTATAGATATGTTAAATGACCACACCAGAGGGTAGCTGCAAGGCTGTTGCTATTCAAAACAGCTCTCAATGGCCCTGCTCCATTTGTCCCTTCCTCCAGCCCACACCTGGGGGGGGAGGTGAGGACATCCTAAAATCTCCTGGACACCTTGAGTTCTGGACCCCATTCCAAATCCCTACTTTGGACCTCCCACTTGGCTGCACCCTGTAACAATGAGAATGAATCTGTTTAAACTAGTAAGAAATGTAAATGGGTATGATAAAAAAATGCTGATAACATGCAGTATCATTGTAATTTATTAAAAGGAAAGGAAGGTAGAACTTGACTGAGGCATAAAAGTTTTCTTCCCCCAGTAAAAATATAAATGGGACAATCCCTTTGAGGTAATCAAACATTTGAGGGAATGACATACAGTGTTTTATTTGTTAAACAAGTATTTATTGAACATTTAGGGTATACTCAGAACAATGCTGAGAACATGGGGAAATATCTCTAGATAGAACCATTTTAGAGATGTGTTAGTTTTAAAACAGCTATTCTTCAGTTTCATTCTTAAGGGTCCTTAGTTTTTTGAGCGTTAGACTCTGTGGCTTTCACCTTAAAATATTGCAGATTTTATAGTGTGTAGGAATATTCCCTGTAAATGAATTATATTTTGGCTTTTGATATAACATAGCATACCTGCAAGGGTTAGTTTTAACTCAGTCTTATAATGAAAGACATTCAAGTTACACCCCTCATCTGCTTGGGTGGTGAGGTTTTTCAATGCAGGCTGTTGGTTTTACATCTGTCTAACACAAGTAGCACTCTCTGCCTGGTAGGTTGGTTGAGAATGCAGTGCCACTGTGTACCTGAAGGATAGTCAATAGTACATAAGTTATGGCTGTCCCTAGTTTTTGTTAAGGCTTTACATGTATTTCTATTTTATTTCTTAAACAATATGAAACACTTATATTGAGACAATAGAATTTTTGTATCTGCGGCTTTAGGACCAGGCAGCTACTGCTCCAGGGGACTGAGTCAGATGCCATGGTGGATGGCTGTGAAGTCACTGCTCTCAGGCCCTTTCAGGGCTGCTGAAGGCTTTATCGGAAGGACTTTGAACAGTTAGGCGCCTTTAAAGAAGGACCAATTATGTGAGTACAGAAAGATTGATAGTGATACTGTGAAGGCAGAACAGCACCTCAGAAATAGTGCTAATGACTATAGTAACATTACTTTCTGTTGGTAGTAGATGTTGTGATTAAAAAACACTGTAGAATTCTTATCTTATTCCTTTGCTGCTCATATGTTTTGAATCTCCATATTTCTTTGAAAAAGGTTTTAATGCTTTGGTACAGTTTATAGATAATCTTTTATAGCTTGCCTTTTTGGGGACATAGTAAGTAATATACCAAATCCTTTTTACCAGATTAACAAGTTAGCTCCGAATGCTTTCCTCCAAGAGTTGATCAGATCTGCTTTCTTTGCTGTATGTGCTTTTAAATTTTTACATGATTAAGATAATCTGTATTTTAACTCATAAGAAAGACCTTTTATGTGTTTTGTCCAAAAAAAATCAGTGTTTAAATTCTAGAAAAATTGGGGCAAATTATTTATTTTATTAACTCAATGTGTATAATAGAACCATTTCTCTGGAAGGTTTTCTTTGCTTACATGTATTTGAAACAGTTTAGTAGGTCTGCCTTTATCAATGTATACAGATTAAGTATAAACCCAGATAGATTTAAACTGATAGTTTATACTAGTTTAAAATATTAATTTTAATCAAGTTCCATATATTCGTTACTGAGGAATACAGTGTTTCAGATTGAGTCTTAATTTCTATTCTGAAATAGTAACATTCAAGACCAAGGTCCTTTAAAACAGTAAACTCATTTATTGATTAGTTTCTTAGCCCTCCCAGTTCCCTAAAGTTACTCATTTTCCCTTTCCTTTCTGCCCTCACAAAGGTTTCTCTTCTCTGTACATCTGTATTCCAATGGCTTCTTGTTCACTTCCAAAAACTTCAAGTTTATGAAATGGGCTTGCCTCAAATTTCTTGATGGGAACTTCTCTTTTTCTTTTTTGAAAATCATCTTTTGTGCTTTCTGCACATAGCACCTAATAGGGACTCAGCATGTAGTTGCTGAAATTAATCAGCCTTAAACTGCTATGATTCATTAATGTTCTTTTCAGGGACTTTCTGTTGGGATGTGTTTAGCGGTTTCTCTGAATTCTCTCCTATAGACCTCCTCCTATTCACTGATAGTGTCTCTGCCTCCTGAATTTGGTTCATTTTTTCTACATCATTTTCATAATATGCTAGAAAAACAGATAATTAAGGACTATTAAAGGGGTCCTTTTAGGCAATGGAGATTGGACAGAGTAATTTCTGACTTGCCATTTAAATCTGTTTATTTAGAGTCAATAACCATCTTTCACTTACATTTTAAAAAATATTTATTAAATATTTTTAAAATAAATAATAATATTTATTAAATACTTATTTATTTATTTACTTATTTTTAGAGTGAAGGGAAGGGAAGGAGAAAGAGAGGGAGAGAAATATCAATGTATGTTTGCCTCTTGCATGCCCCTGCTGGGGACCTGGCCTGCAACTCAGGCATGTGCCTTGACTGGAGCAACCCTTTGGCTTGCAGGGCAGCACTCAGTCCATTGAGCCACGTCAGCCCGGGCTCACTTACATTTTGAAAATCAAATTCTAGTTTTAAAAAATAGTAGGTTAAAATATGTGAAATGTGTACAAAATGTATTTAAAAAGTATATATACAAAGAGAGGAGTCCCACTCTTATCCACTCCCTCTACCCCATTCTTCCCCTAATAAAAATAACACTTTTTACTATATTATTTATTATTATTCTAGTATTTTATTATACAGATGCATACAAATATACATGAACATACAAATGCACTCAGTAGAATGTTAAGAAACTAATGTGATAATATGAAGACTACATTATAGTGTGGAAAATTCATGTTGCAGCAAAGAGCCATTTATGAAATGCTATGCCCATTATGATTCTAGCTGTATAAATTATATTTACAAATAAGATTATGGAATAGGAGTGATATTTTCTTTTCTCCATCTTTAAACTTTTTGTGATAATAATTGTTACTTAAAATTATATTAAGTGAATATATTAAGTAAATAATTTTGAAAAATATCACCAAGTGTATATGTTTTTTTGGCTTTGGTGTCTAAAATTGTGACATTAACTGAGTATCTGAATTATTTGCTACAAGCATTTGAAGGGAAAAAATTTTTAGAAGAAATCAATCTTATAGGACAATTCTCATGCTTTCTTTTTATAGACTCTCTGTAAGGTTAAGGACCTGATTAAAGGCATGGCTTAGCTGGAACTACTCCTGACTCATTGGGCAGGATTTTCTTTACTGTTCTAGTAATTTCTGTCTGATCTTTTGGAATATGTGTTCTTTTAAGTTCTTAAAATTTTATGCATTTACACATCATAATGGTCCTATGTTGACTGAGAAGATGCATAATGTCAAAATACCACTCTGGTTATAGTAATGTATTTAAATGAATTTTCTGTTATTAATCACAGCACTATGTAGATACAGAAAAAAAAAGATATGTATATCATAGTTAATCTTGGCTGTAGACAATGCTTTCTATGAGTGTATGCTTTCAGATAGCATGCTATACCCTAAGCATGACTCCAGGTCAGGAATCACTCTTGTGTACTCTTTTTTGCCTCTATACTTGATAGATACTGAGACATGTCATTTTGATAATCAAAGCTCATTGTGAAACACTGGCTACATAGTTTATATAGGAGATTGGCTTGAATGTGTGCTCTGCCTGCATATTCTAGAAATTATTCACTTAAAAATTTATCTGTTTCTTATACACATACACACATACACACACACACACACACAAGAGCTGAAAATATTCTGTCTCAAAATATTTCTGTAGTCACGTTTTTAATATCTAAAGTGAAATTATGAAAAAGTCCTTTTAGTTAGGCTACTGCATTGGTTGTAAACTTGTAACCGTAGCCATCTGTTTATTTTTGTTTTTTTAGTGTTCTAAGGCCAGGTAGAAAGTACATACGGATTGTTTTTCACCATAACATTTTTAAAGTGAAATTTTATGAGAAATTACTGAGACGGGTTTTTTCCTTTGAAATTACTGAAATAGATTGTAAACAGTTCTTAATAATTGATTCTTGTATGTAGAACTCATAATTGTTTTACTAAATTACACTGGTGTGAGTTTTTTTAAAAAAAGTAAAGGTAGTTTTGCTTCTGCTTTTGAATTCTAGGAAATTGTGTTCTGACAAAACTTTTCACTAAAATTGTCAGCATGCTTTATTGAGTGTTGTGTGTATTGCTCAAAAGGTACAGATGCCATGGTGTGGTTAGATATATGGGGGCTTCTGACTAATGAAGTTGCCTATTCAGTGTTGTTTCAAAATCTTAGGTTGTTATATTTATATACTGGAATGTTAATCCCTTAGAGCAGAGATTGTCAACCTTTTTCATTAATGGCATATACAAACTGATTACTAAAATTCTGCAGCACACCCCCAAATATATTGTTTTGCTCATCTGACAAAAAAAAAGTATAGTTTTGCTTCATTCACACTGGATGGCTGTTGTTGTGTTGGCTATTGTTATTTTTATAATTTGACAATCTAAGGGAAAAGAGGTTGGTGCCTCTGACTAAATAGTCAGGTATTTCATGTTTTAAGAATTCTTGTGGCACACCAGTGTGTCTCTTGCAACACACCAGTTGAAAATTGCTGTCTTAGAAAGAGTTTGAAAAGTAAAGTGAAGAGATAGATACCCACAAATTCATATTAGTTTAGCATAGGGTTCTTTTGTTTCATTTCCTGTTTTTGAATTTAAAAAATTTGTTTTATTGAGGTATGAATTACTTGCAATAATATAACAATGTACCAGTTTTAAGTATATAATTGAGTTTTGACAGATGTTTAAACAATGATCACAGTTGTCATACAGAATATGTTCAACACTTAAAAAGCTTTCTTGTGCCTATTTACTATCAGTCCCTTCTACTCTGACCCCATAAACCTGTGATCTTCTTGTGTTATCATAGTTTTGCATCTTCTAGAATGTCTTAAAAGTGGAATCTAGCTTTTTCATTTCACATACTGCTTTGAGGTTCACTCATGTGTTTCAGTAGTTTCACCTCATTGCTGGGTATGATTTTTATTTTATATGCCAAGTGGCTATACCACAATTTATTTATCTGTCTAGAAGTTGATGGTCATTTGGGTTTTTCTGACATTTGGCTTTTATGAATACTGCTTCTATGAACGACCACATACAGTTGTTTTTATGAACATGTTTTTGTTTCTTGAGTAAAAACTTAGGAGTCAAATCACTAGGTTGTGGTGTAACGTATGTTTTGTTTTATAAGCAACTAACAGTTGTTTTCTAGAGTGGCTGTGCCATTTTGCATTCCCTCCAGCAATGCATGAGAGATCCAGGTGTTACATATTCTTGTCAACACTTGATATTGTCAGTCTTTTTAATTTAAGATATCCTAATGGGTATGTAGTTACATGTCATTGTGGTTTTAGTTTGCATATCTCTAAATGAGTAATAATTTTGAACATGTTTTCTGCTTCTTTTTTGTTGCCTGTATATCTTTTTTGGTGAGTGTTTATTCAGGTCTTTTGCCCATTTTATTTTTATGATTTCATTTATTTTTAGTGAGAGGGGAAGGGAGAGAGAAAGAGAGGGCAAGAAACATCTGTGTGAGAAAGACAAATGGGTTGACCTCTGTATATGCCCCGACCTGGGATCAAACCTGAACCCAGTCACGTGCTCTGACTGGGAACTGAACCAGTGACCTTTTGCTTTGCAGAAGGATACCCAACCAACTGAGCCACACTGCTCAGGGTGTCCATGTTTTTATTAGTATGTCAGTAGAGTTGTATGGTTCTTTATCTGGTATGTGTTTTGCAGGTATTTTCTCCCACTCTGTGGCTTGCTGTTTTTCTTAGTTTGTTTTGAAGAACAAAGTTTTTTTTCTCTTTTTTTCACTATATTTTATTGATTATGCTATTACAGTTGTCCCATTCCCCCCTTTATTCTCCTCCACCCTGCACACCCCCTTCTACCTGTATCCCTCCCCCTGCACTTTTAGTTCATGTCAGTGGGTTGTGCATATAAGTTCTTTGGCTTCTGCATTTCCTATACTATTCTTAACTTCTTTCTGTCTATTTGCTACCTACCAATTATGCTACTTACTCCCTGTACTCCCCCTGCTAATAATCCTCCATGTGATTTCCATTTCTGTGATCCTGTTCCTGTTCTAGTTTGTTTGCTTAGTTTGTCTTTGCTTTTGTTCTTGTTTTAGCTTTAGTTGTTTATAGTTATGAGTTTGTTGTCATTTTACTGTTCATGTTTTTTATCTTCTTTTTCTTAGGTAAGTCCCTTTAACATTTCATATAAAAGGGCTTGGTGATGAACTCCTTTACTTTGACCTTATTGGGGAAGCACTTAATGTGCCTGAAGAACAAAGTTTTTTCATTGAAATTTGATTCATCAGTTTGTTTTCTTTAATGGTTTGTACTTATTTGTGAACTAAGAAATGTCATTCTACTCCAAAGTCAAAAAGACTTTCTCAAATTACGTTTTCCTCTAGAAGTTTTTTAGTTTTTATGTTTTACTTTTAGACCTAAATATACATTTTGCAACCTATTCAGAAATTAACTCAGAATGCATCATAGGTCTCTGATCTGGATTCTTAGCAGAGCTCCTAAGACCCTGGAAATTTCCTGAGTAATTAGAGTACTTTTTGTATGCTAATGAGATGATTTGAGGCAAAGGCAGAGTTCCCTAGATAGCTTTGGGATGGGGGTTTCCAGAAAAATCAGCCATTAGATTAGCTGCAGGGGCTCCCAACCTGAGTGTGGCCTAGGATGGCAATGAATGCGGCCCAACACAAAACTGTAAATTTACTTAAAACCTTTTTTTGCTGATCAGTTTTTGTTAGTGTTTGTGCATTTAATGTGTGGCCCAAGACAACTCTTCTTTCTCCAGTGTGGCCCAGAGATGCCAAAAGATTGGAGATCCCTGGTAGAGGGTTAGAATTTTCAGCCCTACTCTTTCAACCTCTTCACTTGAATTTGCTAGAGGTACCTTTAAAAATGACTCAGAGTACTCATTTTATAAGGAAGTAATAATGAGAGGCTATTGCTAACTCATTTTTCTGATCCTATTTCTGTTTTAAGAACTACCTAAGTAATATTTTATGCTCTGTAGATACTATTTTCTTTTTATGAAGTAGGAAGTATATATTAGTAATAACCTGCTGACTCATCCCTCTGCTTCCACTCTTGCCCCACTCTAACACATTCCCCACAAAGCAGCCAAGTGATCTTAAAAAATAATCACCTCTCTTCCCTGCTTCCAATAATTTTCAGAAATAAAATGTGTGGTGAACTGAATAATGGCCTCCTAAAGATATACATGTCATAATCCCTGGAATCTGTGAACATGTGACCATAAGTCTCTTAGTCTTTGTCATAAATATGTAATTTAAACATTTTACAGTGCTTTAGAAAAAAGTAGAGACCATTTTAGTTTGAGGGCCTTAATCAAAACTGGGTGCAGAATGGCCTGCATGCTGTAAGTGTACCTAACTCCTGATTGACTGGATTCCTTTCTTTCCTCTGCTGTCCAAGTCCTTCCCTGGGACCTGACCCAGCACCTGCAGCTGGGGGAGCCAGGTTGAGTTCCATTGAGTACTGCAGGAAGATGTCTAGACGCTGTGTCTGTGTCTCTAAGTATACCGAGAAAGTTCCATTTTTCCCTTGTGCAATTGATGAATGATCCTGCAGACAGTTCTGAAACTCACAGTAGTACAAGTGTTTTGTTCAGTGGCATTGTTTGGGTGAATGCTAGGTTGGAAGACTACTACCGATTCAGATACTCTTGAGGTTTAGGATTCCTGAAAACCCGCTGATTAGAATTTCCATTGTAATAACTTAGGATTTGGGGGGGGCAAGCTAAGGTTTTTTGAAAGGTAGAAATAGTATTTTCATATTCTCTAAAATAAAAGTAAAGGCAAAGTAAAGGCAACATAATTAATACATTAAATACCAATATAATTTACTAATTTAAAACATTTGTAATTATATATATATATATATATATATATATATATATATACTTTCACTTGTTGTCTTTTCCTAGCTATAAACTTTTAGGGATGTTCTTCTCTTGAATTATATGAAATATCTGTGAATTGGTTTTGTTTTGTGACAGATAATATGTCCCTAGTGGGTGTCTTTCTCAAAGTGTTGTTTTATTCCAGCAGATGGTTACTTTCCTGGAGTATCTGCCTGACCCTTTTGAGGCTTATTTTTAAAATTTCTGATATCTTGACTGAATGCTCAAGATGTTCTGTACCTTTTTATTGATTCCTGCTGGTCATAACATGAACACCAGGAGTTGTTCAGACCACACAGCTCCCTGTGATGTTCTTTGATGATTACCTATGAATCGACAGTTTAAGGGATCCTCATACAGTTTATTTGAGTCTCTCTATCCTCTCTAGTTTTCTGTCCTATAATTCCAGCCACCCAAACCCTCATCTCTAGCATCATAAAGACTGCCATGCTTACTTTATTTAGGTCCCCCTGCCTTGCACCTCACTCTATAAAGTGCCTTCAGGAGGAAAGCTAGAAGTCAGTAGACTCCCAGATCAGTCTCTCACTACTTTTTGATCATCTGAAACACAGTTCGTATATTTTGAGGGGAGAAGGGCTCCTCTGGTACCACTTACTTCATCATAGTCAAAGGTGGAAGTTTCCAGGTCCCTTTAGTGTAGAATGGTACTTATGAGTCAAGATTTAGGTGCTGTCTGTGCTCATTGTTCCTTGGGTTTCTTTGTTTCTAGGCCCTGTGACTAGACAGAGCTAGGAAATACATAGATAAATAAATATATTACACTACATATATGTAACTCAGATATTTACACCAATGTCTTTACTTATATTTTAAAAATGTGTTAATACTAATAACTTCATTTCCAGTTTGTCAACACAGGATTCATTCTTAGCTTCTCCCATTATATATTTGTATTATCTGTAATATATTTACTCATTTGCTCAGTCCTACTGTTGTTGGTCATGGACCAGGACCAAGGTGGGTCTGCTGGACCAGTCTGGAAATGGGGTCTTATGAAATTGTGAGAAAAGAATTTCCTAGGACTCACCCATAGGAGAATGTGAGGTATAGTGAAAGATTCATTATAGAGGTACACTGAAGAGGCAAAGCTCCCTCTTGCTGTGGAAGAAGTCCAGCTTCGGGGCCACAGGCCTGCATTTGTGCCCATCAGGCCCAGGAGGATGCCAGGACCCTGATACGTAGAACTTACCTATGTCTCATTTTCCCATCTGTGTGTCTGCTGCCAAGGCTCCATTGCACCTGAGGTTTTAACTGGCTCTGTGTTTCTGCCATGTGGCTGCCACAATGAGTGAGAGTGTGCATGTGCAAGGAACCCCGGACTTTGTTAAGCTTTGATTATATCTCCTTGGGTTTGAGAGAAAGCAGGCTTTCTGTCAGACTAACCAGTCTTCCTAATTTTTCAGGGCTTGATCTGGGTACTCCCCCTATCCAATCCCATTCCTGGACTTTCCAGTTCCAAAAGCTGGTCTTTCCTATCCGCTTGGGGGTGGGAGTTAACATACTTTTGGCTAGGATTCGAATGTCCCCTGGGGCATCTGGGAAGCTGCCCCCTCCTAGTTACCTGGCTTAGTTAGCTGTCTGGCCCTCCCTTCTTTTAAGTTAATATCTAGCTAGCTGCCTACTGGAGCACTATAATATGCAAAAAATTAGTTTCAGAATTGTGATCTATACTACTGTGATAAACACATTTTCTAACTAGAGTTTAGTATTTACTTAGAGTATTTATGTGTTTAGATGGAGGATATAGAGGAAAAATACTGTGTTAAAAAGTTATTTATGTGGTCCTGGCTGGTGTGCGGCTTAGTTGGTTGGAGCATCGTTCTATACACCAAATGGTTGTGGGTTTGATTTCCAGGAATAGCACACGCCCAGGTTGCAGTTCCATCCCTGGTTGGGATATGCCTGAGAAGGCTCTTTCTCTCTAAAAGCAATGAAAGAAATATGTCCTCGGGAGAAGATTAAAAAAAAGTTATTTACATTATTTCCCCTTTAATGTAATTGTATCTTATTCATATAAAACAAGGTTAGGCTTTCTCACTTTTTTAAAAAAGATTTTATTTATTTATTTTAGAGAGGGTAACAGAGGGAGAAAGAAAGGGAGAGAAACATAATTGTGTGGTTTTCCCTTGCACATCCCCCCACTGGGGACCTGGCTTGCAACCCAGGCATGTGCCCTGACTGGGAATCAAGCCAGTGATCCTTTGATTTGCAGGCCAGCACTCAATCTACTGAGCCACACTAGCCAGGGCGGTTTTCTCACTCTTGTTTATTTTACTTTGCATATACAAAATACCAACATAATTTCAAAAGGCAAAAGTATACACAGAAATGTCACTTTCCATTTCCTCTCTCTAATTCCTTCCATATGATTCCCACCCTTGAGGGTATTAATGAATCTCATTAGTTCCTAGTTTACCCATTATGTTTCTTTTTGTAGAATTAAAGGCATGCTTGCTTATCTATTTCTTTCTTTATTTTTTTTTAAGATTTTGTTTGTTTATTTTAGAGGGGAAGGGAGGGAGAAAGAGAGGGAGAGAATTATCAATGTGTGGCTGCCTCTCAGGTGCCCCCTACTGGGGATGTGGCCCGCAGCCCAGGCATGTGCCCTGATTGGGAATTGAACTGGTGACCCTTTGGTTCACAGGCTGGTGCTGAATACGCTGGAGCTACACCAGTCAAGGATACCTATTTCATTCCTTTCTTAAACAAGTATCATTCTATGTATATTCTTTTGGACTTTACCTTTGTCATTTAACAATACATCCTGGAAATCATTCTATGTTAGTTCATAGAAATATGATACTAACTGGAAGTGTATGAGGGGTTAGTGTGATTTTTTTCAAGATCTCAATTGAGATTTTATCACAGTTTGTATGGTGATAGAATGATCATGATCCTGTTGGGGAGGGTGAAGTGATTTGACTCAAGAGAAGCCTTCAGGTAAGCCAGAGGGCCTGGGATGCTAGATTGAATGGAGGTTTCGGATTTCAGCTGGTGAAAGGACACTTAACTTTGAGGGAAAAATGAAGTTCTGCTTATTAAAACCTCAAATTTTGATAAAAATCCCATGACAGAGCAGCCTTTTTCATTCAATGGTAAGTTACTATAAGTGATTTTGAAGAAAATTTACTGTATGATTAAAAAATTATTATTTTTTAGAGCAGTTTTAGGTTCATAGCAAATTTGAGGAGAAGGTACAGAGATTTCCCTTATGTCCCCTGCCCCCGCACAGGCACAGCTTCCCCCATTAGCAGCATCCCCCACCAGAGCAGCACATTTGTGACAATTGATGAACCTACGTTGACACATCATAATCACCTAAAGTTCATAATTTGTATTAGGGTTCGCTCTTGGTGTTGTGCCTTCTGTGAGTCTGGACAAATGTATAATGCCATGTGTCTACCATTATAGTAACATACGGAGTATTTTCACTGCCCTAACAATCCCCTGTGCTCTGCCTATTCATTCTTCTACCCTGGCAACAACTGATCTTTTTACTCTTGCCATAGTTTTACCTTTTCCAGAATGTCATATAGTTGGTGGAATCATCCAGTATGTAGACTTCTGAGATTGATTTATTTCACAAAATAATATGCATTTAAGTTTCCTCGCTTTTCCATGCTTTGATAGCTCATTTCTTTTTATTGCTGAATAATATTTCACTGTATAGTTGCACCTCAATTTATTCATTTACCTGCCGAAGGACGTCGTGGTTGCTTCCAAGAATTGGCCATTATGAATAAAGCTGATATTAACATCTGTGTGCTGATTTTTGGGCATGTTTAAACTCCTTTGGATGAATAGAAAGCATGATTCGCTGAATCATATGTTAAGAATATGTTTAATTTTATAAAATCCACCAAAATGTCTTCCAAGGATGCTGTACCCTTGAGGTGAGAAATTTTCCATTTTCACCAGCAGTGAATAAGACTTTCTGTTTCTCTGAATCCTTGCCAGCATCTGGTATTGTCAGTGTTCTAGATGTTGTCCATTCTAACAGGTGGGTAGTGGTGTCTCATCGTATTTTAATTTTTTATTTCCCTGATGACGTATGATGTGGAGCATGTTTCACATGCTTATCTGCCACCTGTATATCTTCTGTGGTGAGGTGTCTAAGGTCTTTGGCCCAGATTTTAATTGAGTTGCTTGTTCCCTTATTGTTGAGTTTTAGCAGTTTTTTGTATATTTCAGATAGTAGTCCTTTATCAGATATGTCTTTTACAAATATTTTCTCCCAGTTTGTGGTTTGTCTTCTCATTTTCTTGACTTTGGCTTTTGCAGAGCGGTAGGTTTTTATTTTAATGAAGTCCAGCATATCCATTATTTCTTTCATGGGTAATGCCTTTGTTTTTGTACCCATACATTAAATCTATAGATCAAATTGGAAAGAACTGGTATCTTGACAATATTGAGTCTTCTCATCCATGAGCATAGAGTATCTCCCTATTTACTTAGTTGTTCTTTCATTTTGATCATAGTTTTGTGGGTTTTGTCATAGAGATCTTACATGTGTTTTGTTAGATTTATACCTAAGTATTTTATTTCTTGGGGTGCTAATGTAAGTGGTATTGTGTTTTTAACTTAAAATTCCACTTTCCCATTGTTGGCATATAAAAAAGTGATTGACTTTTATATTCTGTATTCTGCAACTTGGATATAATCACTTATTAGTTCCAGGAATATTTTTGTCACTTCTTTTGGATTTTCTGTATAGTAGACAATCATATCATTTGTGCACTGTGAGAATTTTAGGTTTTTCTTCCCAATCTGTATTTCCTTTCCCTGTTTTCTTATAGTAATATAGGTATACCTCATTTTATTGTGCTTTGCTTTATTGTGTTTTGTTTCATTGAGTCTCACAAACCATGCATTTTCATCAACATTGAGGCAAGCCCTACCCCAGCAAAAAGATTGTGACTCAGTAAAGGCTCAGATGATTGTTAGAAATATTTGGCAATAAAGTATTTTTAAATTAATGCATGTACATTTTTTGACATAATGCTATTGCATGCTTAGTGGGCTACAATATAGTATAAATATAACTTTTTTTAAAAAGATTTTATTTATTTTTAGAGAGGGAAGGGAGGGGGGAGAGAGAGAGACAGACAGACAGACACACACACACAGAGACACATCAGTGTGCGGTTTCTGGGGGTCATGGCCTGCAACCCAGGCATGTGCCCTGACTGGGAATCGAACCTGCAACACTTTGGTTTGCAGCCCGTGCTCGATCCACAGAGCTATACCAGCCAGGGGCGTAAATATAACTTTTATATGCCCTGGGAAACCAAAAATTTCACGTGGCTGGCTTCATTGTGATTTTTGCTTAATTGCTGTTGTCTGGAACTGAACCTGCAACATCTTCAATGCCTGCCTGTTAAGAAGTTCTAGTATGACATTAGAAAGGAGTAGTGAGAGAAGGTATCCTTGCCTTCGTCTTGGTAATAGTGGGAAAACTTCAGATTTCTCACCAGTAATTATGATGTTAGCTGTAGGCATTTTATAGATAATCCAGTTCTCTATCCAGTTGAGGAAGTTCTCCTCTTTCTAATTTACTTGAAGTGTGTATTATGAATGGATATTAAATTTGTCAAATGCATTTTCTGCATCTCTTGATGTGATCATGTGATTTTTTTCTCTTTTTAACCCTGCTGATGGATTATTTTAATTTTGAATGGCAAACAGCCTTGCATAAATGGAATAAAATTAGTTGTGCATCTTTTTTAAATATATTATTGGATTTGATTTGTTAATATGTTCATGAGAAAGATTAGCCTGTAGTTTTCTTGTGATGTTCTGTCTGGTTTTTGGATTAGGGTACTGCTGGCCTCATAGAATGAGTTTGGAAGGATTCCCTCTGCTTCTGTCCTCTCAAAGGCATTGTAGAGAATTGAAACAATTTCTTCCCAAAATGTTTGGTAGAATTTACCGGTGAACTCATCTAGGCTGGTGCTTTCTGTTTTTGAAGGCTCATTATTGACCCATTATCCCTTTTTTTCTAAATTGTTGTTCAAGTACAGTTTTCTGTCTTTTACTCCCATTCCAGCCCACCCCCCGCCCAGTGCTCCCTACCTCCCTCCCATTTCCACCCCCCCTAGTTTTTGTCCATGTGTCCTTTATACTTGTTCCTATAAACCCTTCCAATTTTCCCCTGAAATTCCCTCCCCTCTCCCCTCTGGTCACTGTCAGTCTGTTCTCTATTTCAGTGTCTTTGGTTATATTTTGCTTGTTTGTTTGTTTTGTTGTTTAGGTTCCTGTTAAAGGTGAGATCATATGGTATTTGTTGTTCACTGCCTGGCTTATTTCACGTAGCATAATGCTTTCCAGCTCCATCCATGCTGTTGCAAAGGGTAGGAGCTCCTTCTTTCTTTCTGCTGCATAGAATTCCATTGTGTAAATGTATCCTAGTTTTTTGATGACCCAATATTTTTATAGTCATAGGCATATTTAGATTTATTGTTTCTTCTTATGTGAGTTTGTACAGTTTGCATCTTTCAAGGAATTGGTTTATTTCATGGATTGTCACATATATGGGCATAGAGTTATTCATAGTGTTCCTTCATTATCCTTTTAATGTCCATGGGATACTGGTTATTTGTGTCCTCCCTTTTTCTTTATTAGTATGGCTAGAGGTTTATTTCTTTTGTTGATCTTGAAGAACCAGATTTTTGCTGTTAATTTTTCTCTTTTGATTTACTGTTTTCAATTTCATTAATTTCTCCTTTATTTCTTCTGCTTACTTTGGATTTAATTTGATCTTTTTCTAGTTTACTTAGATGGAAACCCAAATTATTGATTTCAGATAATTTTTCTTTAATGATATATACATTTACTGGAATAAATTTTCCTTTAAATGCTGCCTTTTCTATATACCACAAATCTGGGTGTATTACCTTTTCAATTTTAGTTAGCTCAAAATATTTGCTGCAATTTCTCCTTTTACCCATGTGTTGTTTAGAACTGTATTGTTGAATCTCTGTGTACTTTGGGATTTTCCAGTTATTTTTCTGTTTTTGACTTCCATTGTGTTCTGAGAAGAGACATTGTATGATTTATTTTAAATTGTGAATGTGTGTTTTATGGTCCAGAATGTGGTCTGTCTTGATGAATATTCCACGGGAGCTTGAGAAGAATCTGTATTCTGATGTTGGCATAAGTAATCTACAGATGTTGGTTATATCCTGTTGATTGATGGTGTCCCTGAGTTCAACTATGTCCTTACCGGTTTTCTGCCTACTGGATCTGGCCATTTCTGATAGGTGTATGTTGAAATATTCAACTATGACAGCAGATTCTTCTGTTTCTCTTTGCAGTTCTGCTTTTTCCTCAGGTAATTTGATGCTGTTATTAAGCATTGTTAGTGTTCTTGAAGAATTAACCTCTTTTTCATTATGTAATGCTCTTCATTATTGCTAATAACTGTCTTCGCCTGGAAGTCTTCCATAAAACTATTACTGAAATTAATAAAGCTACTACTTTCTTTTGATTAGTATTAGCATGGTATATTTTTCTCTAATCATTTACGTTTAATTGATATGTGTCTTTATATTTAAAGTGAATTTCTTATAGAAAACCATATAGTTGGGCATTATTTCTTTTAATGAAATATGACAGTCTCTTCTTTGTAGATTTTATCTATTTATGTATTAAATATATCATTGATTATTCTATTACAGCTGTCCCCTTACCCTCCTCCATCCCCCTACACCCTGCACACCCTCCCGCACCCACATTCTCCCCCTCTAGTTCATGTCCATGTGTCATAAGTTCTTTAGCTTCTACATTTCCCATACTATTCTTGCCCTCCCCCTGTCTATTTTCTACCTACCATCTATGCTATTTATTCTCTGTACCTTTTCCCCATCTCTCCTCCTCCCTCCACTCCCCTGTTGCTAAACCTCCATGTGATCTCCATTTCTGTGGTTCTGTTCCTGTTCTAGTTGTTTGCTTAGTTTATTTTTGTTTTAAGTGTGGTTGTTAATAATTGTGAGTTTGCTGTCATTTTACTATACATGTTTTTTATCTTCTTTTTCCTACAAGAGTCCCTTTAACATTTCATAAAAGAAGGGCTTGGTGATGATGAACTCCTTTAACTTGACCTTATCTGAGAAGCACTTTATCTGCCCTTCCATTCTAAATGAAAGCTTTGTTGGATAGAGCAATCTTGGATGTAGGTCCTTGCCTTTAATGACTTGGAATACTTCCTTCCAGCCCCTTGTTGCCTGCAAGATCTCTGTTTGAGAAACCAGCTGACAGTCTGATGGGAACTCCTTTGTAGGTTACTGTCTCCTTATCTCTTACTGCTTCTAGGATTCTCTCCTTCATTGTAATCTTGGCTAATGTAATTATGATGTGCCTTGGTGTGTTCCTTCTTGGGTCCAGCTTCTTTGGGACTCTCTGAGTTTCCTGGACCTCCTGGAAGTCCATTTCCTTTACCACATTAGAGAAGTTCTCCTTTATTATTTGTTGAAACAACTTTTCCACTTGTTGCTCTTCCTTTTCCCCTTCTGGTACCCCTATAATTCAGATGTCGGAACGTTTAAAGATGTCCTGGAGGTTCCTAAGCCTCTCCTCATTTTTTTGAATTCTTACTTCTTCATTCTTTTCTGTGTGGTTGTTTCTTTCTTCCTTCTGGTCCTCTCCATTGATGTGAGACCCAGCTTTCTTTCTATCGCTGTTGGTTCCCTTTGCATTTTTCTTCATTTCACTTATTGTAGCCTTCACTTTTTCCATCTAATTTGCAACCAAAATCAACCAATTCTGTGAGCATCTTGATCACCAGTGTTTTAACTGTACATCTAATAGGTTGGCTCTCTCTCGGTCGCTTAAAAGGATGGGTTCTCGGGCTTTTAGTTCTTCTTCTGTTTGAGCCATCTCTCTTTTTTTTTTTGGTCCGGTAGCACCTGCTACTTATGAGGGACGGAGCCTTAGGTGTTCACCAGGGCGGGGCAACCCAGTTGCTGGGTTTTGATGCTATATGTGGGGGCAGGGTTTGAGAGGGAACAATGGCACTTGCTCCACTCTCTGCCGATTTCAGTCCCTTTGGCCTCTTACCCCAAGAAAAATTGAACCTTTCTGGTGCTGATTCCCATGTGGGTGGGCTTGTGTACCCCTTGGGTCTTTCCAACGATCTCCCCTGTGAGGCTGGGAGTCTGTCCCTGCACCTCAACCCCCACAGGTGTTTTCAATCAGTGCCCCAAGGCTCTATTTCCCAGTGCTGGGATCCTGGGTTGCACGCAGTGCCTTGCTTCACAATCGCCCCTCGCTGGGTCTGCCAGTTGCCACCCCTCAGCCAGGGTTTGCCAGCCGCCACTTGCGCGCCCAGGGTCTGCCTGCCCAGAGTCTGCCTGCTGCGGTCTTAGGTGCCTGGTCCCAATGCTTTTTGTGCCTCGAGACCCCTCTCTACCCGGCTTCTGGACTCCGCCCCTCCTACCAGTCTGGTTGAATGTGTCTATTTTAACTCCTTGGTTGTCCAACTTCCATACAGTTCAATTTTCTGTCAGTTCTGGTTGTTCTGTTTCTAAATTGTTGTTGTCCCTATTGGTTGTGTGAGGAGGCACAGTGTGTCTACCTATGCCTCCATCTTGGCCGGAAGTCGATAGTCTCTTTTTATTCATTCATTTAGATAGTGAATGATACAGTTGAATTGTGGTTATTTTCTATTTGTTGCCCTTGTTGTTTTTCCCTGTTTATTTCTTCTACTTGATTTCTGCCTTTTGTGGTTTTAGTTGAGCATTTCATACAATTTTGTTTTCTCTCAGAATGTGGCATATGAATTATATTTATTTTTTACTTTTTTGTTGTTGCCCTAAAGTTGGCAGTAGACATTTACAAATAATCTAAGTCCACTTTCAAATGATACTGTACTACTTCATGGGTATTGTGAGTACCTAATGATATCAAAATAATCCTTATTTCTCCCTCTCATTTATATTATAGGTATTTTATAGTTATTCTTTTTCAGGTTAAAAATGATTCTCTTTTTTCCTGTTTGCTGTGAATTTATAATTGAGTATTGATTAGAAGTGACACAAAAAGCACAAGTGATAAAAGAGAAAATGATAAATTGGACTTAAAGGCAAAACTTCATAAAACCATTAAGAAAGTGAAAAGATAAGCCACAGATGGGGAAAATATTTGTAGATTATATTCCTCAGAATTTTATCCAAGATGTAAGTCCTACAGCTCAGTAAGAAGGAAGAAAAAATCATCCAGTAAAAAAAAAAAAAATGAGCAAAGGATTTAAATAGGCATTTCAGGAGAGAAGCTGTATGAATGGCTAATAAACACCTGAAGAGATGCTTAACCTTATTAGCCATTATGGAAATGTAAAGTTAAAGCCATAATAGATACCACTTTCTGCCCACTTAAATGGCGAAAATCAAAATGGCAGGCTAGTGTTGGTGACTATGTAGGACAAAAGAGACCCTTAGGCAGTGCTGATTGGAATGTAGAGTAGTGCAGCCATTGTGGAAAATAGTGGCATTTTTTTAAGTAAAATATATATTTACAATATGACCCAGAAATTCTACTCCTTTGTGTCTACTAGCAGCAAATGAAAACATTTATCTATACAAAGACTTGTATATGAATGTTCATAGTAGTATTTTCACAATGTAACTGTACAAACTGAGCTCCAGCCACTTGGCATCCTTATATATGACCCAATGATTTGTGTTGAAGGAAAGAGGTTTTTATTAACAGGGTTCCAATCTTTGGGTCCTGAGAGCACTCCTGCTCAGAGCCCTTCTCTCCCATGAGACCCAGCACTTCTCTTGCTCCCCAAAAAACTAAAAGCCAAAAGTGTGCCCAGAAGTTCCCCATATCCTTATCTGTCCATAAACCAGTCCTGCAAACAGATCTCCATTCTCTTGGGAATGTGCACTTGTGGGTTTCAGAGTTGCCATCTTATTGCAGCAACTCTCCTTTAGGATCTGGGGTATGCTACACTCAGTCTCCATGTAATGGTCCAGGAATTGTGTGCCATGCTGCACTGGACTCTAGTGGAAGGAGCCCAGGGAGGCTCCCATCCTCTGTGGGGTCTAAGCCCCTGGAGGGCCCAGCATCTCTAGGACCCATGAGCACTCCTGTCTGTGTGGGGAGCAGGGCTAGAGGCTTAGAATGTCCAAATGCCAAAAGCCCAGAGAGAGAGCTTGCACAAATCTCCAAAGTAAGAGGGAGACTTCTTAGTATCATGTTTCTAGTCCATACCAGAAACATGAGCAAGAGAGAGGGAGTGACTTTCCGTACTTTTGCTTTAAAAAGGCCCTCCTGGAATCCCCTGTGCACAGAAAGCTAGCAGGAGTGTCCAGCAGTGTCACGTCCAAGGTGTGTTGGTGTGTGCCATTTTTGTCTTCTCCCCAGTGTCTTTGACCCTCTTTTGGCTGCCATCTTTAGTCAGGGCAAAAGTTTCCCAACCATGTGCAGAGGCACATGTATCTGGTAGTACAGGATGGGCCATTTGTCCCCCGCAGCTCAAGCAGGTGCTGTATGAACTCCCTGCCCCAGGTCACCAGTAATTATGCCTGCACATGTTCTCACAGTCACAGTTATCACATTTTCTTGGTGTACTTCACTCAGGGCAGCAGCCTCCTTCTGTGGCCCCTCCTTTCTGGAAGGCATGGGCTCTCATTTTGCCTTTGTTATGCAGTGTGCCTTAAACATGGTCACTTCTGCTTTGTTGGCACCCTTTCTCATGTAAAAGACATGGTATTTTTAGCCTGTTGTCTGTCAGCCTTCTTGCTGCACCCTCCCCTCACCGTGCCTCTTTGCAAGGTTGGGGGTGTCTCCTGTTTTCCAGGAGACCTACCCCATTACAATAGTAGCCAAAAAGTGGAAACACCCCAAATATCCATCAGCTGATGAATGCATAAACAAAATGTTTCTTTGTCTTTACAATGATATACTGTTCCATAATAAAAAGAAAAAGTTCTGATTAATTCTTACAACATGGATGAACCTGAAAAACAGTGTGCTTTGTGGAAGAAAGACACAGAAGACCATACATAGATAGTTACATGCCCCTTAATGGCAGAAACATGTCATTAGGCAGTTTTGTTGTGTGACTGAGCATCAAAGAATTTATTTACACAAACCTAGACGGGATAGCCTCTTTTGGTATCTGTATGTGCCATGCTTTTCATAGGCCTGGGCAATGCAGTAGGTAGGCTTGCTTATACCAGCGTCACCGCACATGACTAACGTGTTACGCAAAGATGTCTCCAGGCTACAGGAATTTTTCAGCTCCATTATAATCTTGTTGGACCATTATATGGTTCAGTTGAGCAAAATACCCTTATGTGGTGCATGACTATATTGTATGGATTTATTTATATGAAAATCCAGAAAAGGAAAAGTTATAGGGAAAGTTATAGATTAGTGGTTGCCGGGGCTGGAGGTGGGAACAGGGAGTGATTGCAAATGGGGATGAGGGATCTTTTTGTAATAATGGAGATATTCTAAAGTTGGATTGTGGTTCTGGTTGTACAACTCTGTAATTTGCTAAAAATAATTGAATTATATACTTAAAATGACTGCATTTTATTTTATGTGATTTATACTTCAAGGTGTTAAAGAATGTGTTGAATTTTATCAACCACTTTTTCTACACCTATTGAAAATTTATGATTTTCACCCTTATTCCACTAATTCTTAAATAAAAAAATTAATATTAAACCAGTCTTGAATCTTGGACTGAATGTAACTTGGTTTTGATATATCATATATTGTTTATGTTACTGGTAGGTTTGATTTACTAATATTTTGTTTATGAGAAAGATAGGCCTGTTATGTTTTTTTCTTCTTTTGTTCCTATCAAGTCTTTTACTATTTTCCATGTAAGATTATTAAATTTTTTTATGTGTTTGGAAAATTTATTGTTGGAGCCATATAGGCATGCAGTTTTCTTTGTAAGAAAGTTTTTAATTGCATATTCAATTACTTTAATGTGTATTTGTTTCTAGATTTTCTATTTCTTTGTTACTTTTAATAAATTGTGTTGTTCTGGTAATTTGTCCATTTCATGTACCTTTTCAAATTTATTGGGCAAAGGTTGTTAATATTGTCTTACTGTTTTAATGTCTGTGAAATCCTTAGTATTATCCCTTTTTTTTATTCTTGGTATTGGGATTTTTGCCTTCTCTGATTTTACATGGCTAGCCATGTTAAAAAGTCTATCATATTTGAGGTTTTTTTCAGAGAACAAACTTCTTTGATTTTTCTCTCTTGAATGTTTGTTTTCTATTTTAAAAATTTGTTTCCATTTTACTGTTTGCTTTCTTCTACTTTGGTATAATTTTCTCCTATATCATAGGAGTATCTGATAAGGGTATTTGCCTCCTTGCTTTATTGGTTACTCTGAGAGGTCTGTTAAAATCCACTGTGATTGTAGATGTGTCAGTTTTTCTTTTTGGTTTTGTCACTTTTTGCTTTATATATTTTGGTGCTTGCTTATTTTGTGTATTCTAGTTTAGAATTCTTAGGACTTTTTAATTGGATCATCATATTTATTATTGTGAAGTGACCCTCCAACTTCAGTGGTGTTTCTTGTCTTAGGTCCCTTTTGTCAGATATTAAGATAACCTTACAAGTTTCCTTTTGGTTAGTGTTTGCATGTTTTTTACCATTTTACTTCAGTCATTCTGAACACTTATGTTTTAAGGTATGTCTCTAGTAAGCAATGTACAATAATATTTTAAACTCTCCTCTTACAATCTTCTGCTCAAAGAATTCTCTGTGGTGTTTCTTTTAGTGTGGGCCTGCTGGTGACAAATTAGTATGTGTGCATGAGAGAAATGTCTTATTTCATCATTAATTGTGAAGGATGGCTTTGCTTAGTCTCAGATTCTAAATCAGCAGCTTTTTTCGTTCCCCACTTTAAAGATACCCGTTTTCTGTTGAGAAGTCAGCTTGAGATCTTAATTGTTTTGGGGGAGCTTCTGAAGATTCTCTTTTTGATTTTGTTCCTTAGTGGTTGGTTTTGGTATGATTTTCTTTGTGTTTACCCTGTATTGTATTTAACTTTCAGGGGTCTCCATAGAAAGCCCTGGGGTGTTCCTCCTTGGCAAGCACTGAGCTCCAGTTTTGCCTCCCATTTCTGTTACCTTGTTTAGAAACTTGCATTTGCTTTGGAGCCTCATACAGGTTGGCTGACTTTGTATAGGTCTCCATAGTCTTCAGATAGCTGTTTTACATGTTTTATCCAGTGATTCCTGGAAGAATTGGTCTGATAATAAGTTGCTCCATCAGAGCTAGCAATGAAAGCCCATTCAATTTTTTTTTTTAAAGATGAGTAGCATTACAGAGTTATTATTGCTGATGTGAAAGATTCTCTAAAGAGGGATACTTTGATGAGGATAGTTGTTGATATGAAGTCCCTTAGGAGACAAGAAGGGAGAAAATGTAGTGCAGTAGGGGATAGTTGGCTTTCACAATGAATTAAGTCCACCTGTGGTAGCAGGCGGGACGGTAGAATATGTGGGTTCCAGTCCTGGTAGGTGGGTAGATTTGGTGGTGGGTGCTGGTGGAATTTCTTATCTGAATGATTTTGTTTTCTTAGTGAGTTGGTGTCAGGGTTGGGTAACAGGTTTGAGGTTTGGGGAAGAAGGAAGTTATAGAATGGTCTGAAGATGTGTGTAGGAGGGCAGGTCGAGTAGGAGAGACAGTAGAATTGCCAGATAGCATAAGGGCACACCTGAGGGTATCCTCAGTCATGGACTGAGAGGGTGTAAACCATAAAAAGGAAATAATTTTTAACTTTTGAAAAAAGTGAATTTAAAAAGTAAAGAACCAAGAAATACTTGGCCTCAAATAAAACTTTTGATACTGTCAAATAAAAAATTCATGATCACAGAAGGAATAGGGGTGAAACTATATTTTTAGGTTCTGAATGGTCAAGATTGCAGGGTATATTTCCAAAGTAAAAACAAAAAGACATTACAGTTTTTCAAAAGTAGTCTCAGAGTCACAATACAAATGTTTAACACTGCATAGAGAAAGGTAATTATTTCTAAAATAAGCCTTGAACCCTGAAGAAGTTCCACATTGATATGTGTGGATAAGGCTGCCTTCAGTTACCAGAGTGGTCCTCCAAACCTCTCTGCTGGGCCTGGTGGGCAGGGAATAGACTGCATAAGGCAAGACGAACCTCTTATTCCCTTTAGCTCCTGGCATGGCTCCAGCAGCCTAGTCTCTAGCATGAGTGTGGTTTTTAAAGCTTGCTGTGTGGTCACAGAATCAGAGTGTTGGTGAAACACCGCCCCCACTGTAGCACTAGCTGGTGTGTTAGAAGGCACCCAGATGGTGAGGACTTGGTGGACTCCCATAATGTAGTTGTAGGGAATTCCTTCAGGACCAGTTTATTCAGAGTCTCTATCAGTCTCCTCTCTGTCTGCTCCTGTCCCCTGTATAGCATTACATTTCACTGTTTTTATTAACCAATACGTATTAGCTAACATACACCGAACAACATTTTATAGTCTCAGTTTCAAGTTATATTCTATTGAGAATAGAATATGGCACTGAGTCAAACCATTATTTCTTTTAACAAATACATCCTACTAGTTTAGAAATTGTTTTGGCCCTAATAACATTTTTTTCTTTCATGCTAAATTTTAAATCTTCATGGAAAAATTAATTGTGAAGACACATACCAAGTATCCAGAAACATTTAAGATATTGAGTACCCACCACTTAACTTAAGCAATTCAGTGTTACAACGATTGAAGTCCTTCCTCTGGGCACATTACCAGTTGTTTCTCTCTCCTTCCCCCAGAGGTCACCACCAATTGAATTTGGTCTTTATCATTTCCATGCATACTTTATGTTCCTAAATAGCATTCTTGTGTAAAATGGTTATTATCCTGTGTGTATTTCTGTAATTATAATTATAAATCCTAAAACATTTTTAGATTTACCCATATTTACACTCAAATTCCTTCATTTATACTCTGATTCCTTCATTCCATTGCATAGTATTTGCTAGTTTTATTAATAATCTTTTTGATCAATACTTAGGTTGTTTCCAATTTTTAATAAATATATTTTATTGATTATGCTGTTATAGTTGTCCTGATTTTCTTATAGTTGTCCCAGTTTATCCCACTATGCCCCTTCCACCTGGTACCTCTCTTTCCTCTACCAGTCCCTCCCACCCCCGCCCTTAGTTCATGTCCATGAATCATGTATATAAGTTCTTTAGCTTCACATTTCCTATCCGTTCTTAACATACCCCTGTCTGTTTTGTTCCTACCAATTTATGCTTCTTAATCCCTGCACCTTTTCCTCCATTCTCCCTCTTCCCCCCCGCTCCCAGCTGATAACCCTCCAAATTATCTCTGTATCTATGATTCTTTTCCTGTTCTGGTTGTTTGCTTGTTTGTTTGTTTGTTTTTTAATTATTATTTTTTTAAGATTCAGTTGATAGTTGTGAATTTGTTGCTTTATAATGTTCATGGTTTTGATCTTTTTCTTAAAGAAGTCCCTTTAACATTTCCTATAATAAGAGCTTGGTGATGATGAACTCCTTTAACTTGACCTTATCTGGGAAGCACTTTATCTGCCCTTGCATTCTAAATGATAGCTTTGCTGGATAGAGCAATCTTGGTTGTAGGTCCTTGCCTTTCATGACTTGGAATACTTCTTTCCAGTCCCTTCTTGCTTGTAAGGTTTCTTTTGAGAAATCAGCTGATAGTCTGATGGGCACTCCTTTAGAGGTAACTCTCTGCTTTTTCTAGCTGCTTTTAAGATTCTCTCTTTATCTTTAACCTTTAGCATTTTAATTATGATATGTTTTGGTGTGGTCCTCTTTGTGTCCATTTTGTTGGGACTCTCTGTGCTTTCTGGATTTATAAGTGTTATTTCTTTTGCCAGAATGGGGAAGTTCTTCATTATTTTTTCAAATAAGTTTTCAATTTCTTGTTCTTCCTCTTCTCCCTCTGGCACCCCTATAATTTAGATGTTGGAAAGTTTAAAGATGTCCTGGAGGTTTCTAAGCCTCTCCTCATTTTTTTGAATTGTTGTTTCTTCATCCTGTTCTGGTTGAATGTTCCTTTCTTCCTTCTGCTCCAAACCGTTGATTTGAGTCCCAGTTTCCTTCCCATCACTGTTGGTCCCCTGTTCATTTTCCTTTATTTCACTTTTCATAGCCTTCTTTTTTTCCTCTGATTTGGGACCATATTGAACCAATTCTGTGAGCCTCCTGATTACCAGTGTTTTGAACTGTGCATCTGATAGGTTGGCTGTCTCTTCGTTACTTAGTTGCATTTTTTCTGGAGCATTGATCTGTTCTTTCATTTGGGCCATTTTTTTTGTTGATGTTGCTGTGATTAATTTCAAATGGACTAATAAGAGAGGAAGTATCTGAGTGTATGCCTTCTATGCTCTAATTTTACATTTTCTATTTATTCATTTATTTAAATGGGGACCTACCCTTCTTAAATAGTTTAATTTTATTTAAAAAAATGTCTTTACTGAACCACAGAATAAATGGTTCCTAAAATAGTTTTTTATTATTCTCTGTTCCAAAGTTATGATTCCATGATTATGAAATTGTCAGTGTGTTTGTACTTTAAAGCCAGCGGCTCTCAAATGTGATCTGTAGTCCCCAAAGCAGGCACCCATGAAATGATTTTCTTAGGTAAAAGGCCTTGATTTGCCCTATTTACTGTGTGGACATTTGCACTGATGGGGGCAAAAGCAATGGTGGGTAAAACTGCTGACATCTTTGCAAGAACCGAGAAAGTGGCATCAATCTGTAGTTATTTATGTTAACATGAATGGGTTTATTTGTGTTATTAAATGAATATATATTTGGAAAATTTGTAGTTTCACTTTTAAATAGAGTAACTATCAGTACATATAATCTAAACAGAATCTCTTAAGAGTTTAAAGGGCTTTAAGACCACAGAGTTTGAGAACCACTATGTTAAGCACATAGTAGGTATATGAACAAATATGTTATTCTTCCTAATGCTTGTCTTTGCAAAGGAAAATTTAGGTAATATAATTCCTTCAAGATATAAATTCAATTACTTTTTCTTTTAATTTTTAAAGATTTTTATTTATTCATTTTTAGAGAGGGAAGGGAGGGAGAAAGAGAGAGAGAGAGAGAAACATCAATGTGCGTTTGCTGGGGGCCGTGGCGTGTAACCTAGGCATGTGCCCTGACTGGTAATCGAACCTGCGACACTTTGGTTCGCAGCCCGAGCTCAATCCACTGAGCTACGCAAGCCAGGAAATTCCATTACTTTTAATGTTATACATGAATTTCACAATTTCAAAATATTGCATTAAAATTTTGTTCATAACTAGTTTACATTTGTAAATAAAATACATTGCAGGTGCTGACCTTAAGGAAAGAGTCAAAATGAATTCCAGTGAAGTTGGTCCTTTTGTCTCCAAAATAAGAGCAGTGATTAATGAAATCGGTAAGCACAATTAAATTCTTCTTTTAGCATGCTGAAGATGACCTTAAATAACAGTTTTAAAAAGTTGCATAGTCTGTATATATAGAATTTGGTCAGAATACTTATATAATTAGATCATTGTGACCTATAACTGGTTGTTGTACAATAGCATATAATATATTTAATTTGAAAATTTGTGAAGAATGGTTTATAATTAAAGAGACCTTCTATGTATGATGACATGGCATATAAAGATAAGTATTACAGAACAAAGAGTAATTTGGCATAAGTCTTAGACTTAAAGTACCTGTATCTTTTACGTAATTTTATACACAAATGTAGTTATGACTTGGATATTTTTTTGCTTTTTACATAAATAGGATTGTAGTATTTCCATAGAATTGCCGACTTTTGTGTAATATTTTGTGTAATATCTCAGTACATGTCAATCTATTTTATTATTAATACTTTTTATATACTGCTGAATAGTACTTAATAACATAGTTTTATCCATAATTTTAAATTATTTCTTTTTGAAAATTATTTCTTCATTAATGAACATTTGGGTATTTATTTTGTTCTTTATAAATAAGTGATGAATATCTTTGTACCAAGTCTTTCAGATCATTAGTATGTGTATTTATAGGATAGATTCTTAAACATGGAATTACAGTTCTAAATACCATTGTATCGATTGAATGTTGTTATACATCCTACCAGGTTATATTTCAAAAAGGTTGCAATAATTTATATTCCCATCAATTATATGACACTACTTGTTTTCTCATATTCCTGCCAACATTTAATGTTGCTATTTTAAAAATTTTCCATGGTTTAAAAAAGACATCTTAACATTTTAATTTGCATTTCCCCACATGTTGTGTAATGCTTTATCTTTTTAATTTAGAATTGCCTTTTTTGTTCTGTAAATTGCCTTTTCACATCCTTCATCTCTTTTTTTATAGCATTATTTAATATTTATTTATTTGGCCTTGGTCTTGTATCCTTTTTCTCCTTAGATTTATTCCTGGCTATTTTACAGCATTTATATAAATACCTTTGAATTGGATCCTTCCTTCCCCATTTCTGTTGAAGTCTGATTGTTGTAGTTCTGTAGGAAAGCTATTCAATTTCATGTATTTATTTTGTATCATGCCAACCTTCTAATTACTTGTACTATTGTTTTTTTCAATTAATTTTCTGTTTTCCAGATGAAAAGGTTAATGTTTATAAATAATACAGTCTTTTTCTTTTTCAACATTTTAATCTTATATATTTTTCATATATCTTCACATAGTCTAAGGCCCTTGGTACACTATTCAGTTCCTGAAGTATGTTTATCCTTATCTTTATTTGGCTTTGATGAGTACTTTTTAATATTTGCCAGCAATATTTATCAAGTTCAGGGAATTTTCTTCTATTTCAACTGCTCTGGCCTTAAATTACAAGAGTAAGCCCTCGTTGGTCATTGTGGTTAGTGGTTATAGTGGTTTTTATTACACTGGATTCAATCTTATATATTTTGGTATAATTATAAGCGAGATTGATCTTTTAATACGGTTTTTGTGTTATCCTCCTCTGGCTTGCTATCAAGGTCATATCATATATATAGGCTTCACAGAATGCAGTAAGAAGCTTTCCATCTTTTTCGGTGCTATACAGGGAATAATCATCTGTCATTTGAAAGATTAGTAGAATTTGACCATGTAACATCTTTTGGAGTCTTCTGTGGTTTTGTTATTGTTGTTTACTTGTAATTTTTTTAGACCTAAGTTTTTAAATGTATGTGTTTTGCTTTTAAGAGCAGTTGTTGACATCTTTCTGCCCCTTTTTATCCTGTGCTAATGTTAGCAGAGGCTTTTCTCTGTTTCTCCCTCTAGTGTCAGCCTCATGGTCAGAGCCTCCTGAGAGAGGGCATGGGCTTGCTTTCCATACTGGTCAGAGAGCTTGATCTTGGAAATGAAATTGATGCTTTCTGTAACTTTATTATATGTGCTAAGAGGAGTGGCTAAGACTGGGCCAATTGTAAACATTACCTTGATGTTTCTTCTAAGCCTCCTTCTATTTTGTTGATCTGAAATTGGAATTTTCCTGGGACTTTTTAAATGAAGAACTATTTGTTTTTGCAGTGACATTTTCTTTTCAGTGAATATAACTATAGCATTTTTGTTTTGGATCCTGATTCAGTCTATCTTTTGCTCTTCCATGAGTTCCCCAATGTTTTTTAATGATACTTTTCATTGCCACACTACAGTGGACATACACAATCTTTATGTTGTCTTTTGTGGTGGCTTAATGAGATTTCGAAGGGCAGGTAGAAACCAAGTGTCTCAATCTAATATATGAAACCAGGGGCAGACAAACTTTTTTTAAGAAGGGAGAGATAGTAAATCTGTTGGACTTTGAAGGGCCATTGTGGTCTCTGTCACAGCTACTCAACCTTTTTTTTTAAATTTTTCTAGAACAGTTTCAATTCACATCAAAATGGAAGGGAAGTTACAGACATTCCCCATATGCTTCCTACTTCCATGCGTTCATAGCCTCCTCCATTATCAACATCTCCCTTCCAGGGTGATGGCATTTGTGATAACTGATGAACCTGCATCGACACATTACAATCACCCAAAGTCCGTAGTTTACATTAGGGTTCACTCATGGTGTTGGACATTCTGTGGATTTGAATAGATGGAAAATGACTTGTGTCAATCATTATTGTGTCATACAGAGTGTTTTTACTGGTCTGAAAATCCTCTGTGTGTGGCCTCGTTATCTCCTCTTTCCTCTCTGGCAACCACTTTTTACTGTCTCCATAATTTTGCATTTCTAGAATATCATAAATTAGAATCATTCTGTTTGTAGCCTTTCAAATTGGCTTCTTTCACATAATAACATGCATTAGTTTTCTCCATGTTTTTTCATGACTTGATACTTTATTTTTAGTGCTGAATATTATCATTGTTTGGATGTACTACAGTTTATCAATTCACCTACCAAAGGCCTTGGTTGCTTCCAAGTATTGGCAGTTATAAATAAAGCTGCTACAAAATCTGTGTGTAGGCTTTTGAATGGACATACATTTTTAATTCCTTTGGGTAAATACCAAGGAGTACAATAGCTGGATCGTATGGTGAGAGTCTGTTTAGCTTTGTAAAAAACTGCCTGTCCTCCAGGGTGAATATACCATGCCATTTTGCAGCAAGGAATGAAACTTACTGTGGTTCCATATTCTCATCAGATTTGGTGTTGTCAGTGTTTCAGATTTTGGCCATTCTAATAGGTGTGTAGTGATGTCTCATTGTGTTTTAATTTTCATTTCTTTGATGACATATGATGTACAGTATTTTTTCATATGCTTATTTGCCATACTTTCTTTGGTGAAGTATCTGTTAAGGTCTTTGGCCTAGTGTTTGAGTTATTTTTTCCTTATTGTTGAATTTTAAGAGTTCTTTATATATTTTAGACTATAGTCATTTGTCAGATGTGTCTTCTGCAAATATTTTCTTCCAGTCTGTCTTCCAGTGCGTCTTCTCATACTCTTACATTGTCATTTGTGGAACATAAGTTTTTCACTTGAATAAAGTCCAGCATATCTATTATTTCCTTTATGGATAGTACCTTTGGTGGTGTAGAGTAGTTCCCCGTTTACCTGCAGTTTCTCTTTGTGTGGTTTCAGTTACCCTGTGTCAACCAGGGTCTAAAAAATATTAAATGGAAAATTCCAGAAATAAGGAAATCATACATTCTAAATTGCACCATTGTGAGTAGCATGATGAAATACTGCACTGCCTCATTCGTTCCCACCTGGGACAGGGGTCACGTCCAGCGTTGTCATGCTCTATAGGCTCTGCGCCATTAGGCATTGAGTGGCCATCTTGGTTATGTCATGGTGTTGCAGGGCTTTGGTCAGGTAACCCTGTAAGTAGCCTAATACCAAGGTGCTATGTCATTCACTTCAGACCTCTTATTACATAGGCACTGTGTCATCTGATGTCATCACAAGAAGAAGGGTGAGTGTTTTACAGAAGATATTTTGAGAAAAGCCACATTCACATAACTTTTACCATAATATATTATTATAATTTATTATTAGTTTTATTGCTAATCTCTTGTGTATAATTTATAAATTGAATTTTATAATAGGTATGTATGTATAGGAAAAATCATAGTGTAGATACTGGGTTTGGTACTTGCAGTTTGAGGCATCCACTGAAAATACCATGAAAATCTATATGCTAATAAGTATGAAATTTCTGCCTCAAGAGCATAGTCTGAACTACGCATGTAAACACTGAAAAAACTGAATCAGTAGTTGAAGTTTTTTTTTTTTTTTTCACAGAAGAAGCACCAGGCCCAGTTTTAATCAGGGGCATTCAACCCACGGCCCACGGGCTGCACTTGGCCCAGGATGGCTGTGAATGCGGCCCAATACAGAATCATAAATTTACTTAAACATTATGAGATTTTTTTTTTTTGAGTATTTAATGTGTGGCCCAAGACAACTCTACTTCTTCCAGTGTGGCCCAGATATGCCAAAAGGTTGGACATCCCTGTAAGTGATTTATATTTCAGGTACTTTACCTAGTCTGTAAGGAACAAGTCATTACAATCTCATACAAACTCTTCTACTGGGCATTAGAGTGAGAGTTCATTTCCAAACTCATAATTCAAACTAGGATAACTTTCATATAAACATGACGAAAACAATTGAAGAAGTGAATGAGAGGAGCCAGTCTCGCTTGTGAATACAGATAAAATCCAGTAGGTTTTTAAAAAGACCCAATTGGATTTTCCTAGGAATAGAAGTGGGAGGGCGAAGTTTTCATTTGAAAATAATAAATTTAATTCATGATATTAGCCAATTAAAATAAAGTCATATTTTTCTCAATAGAGTAATAAAAATAATTTTAGAGATGTCAAATCTGTTCATAGTAAAAGCTGAAGGCAGACTAGGAAGATAGGAGGGGACTTCCTTAGCCTAATGAGAGGTATCTGTTTCTTAGACGTAAAATGTTAAAATAGTCTTCTAAAGTCAGGAAAATGAGAGGAGGCCCACTATATCCTCTCTGTTTAAAATGGTTCTGAAAGTCCTGGCCTTTGTGGAAAGGCAGGAAATAGAAATAGAGGAATGATTGAAAAAGAAGGAATATAACATTGTCCTTCTCAAGTTTTAATCAAAAATCTAAGAGGATCAACAAATTATTGGGAAAAAAAGAATTTCACAAGATAAATAAGATCCATATTTAATAATAATTCATAGTCTTTCTTTATACCAGCAACAGACAAAAGACATCAATCAAAAAAGATACTATTTCAAGTAGGAGCAAAAAAAGGGATTTAGAAACATATGCAAGCTAGTTGGAAAAATTACGAAATTTTAAGACATTAGAAAAGAATTAAATGGAGACACAGTGTCTTCCTGAATAAGAAGATTCAGTATCAAAAAGGATTCTTGCAAATGATTCAATGTACGGATTCAATGTAATTATACTTAAATTCTCAGTGTTAAATTTGTAAGGAATTTGAGCATAATGAGGCCCCAAAATAGCCAAGCGTGCCTAAAGAAGAAAATTAAAGGCCTTGCCTTATCAGCACTGAACACATATTTAAAGATACGAAAGTTAGGATGGGATATTATTGACTTTCGTAAAGAAATGGACCAGTCAAATGGAATACAGAACGTAGCACAGATCCACCCCAGCAGAGAGTATGCATTGCAGCTCACTGCGGGGGCAGCAAGAAGTCAAATATGTTTGTGAAGTAAAATAAACTTTTATGCTTTTGACAGAGCGAAAAATTTCTTAAACACAAAATGCAACAGTTAGAAGGAAAGCTTGAAAATTCTACTAAATTTAAATTGTACTTAGGAACATTTGTTCATTAAAGACACTGTAAAGAAATTAGAAAAGCCACAAACTGGGAGAAAATAATTGAAACGCACACTGCCAAAGAATTTGTCTCTATCTGTTGTCAACATTAGAAATGTCCAAACCTGTAAAGAGCCAAACTGGTGATAAACGCTGTGAAGCAAAATCTCAACATAATTGAGGAAATGCATGCTCTGCAAAAGGGCAGTTTTACCACTTATTTTATACATCAGATTTAAAGGGGAAGACATAAGGGAGTTACATGGAATTCATTGGTGGTAGTAGATTAGGAAGGCAGGAGAAAGCAAAGGGGCGAATCTCTGAGGCTAAATAAAAAATAAAATGGATAGACACATACTTCTTTTTCATTGGTGTGTACAGGAGAGTTAACAAAGTTTATAGCACATGGGTATGGTATTTGGGGACCAAGATAACAATGAGGAGTTCTGTGGTCTTGTGCTGTGGTGGGAGATTGTGCCCTGAGGGTTTTGGAAAAAGGGGATTATTCTGACATTCTAAAAATATGTCATGGTATATGCAAAAAGACAATAGACAGGCTCAGTTAAAGTAAAGATCGACCTTAGTGGGGGAAGATGCCAGTCTATGGAATGACTACCCACCATGACTCATTTTTAGTTAGAAAGTTTTTAATTTTAGACCATCCTATGTGGTTACTTTAGGTCTCTGAGTTTGTAGGGTCCACCATCCCCACCTGACCGCCCAAGCTTGTCAGGTTTAGTATGTAGCCACTTTTTTCATTCATACTACATCCATACATAAATCAACACATACAATCATACATGCAGCCTGAAGTCAGTAAGGCAACACAACAGAAAAAACATTTTTCATACAAGAGGAAGGGAAATAGGAAGTAAACATGTGAAAAGATGATCAACCTCTTTAGTAATACAAATGCAAACGAAGACCACAGGGGGATGCTATTTAATATCTACCAGATTGACCAAAAATTTTTATGCCTGATATTACCAAAAGTTAGTGAACAAGAAGATAACCAGGAAGTTTTGTACACTTCTAATAGAAGTATAAATTGGTATAACTGTTTAAGAAAACAGTTTCGTGTTGTCAAACAATGTTGGAAATTGTCATTGCATAAGATTCACTTTTTTTAGGGATGACTTTAAGATTGTTTTTACCAGACTCATAATAAGAAGTATAGCTACAGTTTGGCCCAATAAACAGCCAGGGGTAGATGGATAGCAGAGTTCAGTGAAATAATAACCTTTCTTTGTGTACTGCGTTTTGATACTGTCCTGTTTTATTTTTTAAAAATTTCTGATTTTGACCTTCTAAGAGATGAATTGCTACTTGGGGTTTGAAACTACACTATTCTATAGGCATTTTGCACATGTGTTCTGAGGAAACTTATACCAGGATATAAGAAAAAAACTTTATCGTAGCAATATTGTTAATAGTAAAATGCTGAAAACAAAAAAATTCCAATGACAGGAGAAAGGGTAACTTAAGTTATATTTTGAATATATTTGTGGAGCTGGACTGTAGCAATATTTCAAGTAAATGAATAACTTACACACATAACATTATAACTGACCAATTTGTATCTACCATTGAAACGGGCATTATCAGTAATGGTACAAATCAGGGTATGTCCTGCCTGTTTGAATCACTATTGCTCTTGCCCCATTATATTTTCATTTTCCACATCTGTGGGATCTTTTCTATGGGATCTGAAGAGCCAATGGACTTTTCTTGTTGACTGTGCTGACTGACCACTGTGTTTTGCTTGTTTTTAGAGGAAGAGAGTCTATACTTGACTCATTTTAAAGCTATTTTACTTTATTAAAATAGAGATCTTTAAGATAACTCCATTGTAATAAAGAAGTTTCTGCTTTGTTCAGAGTCACTAAAAAATAACTCCATCCCTGTCTGGTGTGCCTCAGTGGATGAGTGCCAGCCTGTGAAAAAAAGAGTCATTGGTTTGATTCCCAGTCCGGGCACATGCCTGGGTTGCGGGCCAGGTCCCCGGTTGAGGGTGTGGGAGAGGCGAGCACACATTGATGTTTCTCTCCCTCTCTTTTCCCTCCCTTGCCCTCTCTCTAAAAATAACTAAATAAAAATCTTTAAAAAAAAAAGTAACTTCCAAAATTCTAGAACCAAATTTAGTTCTTAGATTCTTTCTAAAGAAAAAAATGTCGTATGGTTCTTTTTGAGATGTTTCATTCTAAAGAAATGGTGAATTCTCAGATTTCTGTAAGGTTAATCAATTTTCTCCCCCCTTTAAGTATGGAATGTCTAGGTTGAAAGCAATAAGGATTATTTATTAGGCAAGTCAGCACTCATGCACAGACATGGCAGTATCCTGATGTAATTAATAACAGCTGTGGCTCCTCAACTTCCCACCCCTTCTCTGGCTGCCTGAGGCACAAGTTCCTTCCTGTCTTTAACTTGCAGCATTGGGCACATCACCATTGGGACCACCATTGTCCATGTTAGGAATATAGAATATGGTCATCAAAGGTGTTAGTTACCTACTGATGGCCAGTCTTGTTTAATTAGATATTTTATGAAGAACTAGAAAAACATTTTTAGAATTCTCTCAAGTACAAACTAGGGCTGGGTGGTAGGAAGTAAATGGTGGGGAGGTAGGAAGTAGTGGGGAGAAGGCAGGCCCAGTTGTCTCAAGTTGAGGCCTCAAAGAATTGCTGCCTAGTTATAGAGAAATATTTAAAATAGGTTTTCACCAGAATTTTAAATTGTGGAATGTAGTGTGATGTAGATGATAAAATAGGTTTTCACCAGAATTTTAAATTGTGGAATGTAGTGTGATGTAGATGATATTTTCTAAGTGATCTTCCACCATAATTCTCTAAAATGCAAGGCATTTCAAGCTTCCTCTTCTATTTTTTTCTGATGAAATAAAATTGCAAAAGCTTTAATTTATCTGTGTAAACAGAGGACTGTATTTGCATTGAAATACAGGTAGTTATGTTTAAAGGGATGGATTATAAAATTCATCTGTTTAAGAAATATTTTTTTTCCTAAGATTTTGTTGTACTAGTAAATTTTTTTTAATGTTTTTTAAAAGATTTTATTCATTTTTATTTTTAGAGAGGGAAAGGGAGGGAGATAGAGAGAGAGAGAAACATCAATGTGCGGTTGCTGGGAGTCATGGCCTGCAACCCAGGCATGTACCCTGGCTGGGAATCGAACCTGCGACACTTTGGTTCGCAGCCCGTGCTCAATCCACTGAGCTATGCCAGCCAGGGTGCTGTACTAGTAAATTTTATAAACGGACATAATGTAATTTCATTTTGAAAGTTTTGCAATTCTCTGATGAGCTTTCCTTCATATGATTGAAAATCTGCTCATGTGCATTTTTCTATCAGAAAAAGCTTTCTCTCTGGGTCACATACATAGGAAAGATTTTTGTCCAACAGAATAAAAAACATTCTTTGTGAAAAGTTTTATATAAATCTTATGGGATAAGCTTCTTCTTAAGTAGTGCTTCCAGTTTCTTTTATTTTTGTTAACATGCTTTTGAATTTATAACTGAAATACACTTGAATTTTGGAATTGAAAGGCTGAAGGCTATACAAATTAAGTCCCTAATAATTTTTAAAAAATAATAGATAAACTCACCACAGGATATAGTAGAAATAAACTCCTATCAAACTTATCTTAGCCACACTTCTGTAGAGGTTTGTTTTTAGAATCTAACTCTTTTCCTGCCCCAGCCCAGCTCAGTTTGCACAAGAGGGTATTCTTTAATGTTTTGGTAACCACATGATCTTTCTTTCTGTCATCTTTATCTCAAGCTATAAGTTACATAATATATCATAATATAAAATTGTTTTTATGTCACATTATTGGCTCAGTGTAACATTTTCTTAAAGACGTTGCCATAAAATGTTTATTTTGATGTAGAGAAGTTACATTTTATATATTACCAAAATGTGGTGAGTTTCAAAGAATTGTCTTGATAGATGCTTATTGAAAATCTCTTGACTGGGAGGTCTCAGAAGATATGGACTCTAGCCTTCTTCCTACCTTCTGGTACTTTTCCTGTCTGCTTGTTGTGAGAACACAGGGAGTTTATCCCCACCTGTACCTAGTGTCTAACATAGTAACTGGCACATGGTAGGTCCCTGATTGAAAGGGTGAATTGACAGGTAAGCCATGTTGTACTTCCTTTCTCTCATCTTCACAAGGATCCCCTCCTGGAATCCCTTTCTGTCTGCCTCTGCCTAAAGTGGCAGGAATCATGGCCGCACTGGCCTGAGTTTGATCTTGTCTTCCACCCCAGTTCATGTTGCTCCCAGGATGTGACTGACAATGATGGGATGAACATGGGTGGAGCAGTTTGATTATTTATTGTGATTAGTAAATTAGGGTATTTACTAGATATTTGCTACATTGGAGTGGGAGGTATATACCTCAGGAGTTTAAGTTAGAAATGTGAAGGTAATCGATGCCTGGTAAGCATCCAAGTGGAGATGTGAAGCAGGTAACTAGAAATGAATTTGGAATTTAGGCAAGTAGTCCAGGCTGGAGATGAAAATTTGGGAGTCATCAGAATGTTGATGGTATATGAAGTCCGACACTGTAGAGAGAAAAAAGCTTGGCAACCCTGAGGTGTTACGTACATTTTCAAGGCTGAGATGAAAAATATCCAGAAAGGAGATTGAGCAAGATCAGCCAAGGTGGGAATTAGGAAGAAAACAATATTCTGAAAGCCAAGTGAAGAAAATCTTTCGTAAAGAAGGAAGATTTGTTCAGACACTGCTGACAGGCTAAGTAAGATGAGTGCTGAAGAACCAACTACTGGATTTTGCAGCATACTTGTCCCTGGTGACCTGAACAAGCACCTTTGGAGAGGACTGTTGGGCTGTGGCAGTTGCTTCCTTGCTGGTAGATGATGGAAATGCTCCATTCCTGGGCAATTTTAGGAAGCCCCTAGTCTGACTGTCGGGTGTTTTGGTTTAGGCCCATTTAGAAAATAATAATTATCTGTAACTTACCCTGGTTATGGATAAATACTTATCATAATTTGATTTCTTTTCTTTTTTTAAAATGTATTTTATTGATTATGCTATTACAGTTGTCCCATTTCCCCCCTTTATTCCCCTCCGCCCTGCATACCGCCGCCCCACCTGCATTCTGCTCCCTTTAATGACTCGTACATGTAAGTTCTTTGGCTTCTACATTTCCGATTTTATTCTTAACCTACCTCTGTCTATTTGCTACCTACCACTTATGCTACTTATTCCCTGTACCTTTTCTCCCTTTTCCCCCTCCCCCACTGATAACCCTCCATATGATCTCCATTTCTGTGATTCTGTTCCTGTTATTTGCTTAGTTTTTTTTTTGTTTTTGTTTTAGGTTCGATATGTTGATAGTTGTGTTTGCTGTCATTTTACTGTTCATATTTTTATCTTCTTTTTCTTAGATAAGTCCTTTTAACATATTATATAATAAGGGCTTGGTGATGATGAACTCCGTTAAGTTGACCTTATCTGGGAAGCACTTTATCTGCCCTTCGATTCTAAATGGTAGCTTTGCTGGGTAGAGTAATCTTGGATGTAGGTCCTTGCCTTCATGACTTTGAATACTTTTTTCCAGCCCCTTCTTGCCTATAAAGTTTCTTTTCAGAAATCAGTGGATTGCCTTATGGAAACTCCTTTGTAGGTAACTGTCTCCTTTTCTCTTGCTGCTTTTAAGATTCTCTCCATAGTTTTAATCTTGGGTAATTTAATTATGATGTGTCTTGGTGTGTTCCTCCTTGGGTCTAACTTCTTTGGGACTCTGTGGGCTTCCTGGGTTAATGTCTGTTTCCTTTGCCAGACTGAGGAAGTTCTATATTAGTTTTTCAAATAAGTTTTCAATTTCTTGTTCTCCCTTTTCGCCTCTAGCACCCGTATGATTTGGATGTTGGAAAGTTTAAAGTTGTCCTGGAGGTTCCTAAGCATCTCCTAACATTTTTGAATTCTTGTTTCTTCATTCTGTTCTGGTTGAATCTTTATTTCTTCCTTCTGCTCCAAGCCATGGGTTTGAGTCCCAGTTTCTTTCCCATCACTGTTGGTTCCCTGTTCATTTTCCTTTATTTCCCTTTTATAACCTTCACTTTTTCCTCTATTTTGTGACCATACTCAACCATTTCTGTGAGCATCCTGATTACCAGTGTTTTGAACTGTGCATCTGGTAGATTGGCTGTCTCTTTGTTGATTAGTTGCATTTTTTCTGGAACTTTGGCCTGTTCTTTTATTTGGGCCATTTTTGTCTCGGCATTCCTGTTACGTAGTAAGGGGTGGAGCTTTAGGTATTCACCAGGGCAGGGCAACCCACTTTGCTGTATTGTAGCACTGTGGGGGAGGGATCTGAGTGGGAACAGTGCTGCTTGCTCAGCTCTCTGCTGGCTTTCAGTCACTTCTTCTGCTGCCACAAGCAAATTGGGACCTGGTGCTGATTCTCTTGGGTGGGTGAGTTTGTGTATCTTTTAGGACCCAGTGGGTCTCTCCAACCAACTGTCCTGTGAGGCTGGGAGCTTCTCCTGTTGCCTCAGCCCTCACAGATTTTTTCAGTAGAGGTTTTGAGGCTTTATTTTCCCGTGCTGGAACCCTGGATTGTGCTGTCTGTCATGTTCCTCAGTTGTTCCTTCTCGTTTATCTGCACACAAATGTGGGACCACCTGTTCCACCAGCTGCCACCTTACTGGTCTTCCAGCTGCTGTCTTGCTGGGAGTCCTCTCCTCCAGGCTGCTGGTGTCTGCCCCTCCTACTGGGCTGGATGAATGTTTCTTCTTTAACTCCTTGGTTATCGGACTTCCATACAGTTCGATTTTCTGGCAGTTCTGGTTGTTTTTGTTTTTATATTTGTTCTTTTGGTTGTGCAAGGAGGCACAATGTGTCTACCTATGCCTCCATGTTGGCTGGAAACTCTGATTTCTTATAAACAAACTATAAAGAGAGTATTTGAACATTTTTTCTAAAAAAATAGTTATATATGTTTCTGTGAAGCATAACACCTGATTTATCATGGTTTAATAATAGCCTCTGATATAATATTCAGAATTTTTGAATATCAGTAAGGTGGGAGTAATTTTTACCAAAGCTTAAAGTGTTGTATTTGTCACTTCATGCATTTAGTCATTATATTGTTTTTAATTACATAAAATGTTACTAAGAAATGTGCTTGTAAAAATTAACTTTTTTTTTAAGATTTTTATTTATTTGTTTTTAGAGAGCGAAGGGAGGGAGAAAGAGAGAGAGGGAGAGAATCACCAATGTGCGGTTGCTGGGGGGCCATGGCCTGCAACCCAGGCATGTGCCCTGACTGGGGATCGAACCTGGGACACTTTGGTTCCCAGCCTGCACCCAATCCACTGAGCTACGCCAGCCAGGGCAAATTAACTCTTTCTAGTATCCCATTTTAGTATTTAGAGATTCTTGAGTAATGAATACCAAAGAGCTTCCATAAATTCCAGGTATAGCCCTTTCAAGTTTTCCAATTGATTTAGAGATATCTCATACTTATTCACAAAAATTCAGAAGTGATTGACTTTTTTTAGAGTTTTATAAACTATCACCATTGTTCAACTCAAAGCTTTTTTTTGATATTTCATTTTGTTTTTATCTGAAATAAAGCTTATTCTGAAAATACTTAATGAGCATCATAATGACTATTAAAATACAACTTGAGAGATTATGCATTTGTAATATATTTTCTTGTCTACTAACTGATTACTTGACCTTTAGATTTGTTCACTGTGCCTTTTAAGTTTGTTTGAAAGCCAAGGAGATTTTTTTTTTTTTAAGATTTTATTTATTTATTTTTAGAGAGGGAAGGGAGGGAGAAAGAGAGAGAGAGAGAAACATCAATGTGCGGTTGCTGGGGGTCATGGCCTGCAACCCAGGCATGTACCCTGACTGGGAATCGAACCTGCAACATTTTGGTTCGCAGCCCGCGCTCAATCCACTGAGCTACGCCAGCCAGGGCTTGGAGATTTTTAAAATAAGTAATTAATTTAGTTTTATTGGATTCAATTCAGCATATATTTTATCCATTCCTCATTTGATATAATAACTAGAAATTGGAAATGCTGTGTGAAAGAATGGTTGATGAAATACTTCAGCTAACCGTATTCATTATTTTTCCAAGTAGTAATTACCAGATCTCAGTTCTAATTTCCTTTACCCTCTTGCCAAGAATGATGGAAAAATGCCACAAGTATATAGGAGTCCAGTGTTTTCTCCGAGTTAACATCCCTCACCTGTCGAATCATAGTATAGAATAGAATTACACTTCAAAGTTTGCGATTTATGGTCTCCTTTATCTTTTGGAATTTTATTGCCTTTGTTGACTTTTGTTGTGTTAATCATATTATGCCTTTGCACAGTTTTGTTAAAATTATACCGTCTTGGTAAATATAGAAGGAGTAATGGGCTTAGCCAAACTCTTTCAGTCCAAAATATTACTCTGGAATATTCTAGAATGTGAAAAGTCCAAGAAACAAAATCACCTGAATTCTTTTTTGTGTTTTTATGTTTGTTAGCTTTTAATTCCACAAGGAATATCTGAGTATTTATTTAATATAAAAATTTAAAACTTTTGAGCATTTTTTCCTGTTTTCTTTCTTTCTGCATAAGTACTTATTGATAATATGCTAATTTAATTTGTATATTTTTAGACCTCCTGGCTTTTACATGAATACATATTTGTGCGTGTGTATGTATGTACACATTATAGATTATATAATAATCTATATCTATAAATATATAGATCTATATTTGTATATACATTATATACAAATATATCTGAGAAAATAACCAACCATATTACCAGGCTTTTAATTTATTTTCAAGTTTCAAACTGTATAATTTTAAAGAAAATTCTAGAGAAAATTGAGAAACAATTAAGAAAATTGTTTCTCTACTTATGTAAAATTTTACATAAGTAAAATGAATATATGTTTTCAAATACATTGATATAAAGTCATTAATAATATTCTCTTACTGGTTTAATGTCTGAAGAGTCAACAGTGATGTCCCCTGTTTATTCCTGGTACTGGTTGTTGGTGTCCTCTTTTTTTTTTTTTGTTTGGTCATGTCCTCCAAAACTTATCAGTTTTATTATACATTTCAAAAAAATCTTTTTTGGGTTTTGTTAATCCTCTATATTATTTCTGTTTTATTAATTTCTTTCCTGATTTTTATTTTTTTTAAGGTTTAATTTGCTGCTTTATTTTAAAATCATTTCAATTTTAAAATAAAATCAAAATTTTGGATTTTTGTTTAATTTTTTTCTGCCAATTAGACAGACTTTCTTACTGTATCCTTTATATCTTCTTTTTTTTGTGATTTCCCTCTACTTAACTCTCTTGTAAGCTATCTCTGTTTACTAATTTTTTCATAAGCTGCACCTGTTTTTTTAAATATTCAGTTTTTATTTAACTTTTAAATATTTTTGATTCTGTAAAATTTTTTTCTTGAGAACTTTTTTTATTGTTTATTCTATTACATTTGTCCCAATTTTTTCTCCTTTTGCTGCTCATCTTCACCTTGCCAATCCCTCTCTCCCACAGTCAGTCCCCTCTGTTGTCCATGTTCTTGAGTCTTTCATACATGTTCTTTGACTAGTCCCTTCACCTTCCTTCCTCCATTCCTCAATTAGCATAATAGTATCTAGTTCCATTTATGCTGTTGGAAAAGGTAGGAGTTCCTTCTTTATTTGCTGCACAGTATTCCATTGTATAACTCTACCACAGTTTTAATTTACTCCTTTACTGATGCGCACTTAGGCTGTTTCCAACAATTGGCCATTGTAAATTGTGCTGCTTTGAACATTGGGGTGCATAGGTTCTTTTGAATTGATGTTTCAGGGTTCTTAGGGTATTATCCCAGCAGTGGAATTGCCAGGTTAAAAGGCAGTTCCAATTTTACTTTTCTGAGGAAATTCCATACTATTTTCCACAGTGGCTGCACGAGCCTACATTCCTACCAACGGTGCACTAGGGTTCCCTTTTCTCTACATCCTCGCCTACACTTGTTGTTTGTCAACTTATTAATGATAGTCATTCTGGCAGGTATGAAATTTTATTGCATTGTGGTTTTAATTTGCATTTCTGATGGCTAGTGATGCTGAGCACCCTTGCATGTGTCTCTGGGCCCTCTGTATGTCCTTCTTGGAGAAGTGTCTGTTGAGGTCCTTTGGTCATTTTTTAATTTGATAGTTTGTCTTCCTGGTGTTGAGTCATATGAGTTCTTTTTTATATTTTGGAGATTAAACCCTTGTCTGATGTATCATTGGCAAATAAGTTCTCCCATAGAATTGGGTACCTTCTCATTTTGATGATGGTATTTTTAGCCTTGCTGAAGCTTTTTAATTTGATGTAGTCTCATTTGTTTATTTTTTCCATTATTTCCCTTGCCCTTGGAGATACATTGGCAAAAATATTGCTCTGTAGTATTTCTGAAATTTTATTGCCTATCTTTTTCGCTAGGACTTCTATGGTATCACAACTTATATTTATGTCCTTTAACCATTTTGAGGTTTATTTTTGTGTGTGGTGTAAGTTGGTGGTCTAGTTTCGTTTTTTTGCATGTATCAGTCTAGTTCTCCCAACACCATTTATTGAAGAGACTCTTTTTACTTCATCGTATGCCTGTGTCTCCTTTGTCAAATATTAATTGACCATGGAGACATGGGTTTATTTCTAGGCTCTCTATTCTGTTGCATTGATCTATGTGTCTGTTCTTATTCCAGTACCAGTCTGTCTTGATTACAGCGGCCTTGTATAGTTTCATATCAGGTGTTGTGATCCCTCCAACTTTGTTCTAGGCTATTTGGGGTCTTTTTTGGCTCCATGTAAATTTTTGGAATACTTGTTCTAGATCTCTGAAAATACGCCATTGGTATTTTAATAGGAATTGCATTGAACCTATAGATTACTTTAGGTATACTAGCATTTTAATGATGTTAATTCTTTATACCCATGAACATGGTATATGCTTCCATTTATTTGTATCTTCCTCAGTTCTTTCTTAGTGTTCTGTAGTTTTCCAAGTACAGGTCTTTTACCTCCTTGGTTAAATTTATTCCTAGGTACTTTGTTTTTCTTGTTGCTATGGAAAATGGGATTTTTTGTTAGTTTCTCTTTTTGCTATTTCATTGTTGGTATACAGAAATGCCATAGATTTCAGAATATTGACTTTGTATCCCACTATTTTGCCAAATTCCTTTACTAGATAGAGTCGATTTTTGGTGGCAACTCTAGGGTTTTCTATGTATACTATCATATCGTCTTCAAATAATGACAGTTTACTTTCTTCTTTCCAGTTTTGATGCTTTTTATTTCTTGTTCTTGTCTAATTGCTGTGGCTAGATCTTCCAGTACTGTGTTGAGTAAGAGTGGTGAAAGCAGACACCCTTGTCTTGTTCCTGATCCTAAGGGAAACACTTTTAGTTTTTGCCCATTGAGTATGATGTTGGCTGTAGGTCTCTCATATATGGCCTTTATTATGTTGAGGTATGCTCTCTCTATTCCCAGTTTGCTGAGAGTTTTTATCATCAATGGGTGCTGGATTTTATCAAATGCTTTTTTAGCTTCTATTGATATGATTATGTAGTTTTGTGTTTCATTTTGCTTCTGTGATATACAGTCGTCCCTTGTTGTATCACAGTTCACTTGCAGCCGCAATAAGTGAACCGCAGTACAGTGAGGGACAACTGTATACTTCACTGGTGAGTACCCATATAGAATTTTATATGTTGTTAAATTACGTAGGTTTAAGAGCATATGAAGTGTTTATAAGAGTGTGGGAAAGGTTAATAAGAGAGTGGGAAAGGTTAATAAGAGAGTGGGAAAGGTTTATAGGAGTGTGGTAAGGGTTTATAAAGCCTTAAATATATGTAAATAATAAAATGAATATAACGCTGCTACTTCGTGGATTTTCACCTGTCGTGGAGGTCTCTGGAACGTAACTCCTGCAATAGGTCATGGATCACTGTATTATGTTTATTGATTGGTGAATGTTATACCGTCCTTGCACTCTTGGGATAAATCCCACTTGCTGGTGTTGTATGATCTGTTTAATGTATTACTTGATCTGATGTACCAATATTTTGTTGAGGATTTTAGCATCTATGTTCAACAGAGATATTGGCCTGTTCAACAGAGATATTGGCCTGTAATTTACTTACTTTGTAGTGTCTTTACCTGGTTTTGGAATTAGGATCATTCTGGCCTCATAAAAAGAGTTTGGGAGTCTTCCCTCTTCTTGAATTTTTTGGAATAGTTTGAGAAGGATAGGTGATAGTTTTCTGAATGTTTGGTAAAATTCTCCTGTGACACCATCCAGGCCAGGGCTTTTGTATACGGGGAGTTTTTTGATTACCAGTTCAATTTCACTCATTGTTATTTGTCTCTTCAGGATTCCTGCTCCTTCTTGATTCAGTTTTGGGAGATTGTATGTTTCCAGAAAGTAGTTCATTTTGCCCACGCTGTCCAGTCTTGGCATGTAGTTGTTCATGGTAATTTCTTACAATCCTTTGTATTTCTGTGATATCAATTGTTACTTTTCCTTTTTTGTTTCTGGTTTTATTTATTTGGGTCCCCTGTCTGTTTTTCTTGTTGAGTCTCATTAAAGGTTTGTCAAACTTGTTTATCGTTTCAAAGAAGCGATTCTGGGTGCATTGATTCTCTGGATTTTTTTTCTTTAAATCTCTGTCATGTAATTCTGCTCTGATCTTGATTATTTCCTTCTGGTTGCTCTTGGGTTTGTTTGTTGTTGTTCCTCTAGTTCTTTTAAATAAATGTAGAGTTAGGTTGCTTATTTGAGATTTTTAAAATCTTCTTTAGGAAGGTCTGTATTGCTATGAACCTCCCTTTCAGGATTGCCTTTGCTGTGTCCCGTAGGTTTTGGGTTGTTGTATGTTCATTTTCATTTGTTTCCAGAAGCTTTCTCATTTCTTTTTTGATCTCATTGTTAACCTATTCATTATTAAATAGCATGTTATTCAGTCTCCTCATATTTGAATGTTTTTGAGTTTTTTCCTTGTAGTGAGTTTCTCATGTTACGCCATTGTGATCTCAGAAGATGCTTGATATGATTTCAGACTTCTTGAATTTGTTGACTTGTTTTGTGTCCTGTCATGTGGTCTTTCTTTGAAAATGATCCATGTTCATTTGTAAAGAATGTATACTTTGCATCGTTGAGGTGAAATGTTCTGTAAATATCAAGTCCATTTGATCTAGAGTGCCGTTCAATGCCACAACATCCTTTTTGATTTTCTCTTTGGAAGATCTATTCAGTATGGACAATTGGTGTTAAATTCCCTACAATGACTGTATTGCTGTTGATCTTCTTAAACTCCTCCAAAGTTTTATTTAGGTGCTTCTGTGTTGGGTGCATATACGTTTACAAGGGTTATATCCTCTTTTTAGACAACTCCCTGCAGTATTACACAGTGATCTTTGTCTTGATATGGCCTTTGTTCTGAAGTCTATTTTGTTTGAAAAATGTATTTGCTACCCCAGCATTTTATTCCTGTCCATTTGCTTGCGATATTTTATTCATCCCTTCACTTTCAGCCTATGTATATCTTTTGTTCTGAGGTGGTCTTTCGTAGGCAGCATATACTCAGATTGTGTTTTCTTATCCACTCAGCTACCCTATTTCTTTTGATTGGAGCATTTAATGCAGTTACATTTAAGGTTTTAATTGACAGGTACTTGTTCATTGCCATTTTTTCCCCTTGTACCTTTATTTCCCCCTCTCTTTCTCTATTTCTTCTTCTCTCTTGCAGTACTAATTTGATGTAGATGTACCCTTTTAGCCTTTTTTCTTTTTTTGGTCTGGGAAGCTCTTTATATTGTCTTCCATTTTAAATGAGAGCCTTGCTCCATAGATCTTGGTTGTATGATTTTACTTTTTATTACTTGAAATATTTCATGCCATTCCCTTCTGACCTGTAGTGTTTCTGTTGAGAAATCAGCTTATGGCCTTATTAGAGCTCCCTCGTTGGCTCCTAGCTGTTTTTCCCTTGCTGCCTTTATGATTCTCTCTGTCTTTAAACTTTGCCATTTTAATTATAATGTGTCTTGGAGTGAGTCACTTTGTGTTCATCTTGATTAGGACCCTCTATGGTTCCTGAACTTATGTGATATTTTCCCTCACCAAGTTGGGTAAGTTTTCTGTCATTATTTCTTGAAACAGATTTTCTATCATTTGCTCCTTTTCTTTTCCTTCTGTGATGGCCTATGATGTGAATGTTGTTATGTTTCATGTTGTCCTGAAGTTCTCTTAAACTATCCTCATGTTTTTTAGTCTTTTTTTCATTTTGTTGCTCTGACTGGGTGTTTTTTCCTACCTTGTCTTCCAGCCCACAGATTCAGTTATCTACTTCCTCTAGCCTGCTTTTATGTCCTTCTAGTGTATTCTTCTTTTCAGGTATTCTATTCTTCATTTCCTCCTGGCTCTTGTTCATAGTTTCTGTGTCCTTTTTCATGTTGCTATAGTTCCCATTAAGTTCCTTGTAGGTCTCACTGTGTTCCTTGAGCTTCCTTATACACATTTTGAAGTCTATGTCTGATAGATTGCTTGCCTCAATTTTATTTAGCTCTTTTCTTTTGATTGGGGCTTGTTTCTTTGTCTCCCCATTTTAGATGACTCTTTTTGTTTATTTCTGCATCTCAGCTTTATCTGACTGCCTGTGTTTGTGGGGTGACTTTCTGTGGTAGGAGTCTGTAGGACTCAGTGGTACATTCTCTTTGATCTCCTGATCTAGATGCTCCAGGGATACCCTTTATTCAGCTTTTGAGGGCTCTGTTTTTTTACTTGGGCTTTGATTATTGATGGCTCATTCATTGGTGTGTTCTCCCCCTCCCAACTCCCGGCTGGCTGACTGAGAATCACAACCCTGATGATTAATTGCTTCTTGCATGCTGTTGTACAGGTGCTGGCAGAACAAAGCAAAACTACCCCAAAACGTAACCTACCCAGGAAAAATACCCCCTACCACATCAACAATATCAACAGCAAGTGAGCAAAGACTAATAAAGGTAGAAAGAGATTAAGAATATTACAAGATAGGAAAAAAGAATGAGATGACTAAAGGAAAGAAAAATTATTTTGAGAGGATGGAGGGAGGAGAAATAGTAAGAGGAAGCAATAGGAACAAGGCATAGAAAGGGGAACAATAAAATTTAAAACTAAATAGGAAAGGGAAGTTAGAAGGCAAAATGTACTAAGACAAGGGATGGGTACAATGTGCGATTTGAAATAAGAATAAAATAAATATAAAAATATAAATAAAAAGAATAAAAAATAAAAGACAAAAAATAGTGAATTAGTTGTAATACAATTGAGAAAAAAAAGAAAACTCTTAAGCTATGCAAGAGAAAAAGAACACAAATACTAAAGAACACAAATACTGAAGAAGACTGAGGTGGGATTTGTGTCAGCAGAGTTTGGTGTTTTCCTTCTGTCTTTTCCTTCTGGATCCACCTCTGGCTTTTTATCAGCTCAAGGTCCAAGGTGGGTCATCCAGCTGCTGGCAGCACCACATGTACCACCTTTACCTTCCCCTAGACAGGGCTTCTATTGTGATCCAGAGGTTGGGACCCCTGGGTCTCCCCTGGGAGGCACTGTTCAGTCCTCTAGGAGAATTGTGGGCGTGTTCCCCTGCCCCTGCCCCACCCATCTTGGTCTGTCCCTGCTTATTTCCAGTAATGTATAGTTTCTGACGAACTAGCTGTCTATTTCAAGGGAGGGGCCAATCTGTGTAAGAAGGTCAACTCTTTTCTGCTTAGTGCTGATGGCAGTTCTGTGTGAGAGCCAAGGCTGGGCAGGGCCCTGATTATCCCTTTCTGCATAATTTCTGCTCTCACTGCCTTGCTGGCCTGAGTGGAATAGGGCCCTGGGAACCAGTGTATTTTGCCTCCCTTTTGAAGTTCAGAATGGACCCTTTTGGATTTTTTCTTACTGTCCTCCTGTGTATATGCAACCCTGCAGGGTTCTTGAGCCTGACCTGACTGTTCTGCAGAGCTTCCCCACTGGATGTGGTGCTTGTAGTCCTGCAGGAAGTGGGGGCTGGGTATGTCCTTCTCTTCCCAGAGGTTTGAACGCTGATAGGGAAGAGGATTCTGCCTGGCTGTAAGTAATCACAGGTGCCCAACTCTTGTAGGTCTACTTCCCCATCCACTGCCCTCATTCACAGTGGACACAGTCCCGAACTCTCCATTATGCATAGCTCCTGGCTTGCTAGCTACACTAGGCTGGGGCCCAGAAATCCCCTTGGCTGTGCAGCTTTCTGATCTCCACACCCAACTGTATTCAGTGGGGGCAAGCTGTGCTTTCAATCTTGTCCCTGCCCAGCATGCTTCAGTCCCCCCTTTTAAAAAGCCTCTCTGTGGCACCCTCACTGCAGTACATAGTCACTATCCAGTTTTCCCAGCATACCACCTCTCCAAAAAGCCAAAGGTCTCTCACATTCAAGCTGGCCACAGCCTGCCTCCACCCGACCCAGGTTCAGCCCCTGATCATTTTGGGAGATCCTGCTCTCTCTTCTCTCTCTGTTTCTTTCTCTCTCATCCCCTCTTGTCCCCTTCTTCCTTTCCCTGGCCTCTCCAGGTTGGTGTTTGGCAGCCCAACTATGGATGTGCTGCTTGCTGTCTGTAGCATGGATCTCCCTGACTCTATATCCTCCCAAGTTTCTCCTGGCCAAGGTCTAGGAATTTGCTGTGTGGTACTGGAGCCCTGTAGGCGGGGAGGGACCCACAAAGCTGACATTTCTGTCTGGTCTCTCCACTGCTGCAAGCTCCATTCATGGAATATTTCCCCTTCAACCTATGAAATCTCCTTATTGCCCGCTGTGAAGCATCTTCTTTACTTCTTGGCTTGAAAACTTCCTATCAGCTAAAATTCTGTTGATTGTTCAGGTTATTTGTTGGAAGATCAGCTGAGAATCTGACCTGGGGGGCAAGAGCAAATGGATTTAGCTTCTATCTACTCGGCTGTCACATTCTTCTCCTCTGGTTCTTTTAAAAATTAATTGCCATTTTTTATAGTTTACAATTTCCTGCTTCGCTCCATTTTAGAGTCAGTTTTTGATGATAATGGATCTCTCAATTTTGTATGAATTTTTTTCTTACGCTTATTTCCTTAATTACTCTTTGGCTGTGTGACAGACATTGTATTTGAAAATTTATTTACTTCTGGAAATAGTTTGGAGCCTAGTTTTCTCCAATGTGGATTTGTTTACCACTACATTTTTAAAAATGATTTCTTAGCATTAATACTATTGATGTGCCATAATGTATATAGTTACTCTTTTATTAAAGAGCATTTAGGTAGTTTCTAGTTTTACTATTATAAATAATGATGCAGAAAATACTTTACTTATTATTAAGGTATCTGAGAAAGAACCTCAACAAATAGCAATCCCCCCTGTCTTAGAGGAATTTGTTCAATTTGGAACAAATTGAAAATAAGGCAAAAAGTAGGAAAAAAGCAAAAACTATTATCTTTGTTATTGATATTAGCTAGGTTGTACATTGTGATCTTAGCTCTGTTGACAAGGAGATTTACAGATTTGGATCTCCAGCCTTAGGCCAGTTTACCCCCTTTACAGCTGCACTGGGTGTATGCTGGCCACCCCTTCAGCAGTTTTCCCAGAGTATCACAGAACTCACAGGACACTCTTTACCTAGGCGTGGAGGAGAACTTGTGTTCTGGGAGGCAGGCCTATTTCCAAAAGAAGAAAGGAGGCTATAACAGAGCCAAGAATAAGCCTATTTATTCAGTTTTAAATTAGCCATTCAGATAAATAAATAATTTGTTGGGATAGAAGAAATTTTGGGGCCAAAGTTATCAGACAGTGGGACCAACCTCTGTAATGCTGTATGTATTTAGCATTTCAAAGAAGAAGAGAACATCTCTACAACCATGTTCACTGGACACTGTCATTGGAAAAGTAGCCTTTTTAGGAAGCACCTGTGGAGGCAGGTAGCTGGAACCTGCACTTCCATTGAACTGGTCTCAGTGTTGAGCTAGCTCTTGGCTAAGCTACTAAAATGGGGGAGAAATATGCCTCCATGCAATCCATATTTGTCTGTTCTTAATAGCTAGTGTTTTTGTTGTTACTTTTTAGTTTACTTATTGCCTATTAGTCAGAGAATGGCTGTGATGTTTGTATTGTTTTGGATTTATTGTTTGTTGTGTGTTTGCTTTGTAGATGCTGCTTCTGTGTTATTACCAAATAACATATTTGGTAATAATATATTTGGTATAATAATATTACAAATAGCATATTTTATCACTACTAGATATTCATATGGATTTCTCCTTTATTAAGCCTTATAAAGTTCTTTTTGTGGGGCCTATTTATGCTTTGACCTCTGTATTGCCCTTATGTATTCATATTTATGAGATATTTTCTTTGTATTTTTTTAAATCTTCACCCGAGGATATGTTTATTGATTTTTGGAGTGGGAGAGGGAGGGAGGGAAGGAGAAAGAGCAAGAGAGAGGGAGAGAGAAACGTTGATGTGAGAAACATTGATGGGTTGCTTCCCATGTGCACCTGACTGAGGATCAAAACATCAACTTAGGTATGTGCCCTGACCAGGAATCGAACCTGCAACCTTTTGGTGTATGAGGCAATGGCTCTAACCAACTGAGCCACTTGGCCAGGGTAATATTTTCTTTGTATTTGACTGAGGTACCATACCCATCCTTCAAAATTTTTAAATTATATTTTCTCTTTTGTTTTAGATCTTTCTCTAATGTTCTGCTTGTAGTTAGGTTTTGCTTTGTTATCCAATCAGAATCTTTTTCTTACTAGACAAGTACACCTTCTTTCAGTGTGTGGATGTGTCTGGTGTTAGGTCTGTCATGATTTGCCATGCCTTGTGATTTGGTGATTTTACATTTTAAACACTATCTTATATATATACACCGTTTTTCTGTTTTGTTTTGTTTTTATTTGTATGTTTGTTCTAATTATGGGAAGGGGTTGTATTTTTGCCATACCTGGTTGGTTATCTTTATTCGGGTAACTTTATATAGTATACTTGGTCTTCCGTACCTTTAGGAGGGTTTGATGGCTTCTTACTCTGAGCAGTGACAGAATTGTGTATTCTTTGTTTTAGATTCTTTCCTTTCACCTTCCTCATCGCATCATGTTTTTCTTAGTGTTTTCTTTATAGTTTTAAATTGATTCATACATGTATTACTTTACTTATTAATTTTAAATTGCATTACTCAGTTGATTCCTATTTATAAAAGATCAGGAAGTGAGTATACTTTCTTTTGTTGGATTTATCATTTTCATATTAATCAATTGCCATAATTTTTAAAAACAGGTTATCGAGGTATAATTGACCTATAATAAATTGCACATAGTAGAGTGTACAGTGTGGTAACTTTGACTTACGAAAACATCACTGCACTCAAGATGATGAACATACCCATCACTCTCATCAGTTTCCTCGTGGCCCTTGGTAATTCCTTTCTCCTGTCCCTCCCTGTCTACCCTCCATGTTCCCACCCCATACCCAGACAAATACTGAGTTGCTTTCTTTCACCAGAGACTAGCTTCCATTTTAAGAATTTTTTATAAATGGAACACAGTGTGGATTAGTTTTGCATGTCATCTTTCAGTCAGCATCTTTTCAGAGATCATCAAATGTTTAGCATGTATTAATATTGGTTCCTTTTTATTGCTGAGTCATGTCCCATTGGCTGGATATATTGTGTAGGGACATCTGGGTTATGTCCGGTTTGTGGCAGCTGCACATAAAGCTACTATAAACATTTGTGTGTAAAATTTTGCTATCTTTACACTTAGAAGCCGTGCCCAAAGAGTTACAGTTCTTAGTCCTACTCCTCTCAGTGTAGTGGGTCAACGTGTTACCCTGTGGGAAGGTGAGATGGGTCAGGTACCCTGTGATTTCCTGTTATCCATACCTTCCCCTGGGGATCTTGTTAAAGTATAGATCCTGGTTCAGGAGGCCTGGGATTTTCCCTTTTTGTTGTTGTTGTTATTGTTTGTTTGTTTGTTTGTTTGTTTTGTTTTTTAAGTTATTCATTTTTACAGAGGGAAGGGAGGGAGAAAGAGAGGGAGAAAAATACCAGTGTGTAGTTGTCTCTTGTGTGCCCCATACTGGGCACCTGGCCCCCAACCCAGGCATGAGCCCTGGCTGGGAATTGAACTGGCGACCCTTTGGTTTGCAGGGCAGCACTCAATGCACTGAGCTACAGCAGCCAGGGGGATTCTCCATTTTTAACAAGCTTCCTGGTGGTTCTAGTGCTGCTCTTTCATTCTCTGCAGAGCAAGATACAGAGCCTGAGAATTCATGAAGCAAGGCAGAAATGGTGTATAGTTTTTTCCTACCAGGTAAAAATAAACTACCTCTAGTGTTATACTTTTATCAGAAACATAAATAACTACATTTTACATATGTAGTTATTTGATGTGCCACGAACTTTGTTACCTGTGGAGCAGCAGTTGACCATGGAAGTCAGTTACATTTGCTGTAATCTTTCAGACAAGGCTGCTGAGTGGAAGTGTGTAGGGACTTCACCTCGCCTGCAACACCTCTTTGCATTTCTCCAAAGGAGGCTTTTTTGATTTGGAATTTTGATAGGAAGAGGTTGCTCTGGTTATTGGCCCTTCCTACTTTAACAACCTATAACCAGTCCTGTACTGCCCAGTCTGGGTTTACGGTTCCCCAGGGAAAACTCAAGTCAGATCTCTGTTAGTCAACTGACTGGTGCCTTTTGCCTGGTTCCTGAGGTTTCCCTGGTTGGACTCAGTTAGCTGTAGTGTTACTCGAAGTCTCCAAGAATTAGGGGGCGCACAGAACCAGTGTGCACATCAGACTTCCTGAGGAGACTCAGCATTTCCCTATCCTCAGACACAGTCATGGGTCCTTGGGGAAGGACGAAAGGATGGCAAGATACGTTACAGTCTGTGGCTTACCTCAGGGGCTCTGGGTCCAGGCGGTAAGAACTGGTTTTAGGTAGTGGTGGTTATGAACAAGACCTAAAGTCAGACCATCTGTGCTTGAAATTGTGGCTGTACCAGGCAAGTAATAGCAACTTCTCTGCCTAGTGTCTCCATCTGTAAAATGAAGGCCATACAAGCTCTGATGTCGTGAGGCTGGCTGGAGATTTAAATAATATTTGTAAAGTGCTTAGGACAGTGGCCACACATAGTAAGTACTTTCATAGGTAGCCATATAGAAAGGCAGGTGAATAAGTAATAAATGGAGGAAAATCAAGCAGCTTTTCTCATCCACAGTGGTCCCTCTTCTGACTCCTGGGAATGGTGGCTCCGTCTTACAGGCCCCCATCCCTGCTGTGTGATGAATCGGGTGTGTTTGTGGGCATCCAGGCTGGCTCCTTTCTCAGTGACCCTGGCTGGACCTTCAGGAGAGTTGGACAGCTTTGGGCAGGAGTGGGTTTATTTTGCTTTTGTCATTCCTTTGAAACTTGATAATGGGAATGGGGCAGAGTACATTAAACTGAAGGTAAAGTTTTAGCTGAAATTAGAGATAATTAGGAATTTATTATATTTTCAGTTAAACTTGGTTTTGTTTCTGTTCTCCTTGAATGATTTTAGTAAAGTTAGACTACCAATATACTTCATGGGCATATCTTTTGAAATATTTGATTTCTTTGTTTTATATAAGGATAGTATTCTTAAAGCAAAACCAAGTTTAGCACTAGCATTTTTCATAGTAATCAGACTGTTTATGTTTTTTAGAAACATCCAAAATCTACATTATGGCTTGTATCTCAGTTGAGAGTAGAGCCTCACTTCCCTTTTCCCACCTTCATGGTTTTGTGACTTCAGGTGCCCTCACAGTGGGTGTCCTGCAAATAGACCACTGAAGCAGACAAGAGCCTTCCCTTGTACCTCTTTTATTTTTCTTTTAAAATGGCAAAATTTTCATTGTTTGCCTTAATTATATTTTTAGGAGCATTTGAAAGGATTATTACCTTCTTTCTCATACCTGACTTGTTTCCTAGTTCTAAACTCAAAATAGTTTCTGATTCTGTTGGTTGCATAACATACTGAGTCATAACTTCTTCCTATTGCTTTTGGGAATATCCTTTCCTCCTGGCAGGTTCTAGTTCATTCAGTTGCACTTATAATACAACTACCATTTTGATATTTCTCAATACTTTGAAACTGATAATCTTCCTTTCTTAAGGGTGTGCTTTATTGTTTTCTCTAAGATTATTAAGTGCTCCCAAGTAGAAATACTAGATGTAAAACCCAGTGTATTAGGTAACTATGAAACTAGCATGTGTTTTGAGATGACTCATATTTTCATGAAAAAAGTTTATTAAGAAAAATATCTTTTAACTGCTATTGAAAAATAAATTTAAAGAAAAATCTTTCAGAGAAAAATTAGGATTATATGTAATTTCAGGATTTAGAATACTGTAAAATGGTTGAAATTTAATAACTTACTGAACACTAAGCTGTTATGTTAAATAATTCTTTTTTCTTAATTGTCTGCTTCTTTGTTTTTTAAGATTTTATTTATTTTTAGAGAGGGAAGGGAGGGAGAGAGAGAGAGAGAGAGAGAGAGAGAGAGAGAGAGAGAGAGAGAGAGAGAGAGAGAGAGAGAGAGAAACATTAAAGTGCGGTTGCTGGGGGCTGTGGCCCGCAACCCAGGCATGTGCCCTGACTGGGAATCGAACCTGCGATGCTTTGGTTCACAGCCTGCGCTCAATCCACTCAACTACGTCAGCCAGGGCTTAAATAATTCTTTAGCAGGAAAATTTTTTATAATGCTTTATATAATGCTAATTTATATTAATTGAAAGTAACACATATTAATGATTTAAATGTGTTAATGTCCTGTTTTCCTTTTTTAAAATAATAACCCCATATTCCTTGTCATTTCGTGTTACAGATTTCAAATAAGTTGTAATGTTAAAAACTTTTATCCTCTTGGACCTGGCTGGTGTAGCTCAGTGGATTGAGCACAGGCCTGTGAACCAAAGCATTGCCGGTTTGATTCCTAGTCAGGGCACATGCCTGGGTTGCAGGCCATATCCCCAGTATGGGGTGTGCTAGAGGCAACCATACATTGATGTTTCACTCCCTCTCTTTCTCCCTCCCTTCCCCATCTCTCTAAAATAAATAAATAAAATATTTTTAAAAAACCCTTTTATCCTCTTGAGAAAATTTCTTAAGTTCTTAACTACCAAATTTAAAAATAAATTTTATTACTTCTAAAAAATATCTAAAGGAAAAAGTGTTATATTCTCTGACTTTATAATTAAGAAAACTTGAGCAATGAGAAAATTCATTTCAGTCCTTCCCCTTGCCGCCTCACCTTCTAGAGAAGCACATTTGCATTGGTTTATTTCTTCTACTCATTTCTACCACTGCATTATATAAATGTCATAATTAAGTTTTATAATAGAACCCAAAACATGTCTTTTGAACATGCCCCTCCCCCATCATTTTATTTGATCGAAATAATATTAGTTTATACTGTCTCTCACAAGGAGAGGGAAGGATGGGCATATTGATCAACCAGTTCTGTGTTTTTATGCATGGTAAATATTTTTATTTTTATTTAAGTATATTTTATTGATTATGCTATTACAGTTAATCCCGCTTTTTTCTCCCCTTTATCCACCTCCAACCTGTACCCGCTCCCTCAAGCACTTCTTTCCATTAGTTCATGTCCATGGGTCATACATATAACTTCTTTGGCTTCTCCATTTCCCATGCTATTCTTAACCTTCCCCTGCCTAATTTGTACCTACCAGTTATGCTTCTTACTCTCTGTACCTGTCCCCCATTCTCCCTCCTCCCTCTCCCCACTGATAACCCTCCATATGATCTCCATTTCTGTAATTCTGTTCCTGTTCTGGTTGTTTGCTTAGTTTGTTTTTGTTTTTTTGTTTTCAGGTTCAGCTGTTGATAGTTCTGAGTTTGTTGTTATTTTACTGTTCGTAGTTTTGATCTTTTTCTTTTTCTTGGATAAGACCTTTTCACATTTCCTAAAATAAAGGCTTGGTGATGATGAACTCCTGTAAGTTGACCTTATCTGGGAAACACTTTATCTGTCCTTCCATTCTAAATGATAGTTTTGCTGCATAGAGTAATCTTGGATGTAGGTCCTTACTTTTCATGACTTCGAATACTTCTTTCTACCCTCTTCTTGCCTGTAATGTTTCTTATGAGAAATCAGTGGATTGTCTTATGGAAACTCCTTTGTAGGTAACTGTCTTCTTTTCTTTTACTGCTTTTAAGATTCTCTCCTTAGTTTTAATCTTGGGCAATTTAATTATGATGTGTCTTGGTGTGTTCCTCCTTGGGTCTAACTTCTTTGGGACTCTCTGAACTTCCTGGATTACATGTCTGTTTCTTTGCCAGATTGAGGAAGTTATCCTTTATTATTTTTTTCAGATAAGTTTTCAATTTCTTGTTTTTTCTTTTCTCCTTCTGGCACTCCTATGATTTGGATGTTGGAACGTTTAAAGTTGTCCCAGAAGTTCCTAAGTCTCTCCTCATTTTTTTGAATTCTTGTTTCTTCATTCTGTTACAGTAGAATATTTATTTCTCACTTCTGTTCCAAATCGTTCATATGAATCCCAGGTTCCTTTCCTTCACTGCTAATTCTCTCTGCATATTTTGGTTTATTTCACTTTGTATAGCTTTCATTTCCTCCTTTATTTTGTGTCTGTACTCAACCATTTCTGTGAGCATCCTGAATACCAGCGGGACTTTTTTAAAAAAAGCTTTTATTTTATTCATTTCAAGAGAGAGGAGAAGGGAGGGGCAAAAAGAGGGAGGGAAATATCAGTGTGTAGTTGCCTCTCAAGTGCCCCCAACCAGAGACCTGGCTCGCAACCCAGGCATGTGCCCTGACCGGGTATCTGAGGAACGACCCTTTGGTTCTCAGGCTAGTGTTCAGTCTACAGAGCCACACCAGCCAGGGCCTGATAACCAGTGTTTTGAACTCTGAGTCTGATAGGTTCTCTGTCTTCTTGTTGCTTAGTTCTTTTTCTGGAGTTTTGATCTGTTCTTTCATTTGAGCTATATTTCTTTATCTCGGTGTACCTGTTAGAGCCTTAGGTATTCACCAGGGTGGGGCAACCTACTTTGCTGCTTTGTGGCACTGTATGTGGGGGAAAGGTCAGAGAGGGCACAATGCCCTTGCTCACCTCTTGTCCCACTTTTAGTCACTTCCCCTGCTACCCACAAGTGAATTGGGCCCTTCTGTTGATGATTCCTGGTTGGATGGGATTGTGTTATTCCTGGACCCCATGGGCTACTCCAATGAACTCTCCTGTGAGACTGGCAGTTTCTCCTACTGCCTCAACTGTCACAAGTTTTTACAGGCAGAGATTTTGAGGCTTTTATGTCCCTGTGCTGGAACCCTGGGTTGTGTGGTCTCTCTCGCTCCCCAGTTTTTCCTCCCTGTTTATCAGAATGTGGGACTGCCAGCTTCGCCAGCCTCTGCCTTTTCATATGTCCAGCTGCACGTCTCTGCCCCTCCTACCTGTCTGGATGAATGTTTCTTCTTTCACTCCTTGGTTGTTGAACTTCCATACAATTTGATTTTGTAGCAGTTCTGGTTGTTTTTTGTTTTTAAATTGCTTGTTGTCCTTCTTTGGTTGTGCGAGAAAGCACAGTGTATCTCCCTACTCCTCCATCTTGCCTGGAAGTTGTGTTGCAGTAAGTATTTTTAATGTCATTTTATATTTCTGAAAATGAAACTTGTTAACTTTCTATTGGTTAAGTGTGATTTTTAAGTATTTATTTGAGAATATTAACTAATCAAAATGCAGAGTAAAATCATGCCAACTCTTTTTGAGAGTTGTTCCTTTTATGTTACCATATTAAGAGCATTATACATGACCAAGAATTGTGATCCCTTTGTGTTGTTAGTCTTCAGGGCTTAAGAAGTTATGGAATATTACTTTGAAAATTACAGCCATTTAGTCCTTTAACCCTTGTATTTAATCTTTCTTTTCTTTTTTTAAAAAAAATTTTTGTTGTTATTGACACTATTACAGATATCCCCCATATTCCCCCCCTTATTCCCCTCTTCACCAAGCTCGCCAGTACTTATTTTCATGCATAATTCGATGTGAAGTAAAAGTCCTCTTTCCGTATAAATCACATCAATTTGTTCTACTATTTAGGGGAAAATAATAAGCTGTATCAGGCAATACCTATTTATTTACTATGGGTTGGAATTTTCAGAAACTGGAACTCAGGAGTACACATATTTCAGAACTGAGTTTGATTTTGGAGGCCATTTAAAACTCAGTTTTATTATTTCTCTTTCTGAAGAGTCAACTTGCAGCAGATATTTGAGTGCTTTTAGCACTCACTGTTGACCAGCATTCTTGTACAACAAGAAGAGAACACCCCTGCGTTCTTCCTGGTGCTCTGTAGCTTAGGAACTCTAGTTTTGTTTTGTTTTGTTTTGTTTTGTTTTTTTGTAAGCATTATAGCCTGCATATATTCATGTCATTCTGTAAAGTATTAAGTGAAAGAAATTAATAATAAAAAGAAAAGTAGGGAGAATACCAGGCTTTATATAATGGAGACAGAAGAGGCAGTGAAAAATCTTGAAGTTTGTCTCAGAGTGGAAAGGAGGATTTTACTATCCAGCATTGGTATGATGTTGTTAATCTTTGTTTCAAAATGGGCAGTATGGTGGTGATTACTGATAAAAGGTTTGTACAAATTGGCATGGAAGCATAAAGGGAAGGACTTTCAGGAGCAATGTCTTAGAAGAAAGTTAGGGGCTAGCTAGGCATTCCAAGTAGAGGGCAGCTGTACACATGAGTGGGTAGAAATGATTTCTGGAGGTGCTTTAAGTAGTTCAGGGCTGAAACACAGAGTAGGTGTCTGACGTTGGGGAAGAGGTTGTGCAGGTAGGCAGAACTTATTGAATCAGGTGCCTTCTGTGCTGTACTAAAAGTTTTCTCCATTTTTATCTTTAATGTGGAATAAATTATTGTACAGTTTTGAAAAGGGGGATAACATGACTATGTTTGTATTTCAGAAAGATTGTCCTCCAGGAAATAAGACACATTGGAAGGGGCAAATTGCAGGAAGGAGGTCATTTAGAGACTTGCTGCTAATGAGAAATGAGGGTACTTGGAACTCTGGCAGTAGAAAGGAAAGGGACTTACAGATTTTTGAGCTGTTAGGACTGTGAAAACAATAGGATATAAGGCATTGGAAAGGAGGACATCTGGGATGACTTTGAGATATCTTATTTGGGTAATATGGTAGATGGAGGTGCTGCAAATGAGAAATAGAATTTAAAAGGATTGAGAAGAAGTTGGCTTGTACATATAAAGCATTTAAGTGGAGCTGTACTACAGGCAGGTAGGTAATTATAGAGATTCAGTTTAGAGAAAACTTTGGGTAGAAATGTGGGTATTGTTGCTACTTGGATAGGTGGTAAAAGTTACGGTGGTAGTGAGACCTCCTGGGCAGAGCTTCTGCTGAGAGGGGAAGAAGGCTGAAGGCACAGTAGGCAAATGAAGAGAGGAATTCAAGAAGTATTCAGGATGAATGTCTCTGATCTTTGGTAGTGCCCATTGGTTATGGGACAGAATCACCGTGTCACTGGTAAGTGGTGAGATGGAGTAGAACTAGAGCTGTGGGTTGGAAGTGAATGAGAGTGGATTACACACATGTATTCTAACCCACTGCAGAAGCTTGTCTTAGAGGCTAATGACCTGAGGCCACAGCAAGACCTAGGGGAAGGTTTTGATGGGACAGACTTGAGATTGGGGAGGTAGTAGATTCAAAGGAGTCTAGAAATAGAATAATTTCTGTAGTTTCCTAGAAAGGAAGGAGGATTGAGAGCAGGATAATAAAGTAATTTCATATTATTTATAGTGACTGGAGATGACCTTTGGAGCCACTCAGTTTAAGTTGCTTATTATATTCATTTATTGATTTTTCTTTCTTCCTTTTTGTCAGATAAAATGAACTAGATGCTATTTTTTTCATTAAACTCATACACTGACTATAATCACTGACCTAGCTCTCTGTTCATTTTTTTCACCAAGCATGCTCTAAAGCACAGTAAGTGGAGCAGCTTTAAATTCGACTGTCCTTTCTAGCCCCACCTGTACTTAAAATGTTTAGACAGGTGCAGTAGTGAGATGCATCCTGTTCTAGCACCCCACTCATCCTGCTCTTTGCATCAGGTAGCAGCATTTATATGTACTCCATCCCAGCCTTTTCACACTTTGCTCTTAAAGTAAATCTGATAAATTCCTTAAGGTAGGAATAAAGGTCACTGTACTTCATCAAATTTACATATTTTCAAAGAGCTCAAAAAATAAACCTTTTTGACTCTGGAATTTTACATATCTATGGATGAGAGGTTTTGGGGGATGGTACTTTTTAATTTTATCCATTTACTCATTTTATTTTTTAAATTGGGATATAATTGACATATAACATTATATAAGTTTAAGGTATACAGCATGTCGATTTGATATATTTAAATATTGCAATATGATTATGACCATAGCGTTAGCTAACACCCCTGCCATGTCAAACAACTCTTCTGTGATAAGAACAATTAAGAGATGGTACCTTTTAATATCTACATTTTATGAAGCAGAATTCTTCCTGTTAATTTTATTTTTGACAATGGGAATGTGAAGTTTTCTGTTTGTTTGTTTGTTTTTTTTAATTATAATGCTTTTATTAATCTTGGTAGCAAATGTGAAGTGTTTTTTGTTCCAGGGTCATGAGCAAAGGTTTAAGCTTGAGAAAAAAAAATTCTTTGATCAGTTATCTTAGAATTTTGGTGCATTGGTGATGTCTTTTTCTGTAAATTAACAGTCTTTGTTTTCTGTGCCCAGCTATGTGGGCCTAACTTCACATTCCAATAGTCAAAAATAAAAATAATAGGAATGATTGTGCTTTATAGACTAATTAACCAGTTAGTTTTAGAACCAGATATAAATATGGAATCTGTATATTTTAATTTATAAAAGTTTCATTAAATTAACATTTTGTTTCTGCACCCAAGAAAGTCTGGTTTTATGTTTTGCGACTGACTAACCTTTTCCTAGTCATTCTTTTGGGTAGGATTTCTGAGCTTTCTCAGAGCCTCTTCTGTTTGAAGTATGGTATTAGATAGAGCCTATCATTTCCATCTGCTATTCGGTGGAACACTGTACAGTCATTCCATGTGCTTGAAAACCAACGATGAGGGAAATGGTTATTTTATTAAAGGCAAAGGGGATACAAAATTCTGTATACAATGACCCATTTAAAAATATATTTACAGAAAAAAAAATAAATTACACAGTGAGGTAGGTAACTTACTGAAGAAGCATGCCATCTTTCTTTCTTTTATAGCTAATCTACCAGTGCCAACAATTGCTGCCATAGACGGACTCGCTTTAGGTGGTGGTCTTGAACTGGCATTAGCGTGTGATATAAGAGTAGCAGGTAAGAATCTTATTAAAAATAACATTTTTTGAAATAAATACAATGTGATTTATAAATGAGAACAAATTAACAATGAACACTTTCAGAAGTTAAGAATGGTGGCATTAATAGTACTAAATTCATAACCTTTTAATTTTCTTCAAATTCAGAGTTTTAAACACAGATGAGAAGTCAGTTTGTAACCTAAAAGTATTTACTTATTAAAACTATATTAATACTTTTATAAACTATACAAAAAGTTAATGAGACAGACATGTACATTTATAGAACTGCATGTCAGTCATGCCAGATCCATGCCAGGGAATTCCCAGCACAACCTCATTTGTCTGTGAGCACACAGAGTAATTCTTTTTTAAACGTACATATTCATCTACTTGGCCATCGTGGTCAGCCCTCCACTGCTTAGTGGTTTCCTTCTCCTATGAATGTGCATGTCAGTTGTCTGCTTCTTTGAGCAGACATTTACCTTCCTCATCTACCAGCCACTAGAGGAAGACTGGGACCATGCAGATGATTAATTGGACCCATTCTCTTACGGGCGTTTCCTGGAGGCCCTCTTCCATCATCTTATTGGGAATCAGATGAGGTTCCTTAGCTTCTTTTCTTTTTCACATCTTGCTGAAGCAGAGTTTTGAAAAACAAAACTACAAACTCAGCTATTCCCCAGAAGAAATGTGTTGACTCTGGCTGTCCAACACTTGTCCATTTGAGATGTAAACCATCTTGTTCATTGTTCCCTGCCTCTGGAGTGACTGAGCAGCCTGACCCCTTTTGACTTCTGTCAAAAATAACATTTTTTTAAGTGAGGTTTTTTTGTTTTGTTTTAGTTTTTTACTCTTCAGAAAATTCCAAGTTGAACATTTAGAATAAAAAATCACCTGCTGGGCTTAATGAAATACTTAAAATTTCTAGTTAAGAAAAGAGTCTTTGATAGTCTCTTGTTCAGTCTTAGCAGTAGGAAAGGAGAACAGGGTCATACAGAACTGAATTTAAATCTTAGGTCCTGTCATTTTTAGACTGGTTTCCTTCCCTACATTGGGTGAAATGACAGTAGCTGTTGTGATGATTAAATGAATTAATCTATGGCATGTGCCTATACATAATTATTAGCTATAGTAATAATAACTTAATCTCTTTGAGGTTCACTTTTTTCCTGGATGGTTTTCTGAGGATTAGATGACGTGATTATGAAAATAGTAATGAAAGGATTTAGTGCTAGCCCTGTGCTGAGTGTTGACCTGGTGCCCAGTGCTATTCTACGCACTTGGCATGTATAATATTAACTTAATCTTTCTAACAACCCTCTAAGATAAAAGTACTTTGTGGCGCTTGATGAATCAAGGACATAGGGAGGTGAAGTAACAAGCCCCCAAAGCAGTGACTGAGCTAAGATTTGAACCCAGGCAGTCTGGCATTATGGCCTTCCTGCTGTCCTGCCAGAGCGCTGCGTTCTTCCGCTGCTCTCTCAAGAACTACAGTGCTGTGTCCTCGTTCCTTCATCATAGTGACCAAAAGGTGCTTCAGGACCAAGGACTGCATAAAGCAGGCAGAAACATTTGTCACTGTTCTTCCCCAGGTTCCCACTGACACTTCCAGTAGAGCTGCCAGTTAAAAGTAGAGTCAGCACAATTATGTTTTTAAAATAATTTTATGGTGACTTTCTTAGGATTTGTAGTTGCTGATCCATGTACACTTTTTCCCCTTTCCACTTTATTTGGGATCTCTATGTTCTGTCTGAAAGTATTGGGTTTTAAACTGAAAAGCTAAGGTTTCTGTAATCCATTTCTGAAAGAATGCATGTTCTGGGAAGTAGGATATGGGAAGCAGTCCCAGTACTCTTGGATGTGTAAAAAAGAAGTAATTGAGATGTTTTAAAGTAGCCCTAAAACAAACATGAAAAAAGGAGCGTTATCCTGGTGTCAGAACAATAAAACCATTTCTCAAAACTTTCTAGAGATTTGATCTTGAAAAGTTGCTATATCTTGTATGATATATTAAGCTGTTTGATCTAGAGAAACTGTTCAGGCAGCTAAACAATTCATACTTGTCAGACACAGCCTCTCTCTTCATGCTGAATAATTAATGAGATCAAAGCCTTCAAACATGACCTGGCAGTATCAGGTCAAATTAGGTAGTTACAGCTTTGGTATTTCTGCATCAAAAATTATTTCTCGGCCAAATAATTTTTTATCCTTACCTCAGGACATTTTTTTTTTCATTGCTTTTAGAGAGAGAGGAAGAGTCACGAGGGGAGGAGGGGGATGAGAGGGAAGGGGAGGAAAGAGAGAGAGAGCGAGAAACATTGGTGTGTGAGAGAAACATCGATTGGTTGTTTTCTCATAGGTACTCCAACTGGGGATTTAGCCCATAACCTGGGAATATGCTCTCCTGACCAGGATTCAAACCTGAGATTTTTTGGTCTATGGGATGATGCTCCAAGCAACTGAGCCATATTGCCCAGGGTGCCAAGTAGTTTTTAACAGAAAATGTGTGAATCTCTTAATATTTAGGGTGGGGCAAAAGTAGCTTTACAGTTGTTTATATGAAAAAAATAATAATATAAGGGTAATTTTGTTTCATGTACTTACAACTGTCAACCTACTTTTGCCTACCCTGTATATAATTTAAAAGTATTACTTTTCATAACTAAAGGCCTTCTGAAGTGATTTTGAAAAGATTTGTGATACAAATTTAATAGTAAACAAAATATAGTCATTCCCCCTTATGCCAAGGATATATATTCCCAGACCCCCAGGGGATGCCTGAAACCTTGGGTACTATCAACCCTATTTAATACTATACTTTTCCTCTACATGCATACCTTTTCATTTAAAGGAAACACTTTATGGTTTCTCTTTGACATATCCATATTGCAAACATCACTACTCGTGTACTTTTGGACTATTAAGAAAAGAAAATAAGGAGGATGACTTGAACACAAGCACTGCAATACTGCCATGGTTGATCTGATAACCAATATGGCTACTAAGCAACTAAGAGGCAGGTAGCGTCTACAGCGTGGAGATGCTAGACAAAGGGATGATTCATGTCCCAGGTAGGATGGAGCAGGATGGAGATTTAATCACAGAACAGCATGTAATTTAAAATTTTTGAATTTTTTGTTTCTAGAATTTTCCATTTAATATTTTCAGACAGTGTTTGTCCTTGGGTAACTGAAACTGGGGACAGCAAACTTGTGGTTAAGGGGGGGATTACTGTATTCATAGCTTCTTTTACTGACCTTTTTAAGTCATCATAAGTGAATTTGATTATATATGGATATCACTTAATTTTCTTCCTTCCTTTTTAGCTTCCTCTGCAAAAATGGGCCTGGTTGAAACAAAGTTGGCAATTATTCCTGGTGGAGGTATGAATTGTTCACACCCATCTTGATTTGTTCTCAAAAACAGCATAAGGTAAAAAAGGTGTTAATTGAAAAGGCAACATTTTGGATGAAGAGACTAATGCTGAACTGTTTGCTTCTTCAGTCAAGTTCTGATTCAGAATGCATTCTTTTATCTTGTGTAGGTGTGAAGATGGTGGGTATGCTGGCTCTGACTCTCTTTTTGTGCTCTTTCCTGTGCTTTTCTGTGTGATTTTTTAATTTTTAAATTATTGCACCAGTCTCATTGTTCTTGAAGGATGACACCACTATTTTGAAACTTATATGTGGGTCTATAATGTGTGCACCCTCAGAGAGCTCCACACATGCAGTCAGACCCCAGTGGAGGAGGGGCAAGAGCACCCAGGCTCTGTGCCAGGCTTCTTGTGTCTCTGTGCAGCAAGACAAAGGTTGGGGTTCATGGGCAGCTGGTATCGCCTATTCTGTTACTACAAAAATGATGGCTGTTTCTTTTTGAAGACTCTCATAAGAAAGTACTTGTCCACCACTGATAATGACATCTTGCATCACCCAATAAATCTGAAATTTTTGCTCTTTTGTCTGATGCAGAAAATTGGAGATGTTCACATTTTGTGATATTTATTACAAAAGTAAACTGTACTTGAGGATGTACACACTGATAACTTATTAGCATATGAATGAAATAATAGTACAGTGTAAAAAATTAAATGTAGTATTAAATACTTCAGGCAGAATAGGTTAAAATGATATCTTTAACTGTATCAGTACAAGAGTATTTATCCTGATTAGGGTGTATAGGTGGAACTTAAAACATAACTCAGTAACACTGAAGACTACCCAGATCAATGTGTAAGACTCAATAAGTTTTCTACTTTGGTAGTCCATGAAAATTCTATTCTTGTAAGTAAAAACATATAATTTCCACCTGTTCTGTCAACCTGTTTTCATAGTGACTAATGAAAACTCAAAAAAAAAAGATTTAGAAGAAAATACATCCAATTGAAAAGAGTTATCAAATAACTAATGTGTGAAATAAAACAAGGTTTAGGAAAAAAGATGATGTGATGTTTCATAAACTCTTTTAAGAAATAAGCATTTGTTTGTAATTAGAATATAACTAATCCTAGAAAGATAGTGACTACAGTTAAATAGTTCCCCCGCCCCCCCCCCCCCCCCAAAAAAAAGATGTCAGTGTGAAACCTGGGCATATGACCTTATTTGAAAAAAAGGGTCTTTGCAGATGTAATTAAGGATTTTAAGATGAGATCATTCTGGATTATCTGAATGAAGCTTAAATCCAGTGACAAAGGTCTTGTAAGAAGAGAAGACTCAGGCAAAAGAGGGGAAACAGATGATCACTTGAAGATAAAGACAGGATTGAAGAGATGCATTTACAAGTCAAGGAAGGTCAAGGATTACCGGCAATCACCAGAAGCTTAGAGATTGTTCCTCGGAGCCTCCAGAAGGAATCAGTCCTGCCAATATCTTGATTTTGGACTTGGGCCCCCCAAATTATGAGAATTAAATTTCTGTACCTTTAAGCCATGAAGTTTGTGGTGATTCATTACAGCAGCCTCAGGAAACTTTTACAGTAGTTTTTAATGCTTAAGTAATTTTTTTTGGACAAGGACTTGATATATGTATATGTATCAGAGAAGGGGTAGGAGAAAGATGAACTTGGGAATTTGGATATTTATCAGGTCCTGAATGTGAAATGTTTTGTATTAAATCCACTAGAAGGTAGGACAGTTGTATGAGAGCACTGTTGGGTTTGATTAGGTAAAAAAAGCTTAGCTGATTATACTGTAGAAACGAGGGTGATATCTTTAGCTTGTTTAATCTTCTCTTATGGGCCAGCCATATGAGGTATAGAAATTAACATGTTCTTCCCAATGTATATAAGTTCTTTAGGGTCCTCCTCAATAGTGGATCCATTAATTAGAACACACTTTTTATAAATTTGATTGAATTTAGATTATGTATTCTCATCAGTACTATTATTTTTAAAAATTCTTATGAAATAAATTTGTCATAAAATTTGAATGCTTTAACATTAATCTAACTGAAGCTGTGCCTCCCTATTTGGATTTCTGTATATTTGATAAACACAAGAGAGTTAACCTGATGCTCCTGATTGGCATAAAGTTTCTTAAAATAAAGTAAGATAAATTAGAAAATGATTGTTTGGAAGAGATAGTAGTATTCACAGTGAACATGGATATTAATGGACCATTAATATAAGGCATCTTTTAGATTAGTACTCTGAATTTAGTGTTCACTAAAAAGGAGACTGTCTGCTATCAAATAACTATTAAAAGTATACAGTTAATGTAAAGGAAAGTAGAAACATTAAAACCAAACACACTTCTTTAAGTAGTATTACATCAGATAGAGTTTTCAAATGGAATTCAGTTGAACATCATATATTTAAACAGGCACTTTTGTTATATACATATATTTGTAGACTAATATTATAAAACATAAAATACAGTGTTAATGATTTAAAGTACTAGCCAATTTAAAAATAATTAAAATTATTACTCTAGGTCACAGGTGGCAAACACAAGGCCCACAGGCCAAATCTGGTCCTCCACCTTGTTTCTACCCAGTGGCAGCACTGAACTCCTTGCTCCTAGTTAAGGAGTAGTTACATTATACAGTCCTAAAATTACATTCGGCCCTTTGAAGGCAACTGCAAGGCTGATGTGGCCCCTGATAAAAATGAGTTTGACACCTCGGCTCTAAGAGCTTGCTATAGTATTCTCAATTATATCAGGGATTTTGTACAACATAGTCCTCTACTGTGTTCTCCTCTTTAAGAATGCAGCTCACTTCTTGTCTTCCCCCAACCAGGAGAATACTTCAGTAGTTAAAATAAAACTCTTACTTAGAAGTAGCTCCTCAAACAATACTACTCTTTAGCATATATGTAAGAACCAAATGGGTTAGGATTGTTTTTATTTAACAGTTTAGAAATTTCTTTGCACACAAAATGGTGGCAAGTTCCCCCATTCTAGCTCTTTTTTTTTTTTCCTTACCTCTTCTATGGAGGATTTGGTGTTTATATCAAGAAATTTTATTATGCCTACCCTAAGGTAACTGGTAAGGTTTCTTGCTTGGGTACACATCCATCACTCTGGACAAGATGCCTAGTATTTCCAATGCTCCTATTCTCTCTAGTTTTTTATTTTGGAAATATTTAAACTTTAGGAAATTTGAGAAGCAGTAAAGTGAACCTCTTTGTACCCCTCATCAATATCTTCCCTCCCTTCACTCCTCTCTTGCCACACTCCATCTCTGTTCCCCCTCCTCAGATGCACACCCATCTTTTCTTGCTGAACCACTTCAAAATAACAAGGTGAACCTTTAAGATTTTCAGCCTGCCTTTCCTAAGAATAAGAAAGGACTCTTATATAACCACAACATTATTATCACACTGAACAGTAATAACATTAATAATGAGATTCCCCCAGGTGTTTCAAAGTTTAGTTTGTAGTTGTTTTGTTTTGCTTTTCCAATTCAGGATCTAGTTCAATGTCACATATTATATTTGGTTAGAACTTTTTTTTTTTAATTTAGACAAGTCGTCCATCTCTCTTTGTTTTTTTTTTTTTTTTTTTTTTTATAACTAATTTAAAATTAAGGCAGATTATCTTGCTGAGGTTTTCACATTGTGAATCTGATAGAGTTATTTTTTCAAGTTTAGGTTAAACATTTTTGCCAAGAATTCTAAATGGACCATGCTCTGTATTTTATTTTCATTTTATTTGATGGCACTTAAGATGTTAAGTTGTCCCACTTTGAGTGATAATGACTGATTACTTCTTTAAGGTGGCAACTAACCATGGGTACACTTTTAGCATTCTCTTCTTGGAAACTTCTCAGGAAAAGTATCTTTAATAATTATTACCAACATTGATTGTTCCCTGAATTAAAAAGAGAAAAAAAAAGAAAATTAGAGCACTCACGTTTCACAGGACCAGAACAAGAGTCCCCAGTTTGTTTTCTTCTCTCCCTGGTAGATTTGGGGCATTACTGTCTGTCTCACTTGGAGGCTGTGTTTGGCAGTAAGGTCGTATCTTGGCCACTGGTGTCCAGGAACTCTAGTTTAAGGTGTATTTATGAAGTAATGATGGATTTTTAGATCCTCCGTGAGTGTTGTCCTGAACACTGGAGTCATTTTGGAAAGTTTTACTTACTGTCGTTATTGAAATCCTTTGGAATTTACATCAGAATCTGAACTTATTCTTTTGAATATACTCAGCAGTGACTCATCATTATCCTGTGAGGGTGAATTTGATTTTCACAAATAGCAAAAGAGCGTTCTGTGCCAAATCTGATTATAAGGTCATACTATATCAGGAGGAAGGAAAGTATAACAACATAAATAAGACTGCTTTTAAAGAGGCTTATTAATGTCAAACAGTTCGCAGCTTATGAACAATGGAGAGCACTGCCAGATTTAGGGGACTGCTTCCCAAGTGACCTCTCCAAAGGCCAGCACTACCTTATACAGTGCATTGTCTCATTTCTTTGTCCTTTAAAATGCAATTCAGTGACCCCCTCACTACTTTATGTCTAATTAGGGTGTTTTGGAAGTTAGTAGGTGGCTTCCCACTGTTGACAGGCCATTTTGTTAGTTGCTGTGAAGGAAACATACAGGGTGAGGCAAAAGTAGGTTTATAGTTGTGAGTATGTGAAACAGTTTATTCTTATATCATTAGTTATTGTATTATTTTCCATACAAACAACTGTAAACCTACTTTGGCTCACTATGTATTTATCTATATATGACTCACCAATGCTCCCTTGGAATTGCCCATCTAAAATCTGATAGGAGAGATTAAACTTGTGTATAAGTATCAGAACTGCCCTATCATTATAAAATTGTTGAAATCAAACAGTAATAAACAGTTTGCCACTGGAACTTGTGAGTTTGAGAAAATAGTGTGAATTCTGTCAGGTCTCAGCCTGAGTTTACAAGGCCTGCCGGGTGGGTTCCCAGTACTGTTCTAACTTCCTTTCCTGCTGTTGCTCCTTTGCTCACACACTGTGTTCCAGGCACATTCATTCACTTAACTCAGCAAATATTTATTGAGCCATGCACTGGTGGATATACAGTGGGCCTACAGCAGTGAGCAGACAAGAAGAGATCACTGCTGCCAAGAAGCTGACATTCCAGCATAGGGACAGTAGACATGGCAAATAGTAAATTGTGAAGTGTGGTAGAAGTGTCCAGGGCTGTAGGAAAAGAACTAGGGCAAGGGGCTGACGAGTGGTGGGGTCTTCACTTTAACATAGAGGATCAGAGGAAGCCTCATTGAGAAGGTAACATTGGAGTTAAGACTGATAGGAATTGAAGAAATTAATCATACAGACAGAAAGAAGAGCATTTCAGACAAAGGAATACCCAGGATAAAGGGCTATGATGGAAGCATGCCTGAAACAGTCACCCCACCACTCCAACCACAACAAACAGGAGGAGGAGAGTGATAGGAGACACCATCAGAGAAGCAGTGTGGTCTTAGTCAGGCATTTAAAGATTTGTCTGGTCCCCATGCCAAGAGTAGAAGCAAGTTAGAAGCAGGAGCACTTTCCTGCTAGGCCTAAGCCTGTGGCTGTAGTTCAAGTGAATTATGCTAGGGCCTGGACTGGGCAATGGTGGTAGAAGTATTTGGGTGTGGTTCGACTCTGGAGAATCTCCTGATAGATCGTATCAGTAACTAAAGAGAGAGGAAAGTAAACATTGACCCCTGGCTGGAATAACTGAGAATAAGTTCCCATCAACTGAGATGTGGAGAGCTGTGAAAAGAATAGGTTTGGGAGAGACAGTGAGGAATATTGTTTTGGACATGTTTGGTTAAAAACCCAAGTTCAATACCCAAGTGTAGTATTAATCAGGTAGACAGTTGGTTGTGCAGATGAAAATGTGGAATTTATTATTATTTTTTCTAGTATCCACGGGTCTGGTTTTAAAAAACCTAGAAATGGACATTGGCACAGAATTCCAGGAGAGTCCTTCTAGTTCAGGCTTAACAAACTGGGAAATAAAATTTTCTTGTAGTGACAGCCATAGCAGACAGGACCCCAAACACTAAAAATTCTGAGGGAGGAGAACCTTCTCCTTCAGTCAGAGGAGCTTTGTCCCAGGAGGGTGGTTGGAAGACCCAGTGCTTCTCTTTTCTCTGCCCATCTACCATTTGGTCTTGGACACAGACATAGTTGGAGTGCAGTGCACAGCAAGGTAAATACAACCCCAGTATTCTAGGCAGAACACCAGAACTGTAGACAGGGAGCCCCAGGGAATCATCAAGGATTAGGGAGATGGTGAATAGTGAGGAGCTCAGGAAGGGAACCCTATAAAGTCATTTGTGAACTCCTGGACTCACCCTCGGGCTGAGCTGTGTGCTCTGATACTAAACCGCACACCAAACACTTTGCGAATTTAAACCAAGAGATAGAGAACACTGCTCAGATTTGAGACTTGCCAAAGTCCTCAAAAACATAACACTGAAAGCACAATCCACAGAAGGCTGTTTGCAATGTGCAGTCTGAATACAACCAAGTTAATTGAATGCTAAACAAAATTGTCTGGGCCAGAATAACTCAACATATGAAGTAACTGAAAATCACAACTTTTCATGGGAGAAGAGAATCAACAGATGCCGTCCAAGATGGCAGATGTCGGAATTATCTGAGAAAGATTTTAAAGCAGTTATTACAAAAAATACCCCAAGAAATAGAGGCAGACTGTTCTAATACCCACCTGTCTCACCTTCAGCCTGTTGGTAAGGGATTCCTTTACTAGGTTTCTGAGGATGGCCAGGCACTTAACAGCTGACACTGGACAGATGTGAATGTTAGCTATTTCTTAGTCATATACACCCACAGCTCAGGGGAGGATGATATCACAAGCCCCACAAGGCCACACAGAGATTATACTAGGGAACAGGGTGAAAAAACAGGCTGTAGATGACAGACTTGGTAGTAATAAAAGAAAAAGATGTGATTGGCTTGTTTGAATAATTGCATGGTTTAGCAGGAAGCTGAAATCCACTCCCCAGTGATAAATAGGAACCATACCTGGGCTCCTTGGTGAGGCGGCTTGTTTGTCTAGGGGACTTACATGTGGGAGAGCAAAGTGAGGAGGAGGCTTGTGGTCAGATCATTTGTGGTTCATTTGATTTCCCTAGATATTAGGCAGCACAGAATATTGGGCCTTACTTTTAGGCCTCATACCACATGAACAAATGGAAATATAGAAAGTTCCAAAAAAAGAAATAAAGGGTAAAGTATCCACTGATAGAAATTTTGGGGCTGGAAGATACAATAGCCAAAATGAAAACACACTGTATGGACTGAATTGCAGGATAGAGATAACAGAAGAAAGTGAATTAACTTTAAGAGGAATTAGTAGGAATTAATCAGTCTGAATAACAGAAACAAAAAAGATCTACAGGACAGTACTGTAATGTTAAATGTTTATCACAAGAGTCCCAGAAGGAAAGAAGAAATAGTGTGATTCATAAAAAAATGTTTGAAGAAATAAGTGTTGAAGACTTCAGACATTTGATGAAAGACATATAAACAAAAGGATTTAAGAAGCCAAGTGAACCCAAACAAATAAACCCAAAGAAATCCATGACCAGACACATCATAAACTTTAAAACTAGAGACACCCCCAAAAATGATTTTTGAAAATCAGAGGAGAATCACACACTATTTACAGGGAAACAAGAGTAGATTCCTCATCAGAAACAATGGACTCCAGAAATAACTGGAACATTTCTGTAGTGCTGAAAGAAAGGACTGTCAACCCAGAATTCTATATCAGAGAAAATGTCTTTTAGGAATAAGGTGAAATAGGCATTCTCAGATTAAGGGAAACTAAGAAAATTTATTACCTGCAGGTGGTATTGGTGAAAAGATAAACCCATTGATTTGTGAAACTAACAGAATCTCAAAATAGACCCATACAGATATGGCCAGTTGATAATTGACAATACACTGGCACTTCAGTGGAAAAAAGTATGGTGTTGGAAAAGTTGGGACATCCATATTGCAAAAAATAAAAAAAGAACCTCAATTTAAATCTCACAATTTATACAAAAATAGACTCCAAGTATTATACTCTTAAATACAAAATGTAAAACTATGCACTGAACTTTTATATCATAGGGCCTTCAGTGAGTATTACTAAATATGTGTTACTGCTTGGAGGAGACAGAATGAAGTTAACTTTAAGGAGTAGTTTATTGGGGAAATTACTGTTACAGGAACATTTTACTTTGTTCAGCTATATGTTTTTCTTCATTAAAGTTTGCTTTATATGTCCAAATTTTAAGTAGTGGAATTGAATTAGTCAGTGATTTTGATTCTGAGTATTTTAATTTCCTTCTTATGACCTCTTCAATATTAGTGTCTCTTGTTCTCATTTTTTGTTTTATTTTTTCGTGTTTTTTAATAAGCAGTAACTTGGTATTTTAAGGTTTTTGTGTTTTTTTTGTGAATAGCATATTACTTTCCTGTTGTCCAGTTGTAATCAAGATAGCCTTATTTGCATTTGAATATTCTATAGTATATATCTTATGTATCAAGTTAAATAACAATTTTAAGACTCACTTAAAGGCACTGGGTAGGTAGCTCAGTTGATTTTCTATACTACTATGTTCATATTTTTTTCTCTTTGTCTTTAGTGTATCTACTATAGGTTTTTGCATTTTGGTTACCAAGGGCTTACACACAACAACTTAGAACATGTCTGTTTTAGGTTTATAACAACTTAAATTTGAATGCATTCTGGAACTCTGCATTTTTACTCCTCCCATGTTTTATGCTTTTCATGTCACATTTTACATAATTTTACCTTGTGTATCAACAAATTATTGTAGTTGTAGTTATTTTTAATACTTTCGGTTTTTAACCTTTATATTAGCTTTATAAGTGATTAACCTACCGCCTTCAAAGCATTAGGTTATTTTGAATTTTACTGTTGAGTTTATGATATTTACCTTTACCATTGAGATTGATATTTTTATTTTTTACTGTTACTAACTTGTATTTTTTTGTTTTAACTTAAAGAAGTTTCTTTCACATTTTTTGTAGGGCCAGTCTAATAGTGATGAATATTTTTAGTTACTTGTTTGGAAGACTCTTTATCTCTCCTTCAATTATGAAGAACAACTTTGCCAGATAGAGTATTCTTGCTAGGAAGTTTTCTTTCAGCGCTTTGAATATATCGTGCCACTCCCTTCTAGCCTGTAGAATTTCTTCTGGAAAGTCTGCTCATGGTCTTATGGGGGTTCCCTGTGTCTATGAGAAGTTGTTTTTTTCTTGCTGCTTTTGAGGTTTTTCTCTTTTAACTTTTCACACTTTAATTATAATGTGCCTTGGTATGGTTGTTGTTTTTTATTTATCTTATTTGGATTTTGATGTCATTTTGATTTCCCAGTTTAGGACGTTTTCAACTATTTGTTGTTCAAGTGTTTTTCTCCTTTTTCTCTTATCCTTCTGGGACCCCTATGATACAAATATTGGTCTGCTTGATAAGTCTCTTAATCTTCATTCCTTTTCCTTTTTCTCCTTTTTTTTCCCCTCTGATTGGATGAGTTCCACTACTCCAACTTTTGAATTTGCGTATTCTTTCTTCTGATCTTGAACCCCTCTATCATATTTTTTCAGTTCAGCTACTGGATTTTTCAACTCTGAATTCTATTTGGTATCTTCTTATATTTTTTGTCTTTCATTGAAATAGTCACTTTGTTCATGTATTCTTCTGTGGTTTTCAGTGAGCATTTTTATGATTGTTATTTTGAACTCTTTATCAGATAAATCACTTACCTTCATTTTATTAAGGTCTTTCTCTGAGGTTTTATCTCTTTGGAATATATTCCTTTCTTCATTTTCATGACTCTGTATTGATTTTTATGCATTATATAAAACAGCCTCCTCTTCCAGTCTTAGAGGTAAAATTTTTTCTTCAGCTCTGCCCTGGCTCTTAGTTGTTTCCCAAACCTTTGTTTTTGTCCAGGAAGTCTGCTTATTCTTAATGGCTCCCAGTCGTTCAAGGTGTGTCAAGAGCTGTCAGTGGCCTGAAAGGGACGTTCTTAGCATGTGGATTCAGGTTCACTGGAAGCTGGACCCCTAGTCACTTAGGCATCAGCTTTTAAAGTATGAAATGTACCTCTTTCGGGAGAAGACTGGGTGATGGGCATTTCTGTTTGTTCCCTCTGCGCTGAGCCCTGGGCAGTTAAGAACTCTTTCTTTTTTTTGCTATTGTCTTGTTGAGCCCATTAACAGAAGCCCCACTGGACAACAGCCAGGCTGTCAAGGGATGCATCCTCTGGTGGGCAGCCACAAAAGCTGGGGCACCAGACATGTGCACATGGTCATTTCTCAGAGACACCAGTGACCTGGAGCAGGGCAGATAGAGAGAGTGAACATGGTGCCTGCCGGCCTCCATCTCTGGAGAGGACGGTAGTCAGTATCTTGATGTGTGTTTAATTAGAAGCTACCTCTCAGGCTACAGCTATGAAGATAAGTTAATAAGTCTCATAAAAATACTGGGCTTTTACTCTGCTGCCTATGTACTGGGTCCTATGGGTAGCCCCATGAGTCTGTGTGAGCCCTTTAAATTTAAAAACTGTTTCTCAGGTCACTAAACCCTTGTGGGCTTCACGTACGTGAACCCTGCTGACTTCCAAACTAGACATTTTGGGTTTTGTTTCTCAGGTGAAGGACTTAAAAGTTGGGGTGCCTGATACTGGGTTTAAACCCTTTGCTCTATGGGAGAAGATTGGAGTTGTGAGTTCTCTCCCAGCTGTGAGTCTCCACGCTGTGGGTGGGGTGTATGGTGAGATTGTGTCTCAGCTTTCCCTGCTTGTTTTGAAATGAGTTTTTTCCCTTATTTTTCTGATATGTAGAAGTTGCTCAGCTGGTTTTTAAAGGTTTCTTTCAGAGGAAATTTTTTCTGTATTTAACTGTAGATTTGTTGTGTCCATGGGAGGAGGTGAGTTCAGGATTCTTCTGTGTTGCCATCCTGAATTGGAACTCAGTTGCATTAATTCTGTCAAATCAATGATAGCTTAATTAGAAGATCTCTTAATATACATCCAGACTGATTGTTACTATTTTTCCATTTACTGAAATCTCACCAAACTCTTTCTAGGATCTGTTACCCACAAAGATGAAGTCAAACTTCAAAGGTATTTGGCATGAATATTTCCTTTGAAACAGAGTCACCAGTTTTTAGTTTTTTGTTCCTCAGAGGTGAGGACCATCTGTCATGATTCTGGTAGAGCTGCAGAGTGTCCTGCTAACATCTAGATTTTGTATCTCTGTATGGAAAACTGGCATTTATTAAATAAGGGTTTTCCTGCATGCGGGATTATACTGCTAAACTGGAATGTGTTGTATGTTGATAGTCACATGTCTCACCTTTTCCTTTTGTTTCTTTTTCATTTTATAGTAGCACTCTGTGAATGTGTTTTTGTACTCTGTGGCCACTAGTTAGGGCAGCCTTTTAGGTAGCCCTACTGTGTGATCCAGTGGCATGTAGCCAGTTGCCAGCAGCAGGTTTTATTCTTTTCCTACACTTTTTTCTCCTTCTGCCTTCTGCTGTCTTGTTAACCATATGTCACCTTTAGAAAATCACCTCTTTCATCCAGTATGCCTCCTCCAGTGGGGAAACTGCGAGCAGTTCACCCCACAGTGCCCATGTCTCATTGGAGAACTCTTCTGTAAGACCTATTGTAAACTGCTGATAAAAAATATGGTATTAATTTAAAATTTAACTCTCAGAACATTTGAACATAAGAGTAATATTGCTGTTTAAATGAGGAAAACATATCAACACTAATAACATATGGTTAGAAATATGAAATAATAATGGGAGACAGTTTTGAGGCATTTTGAAGTTGAATGAATCTTTCAGCAGTTCAAGGATTTCTTAAAACTAATTGTTTATGTTGTCTTATGACACTTGATTTTGACTCAAACAATATGGAAATAGTCCCAGTAAGTAATTATTGTTAATGATTTGATGCCTGTCATTTCAGATTTTAAAATGCATCTACTGATTTATTAAACATAGATAACATAGACTTTTTCCGCTAAAGATACTACGACCATATACATTCTCTTTTGTGACTTGCTGTTTTTGATTTAATGCTATATTTTAGATATGTCTCCTTTATAACTCTAGTAGAACAACTTGCAGTTTTTCACTGTAAATCATTCTCCTGGCCTTTACTTTGAGATATACACCCATAATTCTATGAAGGAAATAACTCTGTATATTCATAATTTTGAAATTTTTGATACTTGAATTATTTAGATAGATTTCCTTTTATTGAAAGGTGTTAGCTTTCTTGGAATGAACTGCCTCTGGTAATGGTATATTATTCTTCATGCTTAATGGCACTTCTGGATTCTGTATGCTTATATTGGAATGGTATTTTTATGTGTCCATTTTTATAGATGAAATTAGTTTGAAATTTTATTTCATATGTTATCTTGTGAGATTTTTGGTAGCAGTTAAATGTTAGCAATGTAGAAAGTATTTAGAAGTCTTGTTTATCTGGTTCCTGGAATACTTGAAATAATACTGGAATTAACACTTCTTGACCTTGTAGTAATTTTACTTGGATGTCCTGATATATTTTGACACTTAAAAATTTCCACTTTAGTAATTAATATTACCTAGGAAATATGTTTATCCAGATTTTCAAATGTATTAACATAGACTTGTATATAATTTTGCTTATAATTATTTAATTTCCTGTCATATTTGGGTGTTTGCCTTAATTTTGTTTTTGTTTTCTTCCTTTTGTCCTGATTTGCTTTGTCATAGAACTAGCTCTTAGATTTTTTTTACTCTTTTTCTCTTTTCTAATTTATGACTTCTTGTTTTATGGTCATTAATTTTAGCTTTATTTCTCACTTTCTCATTACTCTTTTAACATAACAATTTAAATATTTACTTAGTTTATCTTCATTTTTAGTGATGAAGGAACTTTAGTGTATCTTTAAGCTAATTTTAGTTGCTTAGCATTCATTTTCATATAGCACTCCTGTTATTATTTTCTAGATTTGCATTTTTATTCTCATTTAGCTTTAACCTAAGATTGCTTAGTGTTTTTTTTAAGTTCCAAGTTATTTTAATGTTAACTATTAATAATTTCTAATTTCATTATCTCATGTTTAGATATTTTCTGTAGCACTATTTTTAGGAAGTGATTGCAGTTTCATTTTGTATAATAATTGCATTTGCTGGCCAGTTTTTGTAAATACATTCCATGGCCTTTGAAATGAAAAAGTTCTTTTTGTTTGTAGGGTTTAGATATAATTTTATATACTTTATTACGTCTTTTTTTTTTACTTTTTGTGCATTTGATCTATCAAATTAGAGAGAGGTACGTCAAAGTATCTATTGCTGTTCTATTGTCAAGTTTTTGTGTTTTTCTATCAGATTTCTTGTATATATTTCAATTCTCTTTTTTGGTACCTAGAGAAATCATTATGGTTTATACCACATAGTCAGTATGCCATGCCTTTTTACTTTGAATTCTGTTTACCTGATGACGATTCTGTGAACCCCTACTTCATCTGAGCATCATTTCCCCAATGCATCTTACCCAGCCTTTTGTTTTCTATCTTTGAGTTGGTTTGTTTCAAGAGTGTGTCTTATGGGCATTATACAGTTTGTAGATGTTATACAATGAATTGTTCTAAGAGGTAATTTTATCCTATTTTTCACATTCTTCACTTCAGGAAGAAAACCCTTAGTAACTAGTTTCATAGGCTCAGTGTCTTCATGACTGATTCTTTCTAGGGAATATTGTGCCAGATTTTGTTTCTGTGGTATTATGTGCAGGTTCAGTATTTCTTTATATTTTTATGTACATGTAATATGAAGGTACTTTTTACCAATAGTTTTGTGGTTTATTACTTGCATTTTTCTTTGGATGTGTCATTGGCAGAATCTGCCAGCTGTATTTATGGAGTTTTACAAAAATAATCTGGGTTAACTGGTGTGGGTTAATTGCCTATACTAGGCAATCATTAGGTATTGAAAATAATTTCTTAATTCTACTGATCTTTAATTTTTTCCAAGTTTTGAAAATATAAAGAACATTTTGAGAACCAGCATTAACTTAATGGGGTTACATAAAGGAACATTTTATATTTGATATTGGCTCTGGCTATTATTTTTGCCCTTGCCATGGAAAAATTATTTAAATATTTTTAAAAGCATGAAGCCTGTGCTTTAGGAAGCTATTTTGGTACAAGTCTCAAAGGACAGATTGCTATTTCTTTCCCACCCCAATATAAACTAGGTCACTGCCTTTTGGCACATCTCCATGATGTGAGATTTATTTGATGTTCAAGTGAGCTATCCAGAAATAGTAATGCAGTGTCAGCAAGGCCACTTTTCATTTCATAAACATAATTTTCAGTGCCCTGGAATTAATTTATTTTTTGACCTGTTAATAATTACATTTTTGTCATGAGCATTTCAGACGTAGAGGAAGCATCTGGAATGGTCATAGTCCTTCTGTTAGATGATAAGGTACAAGGTTTCTGTTCAGCTCGGATATTTGGCCTGTAGAAGTAGTGGGTGTCTTATGAAAACCAAGGAGCTATTTATTTGTTAACCAAGTTTTTATCTGATGCCATGATAGAATTCTCTGGCTCAACTCATTGAGAATACTCATTTAATATATGCATTTTTATTATTTTAAAAATTATTTTAAAAGATTTTATTTATTTATTCTCAGACAGAGGGGAAGGGAGGGAGAAAGAGGATGAGAAACATCAATGTGTGGTTGCCTCTCATGCACCCCCAACTGGCAATCTGGCCCACAACTCAGGCATGTGCCCTGACTGGGAATTGAACCAGTGACCCTTTTGTTTGCAGGCCAGTGCTCAATCTACAGAACCACACCAGCCAGAGCTAATATATATATATTTTTAATTTCATTTTACTGTGGCCAACTTTAAACATGATCAGGGAAGTTCCTGTTCCATTCAGCAGCCAGAGAAAGTAGTTGAAAAATCCAGAATAACCATAGGACTCCTCTAAAATCAATTAGCTGTCAGTTGTAAAATACCTGATATTTTCCTTTGGTCTCCTAGTCGAGTAAGGGTAATAATCGTCATGAGTATTTTTTTTTAAATTTTTTAAAGATTTTATTTATTTATTTTAGAGAGGGAAGGGAGGGAGAGAGAGAGAGAGAGAGAGAGAGGAGGGAGAGAGAGAGAGAGAGGGGGGAGAGAGAGAGAGAGAGAGGAGGGAGGGAGATCTCTTCGCTCTTTCTCTTCCTCTATCGTCTCGCTCCCTCTCTCTCTCTCTCTCTCTCTCTCTCTCCCCCCCTCCCTTTTCTTTTTCTGTTTTTTTTGCCTTCCCCCCTTCCTTTCCCCTGGCTTCGAACCTCTCACCCTTTTCCCCTTTGGTTCCCAGCCCGAGCTCAATCCACTGAGCTACACCAGCCAGGGGTGATGAGTATTTTATAATGGCATTGTGAGAATGAAAGGAATAAATGGTTATGCACTTTAAAAGGGTTTTGGTAGATAATAAGCACCCTATATGTGTGGTTTGTCACCATGAGTGTCCTTTTTTTTCTATAACTATCTATTTACCAGATGTTTTTCTTTTCTGCATTATCTAAAGTCCATTTTCATCTTATTACTAATTTACATAGAGACTTATTTAATATAAATATTTTATTTTTCAGAAAAATAGAGTTGCCAGTTTAATATTGACTTCATTGTCCCTTAGTTTTCATACGTTTGACTTTGCAACTGTAACACTGTTAACTTTTTATTTATAAGTTTCACAACTATTGAGACTTTGGTAGAAAATAAGTAGTATAAAATGAAAGGGGATTTGAATGTTTTAACAGTACTAAGATCATGTCATTTAGTATTGAAATAAGAACTTTATAACATCTTCCGTTTTGTAACTTAAGGTGAGGCATATTAAAAATTTTTATTTTATTTGAACAGAAATCATTTGACTCAAGCATCATGGAGCCAGGCAGTGTGCTTAGAAGCACTTCATCTAACAGGGCTTTCATAGGAAAAAAGGTGGACACCAAGGAAGGAAGTTATTGTTGGCTATAGCTTCAAGCCTAGGTGGCTGTTTGTGATTGGTTATTGTTAGTGTTTGGTTTTCCTAACCTTGTGGTGTTTACAGACTTAGATTAGGTTTGCTTACATAGGCTGCCAGGGCGTTGGAGCCACCTGGGTCCAATAACTTCCTTCTTTAATTTACAAATTACATTTCTGCTGCGGTGATTATGTCCTCCATGTGTCCTCAGCACTGTGTTATCGGGGGAAGGAACTAGTCTATTATGTTGACTCTTGGGTCAGCAGCATCTAGCCCAGTGTTCCTAAAATGATTAGTGCTTGTTAGTAAATGCTCCTTCAGTGAAACCAGTTGCTTGCTTTTTTTTAATAGTGTATTTTCTAGGATTTTTAGGAGTCACACCAGAAATTATGTTTGCATGTTCTCTGGATTAATTTCTGCTGAATGATACTGTTTTGTGCTGTCTTGGAGTTTGTTTTTATCTAGGCATATTTCAGTGCCCTTTGGGGGCAGATTCTTCAGATTCCAGGGAGCGTGTAAAAACCGTTTTCTTGCTCTAATGCAGACTTGGAAAGGGCTTCCTGTACTCATCACTGGAGCCTAGGGAGGTTGGAAGAGGAAAGAGACAGATTGTCTTTCTTATGCTCAACCATATCTAGGCAGCCTTTTCACACCTCTAAGAAGAGAGAAAAGAAAGTTGGTTAAGATTCAGGAGTTATTTGTGTCTTGTAGCCACAAAATTAAAGCTGTAAAAAGAACCAGAGTGTTAGTCAAAGAGCTCACACCCTTTTTAAACACAAATAGGTGAATTTCCTGAGTCAGTGATTGTTGACGAGAACACTCACCCCTCCCAGTCCCTGTTATTGGGTCACTGGTAGTTATTTTTTCATTGATTTGCCTCATAAATGTATACACATTTTTGATGCTTTAAAAAACACTTCAGTTGCATTATAAAGATGTAGAGAGTTTAGAATACTTCAGTTTGGTACCTATATTTTAATGCCAGTTGATAGGCAGAAATCTAAATTGCTATTTAAATATGTGAAGTTTAGGGTATTAATTTCAAACTGTTCTCACACACAGTGCTAATGAACAGCCACTTCATCAACACTTCCGTATTAGTTAAATATAGTAGAATCCTTTGCAATACATTCCTGGGGAAGAGCTTTCCTCTGGTATTTATACCAAGTGATGTGTATTTTATACCACAATTGTGAAGGACCTTTTATTGTTTGTTTTTTTGTATTCCCAGCTTCTGAACCCCTCTTTCTGTGGGTCCCTGCTGTATGGGTTTGGTGGGTGGCTGCTAGCTGAGTTTTCTGCTCAGGATTTTGAGTTTGAAGCCTGACCTTCAGAGGTAGGGACAGTGGATGTTTCCTTCTGGCAGTAGTAGGGGCTTTGTCTGAGTCCTGGGTAGGAGAGTCCTTTCCACCTCTCTGATGTGGTCTGGGCCTGTCATTCAGCTTGGTTTATGGTGATTCTTGGTTCCTGCCCTTTTTTGACCATAGTTCATTGGTGCTGAACAAAAACGTTTACTGCCAAAAAGCTTTTCTGAAAGAAAGGGTTTATTGGCCATATGTTAGCCAGAAAATGGACCAGGTTCTGGGGCATGCACTGTGAATTCCCAGCAGCAGGACTGATGGAAAAGACAAACATGTCTGCTCTCCTGGGATTGATGGGACTCCCTTGTACATTATATTTTAGGGAAGAAAAATGTAAGTTGCTTTGAAAGAATTTACATTGGCTATAGATAAGGGAAAAATGAAGCAGAGGGCACTTCTAGGATAAATGCACAGTCCACAAGGAAAATCTCTTTACTACTTTTGATTGGCTGTGGACAACAGTCTGGAAAGTTCATGTATAAAGAAGAATGTGGTAGCATCTGGTAGTTGACTACTTCTTTTTAGATAGTGCCTAGAAGTTGATTGAAAACTCCAACATACATTCAGAAATGTGAAGAATCTTTTGTTAGTTGGCCTCCAGCTATTAATGATGTTTTACTCTTGTCCCATGCTCTCTGGCATGGTGTAATTTAATTTAGGACATCTTAGAATTTTTCTACTGTCATTAGCATATTTGGTAATTCCTGGAGTTGTGCAGAAACCCTTCAGTAAATTCTTTTTCCTTGTAAATCAGCCAAAGTTGATTTGCCTTGCCAATAGCTAGGAAGTCTGACTGAGATAGCTATTACTCTGTCCATCCACCTGCATTCACATCAGTGAGGTATTGATGTTTATGCAAGTGTTGTTATACTTAGAATTTTGTTCCCCCTTTTTTTTAGAGCATATTGTAATGCCTAGTGTGCCTGACCTCATTTTCCAATAAACTATTGGTTTTGGTCGATAGGTCTGTCAGATGTATTCATTTGTTTACTGAGGGGTTTTTTGTTGTTGTTGTTGTTATTTTTAATAGTTATGATGCACCAGGCATTTGTAGTGGCTGGAATAATAACAGCAGTAGATAAAAGAGACTCGACCTCTGCTTTCATAGAGCTTCCATTTGAGGAGGTGAACTGATAAATATAACATTTTATGTTACATGGTGGTAAATGTAGTGATGACAAAATTAAGCAAGAGGGGGAGAAGAAAAAGAGAGGTGATCTTGGAGGATATAATGAGATGTTCTGTGGTCTCATGCCAGAGGTGGGGTGAGTGCTGGCACCCTAACTCCATTTACATGGGATAATTCAGAGGCTCAGGAAAGAGCAGGGCTCCTCCAGAGCACTCATAGTTTCCAGACGCTTTGATTCTGGAGATGTGCTGTTGGTCCAAAAGAGTGACAGTGGGCACGTAGAGGCAGCATTGTAAAGGAGCAGCCTGCACTCAACATCAACTACTGTAGGTGTACTGAGAGGAACTGCATGTATAGTTGTTGTAGAATGTAATTTAAAAGTGCATTAGGATATGTGAGTTAACTTTTTAAATAATTCAGTATATGAATTTAAGCACAAGGTTTGTTAACTCTGTACCCTATGCTTATTATACTAATGTCTGTTTTAGTTGTACCACACAACAACGTATGTGCCTGTGTGAGCATTAGGTTTTAGAATAACATGACATTCATGGAGCTGTTGTAGTTTTATCTTATTGAACATACAAAAGCACTTCAAACTGATTTTCATATGTTAGTATAGTACATACTGAAAAATCTAGGAATTATAGAAAATGAGAAGCATAATTAAGATTTTGTATTTTATTATGAAAGGACTAACATTTCATTATGTATGAAAGCTATGAATATGTCATTTGTTAAAGTAATTGTCAGAAAAATTCTACTAAACATCAGGTCTTTTTTTACTCATGCTTTTCACTAAATGCATTATGATTATTTTTTTCTGTAAATGTGAAGATAAAGAAAAGCTAAGCAGAAGCAATCTTAATATCTTGTTGATTACATTCCAGAAAGAAAAAGAAATGGCAGAATGTTAAGCCCGAAAACCATTTGCTATAATTGCCCTGTATGAAATAGAACGGGTAGCCATCAGGCTTTGGTCGAAACTTACTGAAGGTTACACCAGCTGCATGCATTGTCTCCTTAAGCAAATGCACACACCTACCACAGCCTGCTCTTGGAAGCAGGCTTTTTGTATTTAATTTGTTAAGTATTTTATGATTAGATTTTGATGAATACCTACTGTAAATTCAAATTTATTTTTGGTATCATTTCCAGCAAACAAGTCCTTTCAGTTAAATTCTCTGTACTTCTATGTAAGTGGCATTTCCAAATTTTGTAATACTGAATATTTGGAAGAAGGGAACTTATAAGCATTATTGCTTTAAAGAAGTGTTTTGAAACATGTTTTTAATAAATATATATCTATACTTTTGGACTATTAATATTGGACTTTTTTAGATATATGAATTTCAGTTTATGCATTAATGTTTTTAGTAAGGTGTTCTGGTCATATTAGAACATTTACTTTTACTTTCTTATTTATCCTTTCTAGTTGGAAGGTAGCAACCTCCAGTAAATAGCTTTCATAAAATTTAGGTCTTTTTAAAAGCGTTGAGACACACCTCTGTATCAAAGTGATGAATACCAGTTTACGAGTTTATTTGGATTGTGTACAAGTGTATTTTCTTGGGTGAGTAACTGTGACGTTTAATTTGACAGCTGCCGTGTAAGGTACCAGATAGGCCACACCTGAGTCCGTCAGAGATTGCTTCTTTATTCATATTGATCACAGTCTGAATTAAACAAAATTCTACATAAAGCCCAAGTAGAAGGTGTTTATTCCTTTATTGCCCTACAGGGTGCATCTAATTTGAGTCCTCTGAGGTCCACAGCCACGTGAATTTGGCTTGACTTCATAGAAATACTCACACTGAAAAATATTAAAGTGTTGCTGGTCTATTGGTGATCTACAGTAGATATTTGTTGCTTTTTGGATCCAGTTTCCAAGAGGAAAGCACTGGGCCTGTGTTCTCACTAGGGATGGAGTCAGAGACCCCACCTGCCTTGGGCATGGAACCTTAAGCTCCCCAGGTGGGAGCTCTTCCACAAGATGGCCCCTGGGCCTGTGGAGCTCCCACGGCCTGGCCTGCCTGTGCATTGCTGCTGGTCTTGCCTAGTGTCTTCCTGTTCACTCCCAGAGCCTCCCTTGATTCTCTGAGAGTCCCCTTTTCCTTATGCCAATCAGAGGCAATCGAGTTGGTTATCTTTTCACAAGAACTTTAATTGGCCGAAGAAACACACCTTTTTCTAATCTAAAGTGAAATTTTAATTTTAGTCATAATTTTAGTCAGTGTCCTTGCTATCTCCTACAGTTGGTGACAACACCAGACCCCATTGCTGGAGACAGTCCTGTGCTTGCCCTGGGCACTCTGCCAAGCAGTCACTTGGCTTCTCTGTGCAGTCAGCCTTTGATGGCATGGTTTGTACAGGTTTGGATAGCAGACCACAATAGCATTTGTCAGTGTTTTTCTGTTTGCTGAATTATATATAAAATTTTAGAACTGCTTCCCAGTGCCCTAGACTTTAAAGCCAGTTACTGGATGTTGTGTGTTGTAAAGGGACAGCCAAAATAAAATGTTTCTTTAACTAAATTTTTATGAATTGTAGTTTTTAAAAAAATAAGCCAAATAAGTACTTTACTTTTTTCTCTTGTAATTTTAAAGTGACAATTTTAGGGTTAGAAGCATATGATGACTAAACTTGAAGCACTGCACTTTAAAATTCACATACATATAGAATAAAATACACTTTTATCATTGAAGGCATTTGTTTCCTAGTAAAATTGAAATATTGCTAGAATAATTATGTATTGAAAATATATTTTTTCAATCATTATATACTAGTAAAATGGAAAATGTGAGCAGTTATATTTAGATCTGTCACTACATCATTTTTGTATTAGCTCACTCTCTGACTCTATCTTTGTGCATTCCACCTTCTGGACAGTTAAACATTTCCGTGGCTAATCCATCTCTTATGAGGAAGTTCAGACAGTTCTCAGACCTTTTGAAAGGGATAATTATCTGAATTGTATCATCTTAGGAGGTTTAAGAGTATACAGACCAGCATCTTGTTTTATATATTTTGTCTGTTAAATAGATGCTTCTGTTTAATTCTTTGTGCTTAGATGTATTATGCTCAATATCTTTGAGTGTAGTTACATATCCCAATTGGGTATGTATGGATTTACTCCCAAAGAGCTAGATGTAGCAATGCATACACTAGAAAGGTACCTCACCTTTCAAAGAGGACTGTGAAATAGTTGCAACTGGTATACTAGCATAAAAAACAGAAGGTGAGGGTTTAAAAAATTTGTATACAAAGTGTCATATTTTTTTCAGTGTAAGGGTACATGTGTGTATTCTTTGCCCATTCATAGAGTTTGCAAGCACTTTAAATTTTCTGCCCTTCCCAGCATAGGAGTGAGTTATGTTGTAATCAGTTTACTCTAAACTAGACGTTCTTATCATAGAAATGTTACATAGGATGAGGAGGCCTAATTCAATCCAAAGTTTAAATGATGTACTTTTGGCTCTCACATATAAGAAAACAGTGTTCTGTGTGAGTAAACTTTTAATGGCAATCTTGTTGAGAGGAAGTTGACTCTGGTTTTTCAGTCTAGTCTTTATCTTACCTCCCAGTAGGATATCCTCAGAGTCACCTGGAGTTGATGTTTGAAGACCAGAGCAGCATGTGGGTGAAGCTGGGAGTTAGTGGAACAGACCTATGAGTCCAGGGTTTATGGACAGCAGTGCAGTATCTCAGTGGAGGAGCCAGAACCAGTCAAACCATCTACTGCTGTTTTTCAAGAACTATTACGAAAAAGGTATACATATTTGTAAGGGAAAGAAAGCATCCTGAGAGTAGGGAAAAGAGAATAGGAAGGGGGAAATGATCCCCTTTATCACCCCTCTACCCTGCCTGCCTGGGGTACCCAGCACACCAGAGAAGAGGCAAGTGAATGTCACTGACGAGAGACCCAGGCTTTCTGAACCACTGATAGCAAGGATGGGACGTGGCAGTTGAATGCACTGATCTCCTCTTTTGCAGCCACCAGCAAGGGAGGAGATGTACACTTCTAGCAGGAGCTTCACAAAGGCTGTGTTCTGCTGGAGGACTGTGCAGGGCAAGTAGATGAAGCCCAAAGGAACTGGGGTTGCGGGCCACTCAAAAGATACATCTGGAAACCTTGGATTATTCTATCTGGCTGTTGCAACCATTAAAAAAGTAGACACCTCCCTGGCTGGGTGGCTCCGTTGGTCATAGCATCGTCCCGTTTACCAGAAGGTTGCAGATTGGATCACTGGTCAGGGCATATAACCTACCTGTAGGTTGTGGGTTCAGTCCCTGGTCAGGGTGTGTATGGGAGGAAACCAGTTAATGTTTCTCTTCACATACCGATGTTTCTCTCTCTCTGTCTCTTTCTCTCTCTCCTCCCTCGCCCCACCCCTAAAATCAATAAACATATCTTTTGTTAAGGATTAAAAAAAAACTAGACACCACAAGAAGGGAGCAGGTGAATGGTTAAAGGAAAGATAGGCTGCATCTTACATTGTGAAGGTTTAGGTTATGAGACTGGGTTCAATGCATTTAATTATGTCAGGTTACTTAGGTCTCTGAGATTTTCTTTATTTGTAAAGTGAGAGTGATGATAATACCTATATTACAAAGCTGTTGTAAGGTTTACTATATTTAAAAACAGTTTCATAAATTGTAAAGTACCAGGTAAATGCTAGTTATTCTATGGAGTTTTATACTTGTAAACTGGGGTACTTTTCTAGTTACGTGTGTTGCTAAATCTAGGTCTTAGTGCTGCATCAGCAGGTTAAGCTGACACTTCTTTTCTGGACCAACAATCAAGAGACTTAGATTGTGGTGCTGGGGATCTGACTTTGATTATACCTAGCTTTGTGCTTCTCAAACTCCCACCAAAGCACACCTGAAAAGGGAACACATGCACACAGGAGGCTCAGGCAGTCTGCCACATACATACTCATAGCTTCTTTAAAAATCTTACTTTATTTTACAATTTTATGTCAAGTTTTCAGTCTAGCCTGTACAATATTTATAAGAAACTACATATATATTTTAAGGTACCTAATAAGATATTAAAAGGAGAAAAATGGACTCTGCTTCTTCTGTTAGTTCGTGGACATTATGGGGTTGGCCCTGGCAGCTCTTGGGCTCCTCTTACTTGTTAGAGATGTTTGACTCTGTGGGGCCTGTGTTCCCTTATGGGCAATAATTTTGTGAAATTCGGTGTAACAGACATTGCATGGAACTCTTGACCTGATTACAAAATTGAATTACCTATATTTTGCCATGTAGGAAGTTGCAGCCATGTTTTTGGCCCGAACTTTCAGGGAAAAAAAATCTTTCATTTTAATTTTTTGATTAATTTTTAATTTATTGATAAGTAGATACTTGTTTTTTGTATTATAAAGGAATTTTAGTGATGTGGACTCTGGCTCATGGGGTCCTCGACATTGTTGATGGTGGGGAGACATTCACAGGGACTACTGAGTCCTGTGGAGGAAAAGGGCAGGTGGCTTTGCCCTCAAGAGGAGCCAAAAGCTGTGACCTCCGCTGTGACAGGCCTTTATTTCTGTTTCTGGTCACATTAGTGCTGGTCATCCTTTACTATATCCTGGTTGGCTTTAGGTGGTTACCTTTTACAGAAAACAAAGGAGCCAATGCAGAAGAGGGATATTTGCAAATGAAAAGGAAAAAGTGGTTGAACCAGTTACACTCATCCTTGGAAGGTTTAGCATGGATTTTAGGAAGTTACTTTGCAGTAAACGTCTTCAATTCAGGGTGAGGGAGTTTTTTAGCAAGAGCAAGACTCAAAGTGCCCTAAGCACATTGCAGGCCTGATTCCCCATGGGAGAACCAATCCGTGGGCGTGGGTCCTATGCATCTCTGAGTGGGAGGTGGGCCCACACCATGCAGAACGGTCTCCTACATTTTAGCATTTATTTTTTTAACATATTATGGTACAAGAAATTTTATGTAACAAATAATTATAAAATACAAGAACAGATAGAAGGTACAAGAAATTTTATATACTGGTAACAAATTAGTGTTACCCATGTATAACATGCATCCTTATTTTTCTCTCAAAAAGTTGGGCAAAAAAGTGTACATATAGTATACATGGCAGAATACAGTGTATGGCATACTTATTTTTACAAAATGGTTTTTAGATATTGTGTAATTCTTATCCATACAGGCCACAAAGGACTGTGATCAGTAGAGTTTATTATTGTAAAGGCTTCAAATGATCAAATTTTATTTGCTTAAAAATATTCTTGAAAGGTAGTCATCAGTAATGACATTTTATTATGCTGTTCTCTCTACTTTATGTGTGATTATAAACTTTCCATTTAATGCTTAAAAATCTTTAAGGTTTCTGGTCAAGAAGATAAGCTGAGCACTGAGCATTGTCGTTTGCCATCTGGCCATTTTAAGGCCTCACCAAAATGAAAGCACAGACTCTTAACAGGAAAAATAAAGATATCATTATCAACTAGTAAATAGCAAAGCAAGGAGAGAGGAGTCATCAACAAACAAGAGATATCAATTACTTTTTTGGAATGTAGGAGATGAGGCAGGTTGGGAAGCTCTAGCCTAGATGTACTTGCAAGGGTGCCATCAAAGGTGTGGAAGGCATTCTTTCTGAGGCAGTCATGACAGGGGAGGGGGTTTAGAGTCAGCAGATCTTTTAGACGTTTTAAATTTAGATAGAGGTTTCCAAAAATGAGGTGAAATTGAAGGGCTATTTATAAAGTTTACAGATTAGGCCCCCACCCCACTTTCACATTGCACTGTGCGCACATACACACTTAAAGCAGAGGCACAGGGACTACCTTGTGTCTGTTGTTGAATACTAAAACATGCTTAGATAGGGTAAAACTCTACAAGGCTACGCACATTTTCCAGATTTAGTGAAAACTAAGTTAACTAAGTTAAGCCCTAATGCCTCAAGACATCTCTTACACATAATTAACTTCTGCCCTATGCATCTAAGAGCTATGTACTGTCATGGGGAGATTTTAAAATATTCATTCATATAATTTCCTGTTAGGTTTTTTTTTTTAAGTTTTTATTTATTTATTTTTAGAGAGGGGAGGGAGGGGGGGAGAGAGAGAGAGAGAGAGAGAGAGAGAGAGAGAGAGACATCAATTTGAGGTTGCTGGGGGTCATGGCCTGCAACCCAGGCGTGTACTCTGACTGAGAATCGAACCTGCGACACTTTGGTTCACAGCCCACGCTCAATCCACTAAGCTACGCCAGCCAGGGCTATTTTCTGTTAGTTTTATTCTCTCACAAAACCATATTTGAGGAAGCTACCAATCACTAAAGAAAATTAAACATAGCTAATAAGCCAGTAATAAAGATAGAATGGAATACTAAAAAATGCTTAATCACAAGAAAAGAAGACGATCAAGTAATAAAGATCAAATGAGAAAAATAGAAAACACATATCAAGATGGTAAATTTACACCTAACCATAGTGATAATTAAATGTAAATTGTTCTATACAATGTGATTACAAAGCAAAGATTGTCAGACTGGTTAAAAAGTAAGACTCGGTTATATGCTGTTTGTAAGAGACACTTTAATGATAATGGTACAGATAGGTTAAAACTGAAAGGGTGGAAGATGATGTGCCATGTTTATAATAGATAAGAAAGCTGGAATAGCTGTGTTCACATGAGAAAACTAAGTTTCAGGACAAGGAATCTTACTAGTGATAAAGAGGGACATTTTACAATAACAAGTGAATTCACCAAGAAGACATAATATTCCAAATCTGCATGCAACTATAATAACAGAAGTTCAAAGTACATGAAGCAAAATTTCTCAGAACTAAAAGAAGAAATAAAGAGATCTACTATTTTTGCTGGGGATTACTTGATTGATGGAGCAAATGGAAAGAAAATCCGTGAGGTTACACGAAATTTCAACTACACTATTAAACAACTTTGCCTAATTGATCTTTTCAGAGTACTGTACCCAACAGCAATAGAATTCATATTCTTTTGAAGTTGTGCATGGAATATTCATCAAAACAGACAGAAACATGAATCACAAAATAAATCTTAGTAAATTGTGAAAGATTAAAATAATAAAGACTGTATTCCCTGATGCCAACAGAATTGAGTCAGAATCAGTAACTTCTAAGTATACCCATGGGCCAAAGAAAAAAATCACAAGAGAAATTAGAAAATATTTGGAACCTAATGAAAATGAAAACAACATGTTAAATTTTGTGGAATGTAGCTAAAGCAATACTTTAAAGAGAAGTTACAGCTTTAAAAGCTTATGTTAGAAAAAAGAAAGATACAAAGTCAGTGAGCTAATAAACCTTTACTTTTAAGAGCATAGATTAGTGAAGAAAACTGAGAGGAAGGGAGGGAGGGAGGGAGGGAAGGAGGGCGGGAGGGGGGGAGAGAGAAAGAGAGGGGGGGGGGGGGGGAGATAGAGAAAGAGAGAGAGAGAGATTTTCAATAAAACCAAAAGCTGATTGCCAGCTAAGTGAACCCTAATGTAAAGTATGGGCTTTGGATAATTAATGATGTGTCACTATAAGTTGATTGATGGTAGTAAATGTCCCACTAGGGTGCAAGATGTCAGTAGTGCCAGAGGCTGTCCATGAGGGGGCAGGGGACACATGGGAGTTCCCTGTACTTTCTGCTCAATTTTTCTGTAAAGCCAAAACTGCTCTGAAAATAGTTTACTATTAAACAAAAAGAAAAAAAAGGAAAACAAACAACAACAAAAGATGACACAAATTATTAATACCTGGATTAAAAGATAGGTCATCAATATACATCCTACAGATATGAAAGAATAAGAGAATATTGTGAACAGCTATATGCCAGGAACTTCACCAACATGGCAGACATGAAGTTACCAAAACATACCAGAAAAAAACAGGAAATGTGAATACCCCTATACTTTCTTAAGAAATTGAATTTGTAATTAAATTTTTTTTTCCCCACAAAGAAAACTCCGGCCCAGATGGCTTACTGGTAAAATCTATCAACCATTTGAGGAAGAAATATTACCAATCTTACCCACTATTTTCCTGCAGAAAATAGAGGAGGAGAGAATAGGTCATGACTCATTTTATGAGACCTTCATTACTTTTCTGCCAGCCCAAAAGTATTAAAAGGAAATAAATCCATAGAGCATTATCCCTCTTCGAAATAGATGTAAAAATTCTTAACCAGATTTTAGCACATTATACCCAATATATTAAAAAATAAGTTGGATGTGGGAGGCAAACTGACCTGTTACCCCACTCCTGAGCAATGTTCCATTAAGAAACGTGACTGGATGCTGGCAAGAGGGATGTAGTGTTCTTTTTTTTTTTTTTTTTAAAGCATTTGTATTTTTTTTTTTTAAGATTTTATTTATTTTTAGAGAGGGAAGGGGGAGGGGAGAGAGAGAGAAACATGAATGTGCGGTTGCTGGGGGTTATGGCCTGCAACACAGGAATGTACCCTGGTTGGGAATCGAACCTGGGACACTTTGGTTCCCAGCCCGTGCTCAATCCACTGAGCTACGCCAGCCAGGGGGGATGTAGTGTTCTTTGGGTTGACTTCTGCTTCTCTGACTCAGGAGTCTATGGCTTTATTTCTTCTTCTGTCATTTGCTTTCTTTTGTCTGAAATGCCAAGAGCTGGGGGTAGAGATGAGGGAGTAGGGGAAGACTTTGACACTTGGGCGACTCTGAGGTAATGGTCTGTGCTTGGAGCTTGAAGACCTGCCACCCCTGCTGTTCTGCTACTTCCTTATTGTATGGACTCTAGCTCTGTCATTTACCCACACTGATAAAATTGTATGACATTATTACTGGATTAAGTGACAAGGGCTGGTCTAGGTAGCATGGATCCAATATTCAGTCAAAGATCAATAAACATTTATAAATTTAAAAAAATTAGAAAAGATAATATATCAAAACTAAGTAGGATTTATCACATAAATTAATATAATTTGCCACATTAACAGAATAAAAATTGTGTGACCATATCGGTATTTGCAGAAAAGGCATTTGACAGAATTCAACATTGATTCAATGATTTAAAAAAAAAAACAACAACTCATGGTAAATTAGAATAGTAGGGTATTTCCTGTCTGATGAAAGGCCTTTGTCAACTAACTGAAGCTAATATATTCAACGATGAAGAATTGAATTCTTGCCCTCTAAAAATGGAAACCAGGCAAGACTGTCCTCTCTTGTCACTTCTACTCAGCATTATATTGTAGGTTCTAGCCAGGGCGGTAAGACAAGAAGAAGAAATAAACACATGATTGGAAAGAAGAATTAATATTCTTTATTCATAGGTGCAATGATCATGTTCAGAAACCATCTTAAGGAATTTACCAAAAGCACTGTTACAACTGGTGAGTGAATTGAATAGAATCTCAGCACACTAGATCAACATAAAAAACCATTGTACTTCTCTATAATAGCAATGAACAATTGCAAAATGAAATTAAAATAATCACTTCCCTTTACAGTAGCACCTAAAGGCATAAAATATTTAGGCATAAATTTAACCAAATATGTACAAGATCTGTCTTCTCAATACTATTAAACAAGATGGAAAGAAATGAAAAAAGACTTGCATAGCCCTGGCTGGTGTGGCTCAGTGGACTGAGTACTGACCTGCAAACCCCAAAGGGTCGCCCGTTCAATTCCCAGGCAGGGCACATGCCTGGGTTGCAGGCCAGTCCCCAGTAGGAGGTGCATGAGAGGCAACGACACACTGATGTTTCTCTCCTTCTCCTTCTCCCTCCCTTTCCCTCTCTAAAATTAAATAAAATCTTAAAAAAAAAAAAAAAGACTTGCACAGAGGGACATAACATGTTATGTATCAGAAGATGCAATATTATGAAGATGTCAATGCTCTCCAAATTGATTATACATTCAGTGCAATCTTGGTTAAAATCAGCATTTTTTAGCAGCATTAAAATCAGCAGTTTAAAGCAGCATTTTTTTGGTATAAAATGGCAAGGTGATTGATTCTGAAGTATATATGGAGATGCAAAGAACAAAGTCGGCTGAATTACACTGCCTAATTTCAAGATTTACTATAAGGTAAAGAAATTAAGACAGCATGATAGTGGTGTGTGGAACAGATTTACAGAACAGAAAGAAATTCCAGAAATAGACTCTCATATAGAATTTTAAGGGAATGGAAGTGGGAGGGGCAGCATTGGAAGTTATCTTATTACAAGAAGCATCAGAATTTCAGAATAATCTTGATCATAGTTTTATTAACATGTGTTTTAGGATAAATTTTATGAGGTGTTAGTTTATGCCAGTAAATCAACCATAAGTTTAATTGCTGCAGTCTGAGTAGATGTATATTTGTTTTTGCAATTTAAGCCCCACTAACTGATTTAATAGACTAGCCAAAAGCAATTTCAAATACTTCCATTTATTATAAATGATTGATCTCTATTGTTCCTAAAATCATATGTAACTGAAATAAAATGTTTATATGGTATTATTTAAATTTAATTGTACTTAATTCCTGTAAAATAGAAGATAAAATGCCAGAACTTGTTCTTTATTTTTTTAAATAGAACTGCATAATTTGTAGTGCCTCAGTTCATAAGCAGTTAGCTTGGTTTTAAAAGTTTAAAAAAAGACATTTTCTAAGTTAATTTATATTACACTTTTGATTTTAAGTAATAAAAGTCATTTCTAAATGAGAGGTTTACTGTGTACTACATTAGCATTTGATAGTTCAAAGTTTAAAAATCAACTTACGATTCTGTGAAGTTTAAGGGGGCTTTATAGCTTTTGTTTAAAAAACATGTGCATGTACACACATAGACACATTTAATCACTGAAAATTGCTTGTCAGGACAGTCATAGAAATGTCCTCTGTAATAGTTTTTCTCAGGTTTATTTTAGACTTATGCATGTGTTACTATATTTATCTTTATCTAATCAGCCCTTTCTGTGAGGTTTGGTTATTTTATTACAAGCAGCTGTGGAAAGCTTTTTCTTTTAAAAACTACATTCTTTTGTAGTGCTGCCATCACTCACATATTACATAGTTGGACAGCAAATTAAAAGCAAGTAAACTGTAGAATTACATGAGATGCACGATGTCGGTATATTTCATGATACCTTTGTGGAAAAACAACCTTTTCAGAACAATTTAAAATGAAAGTACTAATATTTTTTTCAGTCATAACAAAAGATAGTAATGTGGATTATCACTGTTAGGTGTTTTTTTTAGCATGAAACAATTTATGCTGGGTTTAACTATGGCTATATTTAGTATTCTGATGGTTAAAAGCATGCCGACATCTAATTAGTTCTGATGCTGAGAAATGTATACATATTAGTGTATACATTTAGTAAATTTATGACTATCAGAAGTCTAAAATTCTAAACCTGAGGTCCAAATGGGAACTTTGGAATATATAAACTATTTTATAAACCTAAACTTAAATCTCACTGTAACTTTTGTGTGACAGTTTGAAAATGCTATAAACATCAGGTTCAGTTGACCTTTGTTTTTGCTGTAAGCCATGCCCTGCTGTAGGCATTGTCCCATTGTCTGGAATTTCCACATCAAGTCTAAGAGGTAGACTACTCTCAAATTATAGATGTGGAGACTGAGTTTTTGAACCTCCTCCAGGGACACAAAGCTAATTAAGGATAGTTGATTATAGTAAATGTATTGATTGCCTCATTCAGCCATTCACAATTGTTGTTAATAGAAGTGGTTTGATACCAGGAAGATGATTTTCACAGTGTAAACATATTGCATTGACAGCACATGTACAAGGTGGGATGCCCAAAAAACTGGCATTATCTTCTGGAGGGCAGGCCTCTTGTAGTACAGGCTTCCTTTGCTAGGTGAGTGTTCTAGGAACCCATCTGTAACAGTCTAGCAACTGGTGGTGGTGGTGTGAGAGGCTGTGTTCTGCTTCAGTGAACCTTTTTTGAACCATTTGCCCATTTCATGATGGGTGATTTAGGAGCACACCTGCCCACTGCACTGAGTGTTAAGCAATTTTTGACCAAAAACAGCATGACACCAGTGTTCCACCCTCCCTATTCACCCCATCTCACCCCAAGTGACTTTTACTTGTCATTTCCCTAGGTGAAAAAAGTCCTTGAAAGGGAAATGTTTTGCTGATGTGGAAGAGGTAAAATAAAAAATGGCAGAAGCATTAAAAGGCATCAAAATGGATGAGTTGAAAGTGTTTTGAGCAGGGGAAAAAGTGTCTCAATAGGTGTATTGCATCAAATGGAGAGTATTTTGAAGGTGACTGAAGTTTAAACATGTAAAAATAAATACACAATTTTTTATAAATAAATTCCAGATTTTTGATTGCCATTATAGACCATTGTTTACTTTTTGTATTAATTGAAGAGATAAATACTTGGACACTTTGCAATTTTAGATTAGCCGTTTCTTACTCTAGAATTCATGTTTGTTTCTGCTGCCAGTCTGTTAATGCAGACTCCCATTACCTGCCACCTGAGCTAATCCAGCATTTTGTTATTGGTCTCTGGGATTATGTCCTCTCCTTGGTACACCTATGTCCCATATAATGAATGCCAAACTGATTTTACTCTAAAACTTTAGGTACCTCACATTGCTTCCCAAAGAAAGCATAAACTCATCCTAGCATTGAAAGACTTGAATTTTGCTATCCAGTTTTGCCCTTCTCATTTCATCCCCATGGTCCATCTCAACCACCAAGACCTCTGCTGGTGTTGGGAGGACCTTGAGCTGAGTTTCAGGTGGAGTACCTCATCTTCTCTCCCCTTCTCCACACCAGCCCCTTCACCCTCCTCCAGAAAGACTTTCCTAGCTCCCTGCCATAGCACTTGGTTTATGCCTTTCAAATAATTTTAGCATTAAATCACAGAATCTGGAAAATTATGGTAAGCAGATTTATGCACACCATCCAGAGATTACCTTCACTTTTGGGGTTTTTCTCATTTTTCTGATAATAGGCCTGTGCCCTCAAAATAATTTACACTTATTTTGTTACATTCTTTGCACTAATTTGTTTGTATATGGATCTTTAAATATGCAAAAAGGACATTAGTTTTATCTCTATTTTAATTAGCTTAAAATGTAACTCTTTCCTATTATTACTTTAGCTTACTTTCTTTTGCTAATTTCTTACATATTTATAGTTTGTTTTCTTGAATCATGCTTTATTTAATACCATAAAATGATTCACATGCAGAATTACTTGTCTAACACTTATTTTAAGGAATACAAAGATTATATATGACATAGTGATGTATTTAGATAACTTCAGTGGACGAGTCTGAAAAGAGGTTCTTAGTGTTGATTCATGAGGAGCTGAGTGGGGATAAAGAAGAAACTGTTTCAGTGAGCAGCTTGCAAAGCTGCTGCTGCCTGCAGTCCTCCTGGGCTCCCTAGACACAGAAGAGCCACAAAGCCATGAAAGCCAGCTCCTCACTGCACATAATAGGAAGCTGGTTCACCTGAAGCAGAGATACCTGTTCTGGGCAAGGAGGCTGCTGTGATGAGGCAGGCAGTGCCACCTCCATCCCATTAATAATCTCACAGGTGTTCTCTTTTCTTGAGTCTTTGGTCAGACCTCATAATTTGTTTTGTGCTTTTACGGAGGTTCTGTGGAATGTGTTTATAAGCTTAATATAAAGAAAAATATTATTTACAGGCTTTATTTTTAGGATATAAGTCATGATTTATTGATAAGTATGAATATCTGAAATCAGGATATCTGATAAATCCAGAGAGCTGTTCACTTGCTTCATATTATACTGTGCAGAGAATCCAAACCTGTGCATTCTGTTGAATGTGAGAATGGTGACTGCCAAATTAATTTTCCCAAATTTCTCTTGGATGACTAACATGTAGTCTGAGGTTGAAATATTTATTGGATTTAGATTTGCTTTACCATCTTGTATTTCTGAAGGACTGTTATAGAATTTGTGTAAACTTAATCATTTCAAGCAATGAAAGGACCTTGTTGAAGGAATTGTATGATGAATTATTTTCTAAAAGGTAATAGATCATTGTGTACTTTTAAAATGAGAAATTACTTTGAATTTAAATAAAAAGATAAATAAAAATAATACTAGTAATAACAGCAGGTATAGAAACAAAAATTTGCCTGTTCTCCTTAGACAATTCATCTATAGCATATGTGATTATAGTCCAGTAGTAAAAATCTGAAAATTAAAAGATTGTTTTAATCCCTTCATATTAAAAGCTTCATTCATTCATTCATTTTGGAGAAAGAGGCATCAATTTTTTGTTCTTGTTTATGCATTTGTTGGTTGCTTCTTGTATGTGCCCTGACTGAGGATTGAAACTGCATCCTTGGTGTATTGGGATGATACCCCAGTGAACTGAGCTACCTGGCCAGGGCCACAGGTCAATTTTAATGGCTTTATTTTTTTGCCTTTGGGGCTTTATGATACCTTTGTTCTAATTTAGTCAAAATGTATATTATATTCATATCCAGTGGTATCTTAATAGTGTTGACTTCAAGTATTGTTTTGCTTTTTATTCTAATATGTGATCATCTTGGTAATTCACATATATTTCCCCCACTCTTTTTTTTGCTCCTGCAGCTAAAAAGTTGGGACCCAGCAAGGATAGCCACATAGTCTTTGTGGCTCAGAGAGAATGACTAGTGATGCCTATGTGTGAATACCCATCTCTGCAAATGACTGCCTCTTGGGCCTAAAGTGGAGGTTGTAGCACCACTCCGAAGAGCTGGTGTGAGAACTAAATGAGCCTATAAAGTACTTAGAACAGGGCCTGGCACATAAGTGCCATTATTGCCATGTAGATGTTCAGTGATCATAAGGAAAAGTAAAAAAACAAAAAAAGATTTCTGTTTCCCCCTACCACTGAGAGGGAGAGAGAGAGAGAGAGAGAGAGAGAGAGAGAGAGAGAGAGAGAGAGAGAGAGAGAAAGGGAGGGGGGGGGAGGGGGAGGGGGAGGGAGAGGGAGAGGGAGAGGGAGAGGGAGGGAGAGAAGGAAAGAGAGAAGAAAGAAGAGGAAAAAAAAGTGATTGTTAGGTTGATAGATTTCCTCAATAGCTTTTGCAGCTTAACTAGGCATTGAGAGCCACTTAAGAGCAGGGGGACTTTGAAGGAACTGGAAGAGGGAAAATATTTATGTAACCCCTCAGATGTTATAATGGCATAATCACAGCACTTAGGAGGCAATGTGAATTATTTTTTGCTTGCTCTGTGTAAGAATTGATCAGAAGATTTGCTGAATGGAATTTATGAGGCTGTAGGGTTATCAGGAGATGAAATTGAACAGAGAGGAGGAGCAGGAGTAAAGGGAACATTCTCTCCTGGCCTGTACTCGACATTTGGCTCCATTTTCCTTTTTCTTTTACAGGCTCATTGGGAGCTTATATCAGTGGAAACTACAGCTTCTGGCTTTTATAGTGAATACACGGTCAGCCAGTGACTGACTTGTATTTCTCATTCTCCAGGGACTCCTCTAAGAAACCCAGCTACTTTGTAAGTAGTAAAGATCCAACACGAGTAAATCTATGAGTGTTTACACTCTGAAAACATACCACCTTGGCAGCCTCTGCATTGTAGAAGGACCTATGAGAGGAGGAGGAGAGGAAAAAGTTCTGTACTGGAGATATAATTAGAAGGGAAGAATCCATTTTCATGTTTTGGCCAACAGTCCAGTGCTCAGACATGTGTTGGTGCACCCCAGATTGTGGGGGAGGCCTTTGCTGTTGTTGTGGGTCCTTGGAGCATTGTTGCTGTACCTAAAGGGACTGACCAGGAGCCGAGGTGGTTGATTGTGCAGAATATTTACCATGGCAAGGTTATTACCTTCCTCCCCCAATAGATGATGAAACTGAGATTCACAAAGGTGAAGTGGCATTCCTGTGGGGATGCCGCAGTCCCAGGTCTCTGGGCTGCCAGACAGTTCCCTTTCTTTGAGGCCACAGCAGGCACATTGATAGGCTCACAGCTTCTCTGTATTCTGTAGGAAGTTGTCAGTTTGTTTATGAGTGATTTCCTCTCTTTATCATGCACTTAACTTGCCTTCACAACACCCAGAGGGGCATATTGATGTATACTATTAGTCTTCTAGAACTGAACTCTGTAACCCTTTCTGGGTGTTGGCAAGTCAGCACATCTCAGTAGTCCCTGGTCTGATAGAAGGCTTGCCTCGGGGGTTAGTGTCTGCCATCAAGAGGAACATCAGGGATTCATTAGGAAATTTTCTCCTATTTAATGAGATTAAAATTATGGGTACTGTTTTCTAGAGAAAAGAAAACATAATGAATGTGCCCTCAACGTTTTTAAATGTCTTTAATTAGTGATTTAGAATAAAATAATGTGCAAAACATGCAACTTAGACTAACAGGTCAGGCATCTTGCAGCTCCCTAGGTACAGGAGACCAAGCTGCATTTGTGTGTGGAAACAGTGAAGGAAAGTTCTTCTGTCATTTCTGATCCTGCACCAGACCTGGCAGAGAATGAGAACTTTAAAAATGTAATAAATGTTTGATAAGTGATATAGTGGCCTTTATGGCCTTCTGCAGAATGGCTTGATATGATTGTGGCATTAAAAGAATATTTCAGAGGAGTGAGAAAAATCTGCACACATCATGGTAAGCTGGGATGGGTGAGTTCTGAGGAGTATGAGGGGAAGGGATCACAGGATGCTCTGGGTGCACTGCCTGCCTTCTTAGGTTGAGGCCAGCTCCTTAACAGTGTCTCTGCCCTTCCAGACTAGACCTGGAGACAATTTTATTGTTAGCCCATGTTTTTCTTTTTCTAAAAGAAGAGTTTAGTGAAGACTACAACTTCCAAGTAACCGTACATCTTTACAGTTTTAAATAATATTTAAAATTAAGGAAAATGGTGTTTTATAAACATTTTGAATAGTTTAAGTATACTTTTGTGGTCACATTTATAATCTGTAAATTTCTAATGTGACTCTATTATTACTATTTTTATATTACTTCTAAGAAAAAAATCTGGGGGAAGAAACAACTTTATGTAATCAGCGGAAGAGCTGCAGAGGTGAAGTAACAGGAAAATGGGGATTGACATGAGGTATTGTTTCCTTAGTAGTATGGCAGAGTCATTGTGGCTTAGTATTCTCAGGGCCACCAGAGATCTTCCAGAGCGCTAGGCTTGTGTTCACAAGTACTGTGTTCTTCCTTCACTCACTCTGGTTTTCCCTCTTCTTCATTTACATGGAGCTGTCTACTATAGACCTAGATGCTGTGTTACATTATTGACCAACAGGAAGAAATGCCATTGTGCCAGCTTGCTAATTATAGTGTGTGTGCATGTGTGCTCAGCTACATTTTAAAGTGAAACAGTGAGGACAAAAACTAGTATTCTGTAAGTGAGAGATGGTCAGAACATATAAGGCTCACTAGCCAGCTTCTGAAATTCCTTTGTTCACACTCAGCCCTGACAGTGTCCTAAGCTGAGTCGTTACTACCTCTGTAGTCACTCCATCCCCACAGGCTTCCTCTGTATTGTAGCTTTTAGGCTAGGGTGCCCTTTGTCAGAAATACAACCTTGTTAGGAATTTATGCTTTTAGTTTTTCTTTCTTTTATTACTAATACTTTTAGATATTATTAGGAAGAAGGCATGTACTTTATTTTGAGACATTCTCAGTAAAGACAAAAGGAATAAATAATACAGAGTTAATCATTTGAAAAGAAAGCTTGGTATAAAGGCTTTGCTGGGGGAAAGAAGAGTATTTTCAGCTAGTGGTTGTCCGTATGCAAAAAGTTAACTTTAATCCATAGGTCTCATCATATGTAACAATGAACTCAAAGTGGATCATAGACCTACATGTGAAACAAAATATAAAGCTTGTGCCATAAAATTTAGGAAAACTATCTTTGCACTATTTAGAAATCTAAGATTTCTTAGGTAAGACATAAAAAGGACACTTTGTATGAGAAAAAAAATGGAAGTATTCTACTTGGTCAAAATTAAGAAACCTGGTGTCAAAAGACATTGTTAAGAGACTAATATAAAGAGAAGTCCCAGACTGGAAGGAAATGTGTGTAAATCCTATATCTGAAAAGAGTCATATCTAAAATATGTAACGAAGTCTCAAACCTCAACAGTAAGAAGACAGACACCTTAATTAAAAAATAGTCAAGAGATTTGAGAAAATACTTCATCAAAGATAGATGAATGAGTGGCAAATAAGCACAGAAAAGGTGTTCAGTATTGTAAGGGAAATGTAGATTACCACCACAGGGTGATACCACTAAATCTGTACATTCCTGTCAGAATGGCTAAAGTGAAAACAATTGACTATACCAAGTGTTAGCAAGCACAGGGAGCATCTGGGACTTGGGCACTGCACAGAGGAATGTAAAATGATACAACTAATTTAGAAAACAACTTGAAATTTTTTTCAAAAGTTAAGCATATGCTGTATGCTAAGCATATGGTAAGATATGATAGGAGTTATATATATGTAACATTTATTTTATAGCTGTGTAAATGTCTTCTCATTTCCTTTTTCCATTTTGTAGATGTGCTATAATATATTCAGCCTGTTCCCTATGGATAGACATTTAGCTTGTGTTCCTTCTTTTGTAGTTACAAGTATGGCACAATGAAAAACCTGGTGCATAGGTCATGTCATTTCACATTTTATTAGTCAGTCTTTCAGTAGAGCCCTAGCAGTGATATAGCTAGACCCGAAGGTAGGTATTCCTGGATATTGCTGAGCCTTGCTGTGTAGGGGCTATAAGAGCTTGTGCTTAGCAGCCTTGCTCAGAGAATCATCCATTTTTGGAGTGTTTGCCCATATGACATACGTGGAGGGGCTTTTTGAGGTTGGATAACTTGCATTTCTCTATTAAGTCAAGTTGACCGTTTTCATGTGTTTAAGGGCCTATAGGGGAGGAAAAACACTTTTACTTACCCTCCCAGGTTTTCTGGCTAGGGCCCTGGAAATTTAACTGACAAAAAAAGTAACAAGAGAAAAAAAATTTTAACACTTGGGGCACACATGTGCATGAGAGAGAAACTCATGAGTAACTCAAGGAGGTGATTAGAATTTGAGTGCTTATGTACCATCTTAGGCTAAACAAACGGAAAGGGGTTTTGGTTTTTGATGGTGGGTAGGTTATGGAAAATGTATGTATGGTAATGTATGATAAATGGGTTATTTCAGTAAGGTATAGTCACAATACAGATTTAAGTCTGCCTTCTCCATTGGTAAGAGTTAAGAGTTATCTTCTTCCTGGTACTGGAGAGGGAGACAACTTTACAAATGGAAATTTCCTTTATAAATGTACATTTCCTTTTCAAAAGGAAAACTTATGCTCTATTTTTAGAGATTTTCAGAGTCTCCTGTTCCTCAGTTGCCTTCAGCTCAATGATCCTTTTGCCAAAGTGGCATATTTTAGAATAGTGCATGCTGGTGCCCTTCAGGCCATTTGAATTTTTAATTGTTCATAATTTTTGCCTTCTTCCCTTATTGTCAAATTGATTTATCAGCCTCAGTTTATAGTAGTTTTGTTATATATTAAGAAATACAAATTACCAGTTATAAAAAAATAGTCACAGGGATGTAAAGTTCAGCATAGGGAATATAGTCAATAATATTGATATAATTGTGTATGATGCACTTTAATATTGAAGATACCACTTTGAAAAGTATATGATTGTCTAACCAGTATGCTATATTATATACCAGAAACTAATATAATATTGAATGTTGACTATAATTTTAAAATTTTTATATTTTTAAAAAGAATTATTAACTTGTGATTTTTTCGCAATTACAATTTTTTTTACATTGACCATTTGTATTTAATTTGCTTAGGATTTTGTCTTTTCTTTTTTTCTTTATAAAAGTATTTTTAATGTGTCCATCTTTTTTATTACTTAACAGATTTTGAGACATAGACGTAGGTTATTAAAAATTCTTTCCATTTTTTAGTCCTTGGATTTTTTTGTTTTACTTTTGGATCTCAAACTACTAGGTGTTTAACCTGATACATGTTGTGAGAAATGAATGCAGTTTTATCCTTTTTCTCATGCTTTGTCTTCATTCTTAAAGATTATGTTAGCTGGATATAGACTTGTAGGTTGGTATTTGTTTTCTTTCAAACGTGTGATGCTATCCCACTCCTTTCAGCTTCTGTGCCAGACAAGTCAGCTCTGGTTTAGCTTTTGTTTATTTGTTTGAAAGAATCCATAGTTTTTTTTCTTTCATAATTATATTTAATTTTTTTCATTATCTCTGGCTTCCTGGAGTTTCATTTTCTTTATTATGATGTGGATTTCACTTTATTTATTTTGCTTCTAATTCATGGGCAGAATTGGTATCCCTCACTGTTTTTGGAAATGTCCTGAGCATTGCTGAGCCAACCAATATTTCTTGAAATACTGTGTTTGCTGTTCCTTCATTCCTTTCTTCTCAGACCTTGATCAAAGTTATACTAGACCTGATCACTGTTGTTTTCTTGTGTGGTACATTTTGGATAATTCTTCAGATCTTTTTTCCAGTTTACTTTGCTTTATTTTGCTATCTTCAGTCTGCTACCGGATAAATCTGTCAAGTTTTTTATTTTAGTTACTGTGTTTTTCCTTTCTAGAAATTCTGTTTGGCTCATTTTAAATTAAGGAGTATCCAACCTTTTGGCATCTCTGGGCCACACTGGAATAAGAGTTGTTTTGGGCCACACATTAAATACATTGTGACATGTAATCACAAAAATGTCTCAGTGATTTAAGTGATTTTCGATTTTGTGTCAGGTCCCATTCACGCCGTCCTGGGCTACATCTGGCTCACGGGACGAAGGTTGGGCACCCCAAATTATGTCACTTTTTCTAGTTTCCCGTGAATATCTTCAAATCTGTTAGTTATTTACATGTGATAAACATACTTGTTTTAAAATCTATATCTGATCATTCTTTTTCTGAAGTCTGTGTGGTTCTTTTTATTCTTTGTATTGTGTCTGTTAGTTATTCTTCTTGTCTGTTTTCTTTTTGTGCCTGAATATCTTTGGCTGCTTGCTGGCCATTCCCCATGAATGGGCTCTCTGATGGGGATGAACATGCCCTCCCCCAGAGAAGTCTGCATCTGTTCTGCTATTTGCTGGAAGACAGTGAGTGCCATTTGGATTCTTCAGGTCACATTCAGTTCTTCAGAGTCCATTAGTGCCTGGATTCTGTGACAATGTTATGCAGAACTACACAATGGTAGTTCTGTGGCCATAATGTCCCAGGGAGTTTTTCTCTCCCCCCACCCCTTTTATTCTGTTCAGCACCAACACAAGCTTTTGCACAGTCCTTTGTGGTTATGAGGGTGAAGGTCTGATTTACCTTCCTGTTGGAGCAGAGACCTCTGAAGTAGTGGGCAGATTTCCTCTGGCCTCCCTGCCTCAATCACACTTGGCCCTGACTTCTCTTCTCCATCCTTGTGGCCCTCAAACCTTGAAACAGGAGCCCGACTTGAAATACCTGTAAGTTACCCTGGAACATACATGACTTGGGGGCTCTGCTTGCTTCTAATTCCTAGTGTTCACCCTTCAAATGGCTTAGGAGTTCCTTGTTTTTTTAGAATCTTTAGTGCTTTTAACTGACATTTTTGTTCATTTTCAGTGGGAGAAATGTCTGATCCATAGACTCTAGTTGCTGTCTCGAAGTTGTAATCAATCTGTTAGATTTTATTCATTTTTAATTAAATTTATAGATGAATATTACCATATTAGGTACTTCATCACAAGTCAGTTTTAAAAGCTTTATGTTTTAGCTAGCTTATTTAATACATTTACTTATCATTTAACATATCTGTATATTTTTAATTTTGAAACATGTCTTTGGAAACTTTTTGTTTGATATCTTTATTACTTAATAGAAAAAGAATATAGACTATAAATTACTGTGTCTTTGTTAAGCTTTTCTCTGTGATCCAGCATACAGTTAATTTTCATACATGTTGAACATGTATTTGAAAGTAAAATTTAGAGTGCAGGGTTCTGTAGGTCAGACTTGTCATTTTGTGTTTTTCCAGTCATGTTTATCAGGGTGGGGAAAGTTTTTCTGTAAAAGACCAGATGGTATGTTCATCAAGTGTTACGGGCTCTGTGGTCTCCATCTTGACTGCTCAGTGTGACTGCACCCAGGAAGGCTTCATTTACAAAGCTGGTGGCCAGACAGATTGGGCCTCTGTCTTTGTCCTCACCTGTGGTTCATCTCTTCCGTGTATTGGCTTCTGAGAGGGTGGATGCAAATCTCCCTTGCTCTCTGGGGGTTTACTTTCTGTATTCTAAGGACATGTTTCAGGAAAAATTAAGTACAGACATGCCTGTTTTTATTTCTGGTGATTATTATCCCTAAGGGAATTTTGTCTTCGTTCCAGATCTCTGTTGCCACAATAATGCTGTGTAACAATCTACTCTGAAAGTCATTGGATCAAAATAATGACTGTTTATATAGCTCACGTGCCCAGCATGAGTGATTTAGGCTGGGCCCCTCTGGCAAGTCTGGTCCTGCTGCTCCTGCTCACATGTCTGGTAGCTGGCCCACTGGCTGTTTCAAGATGGACCTCCTAGATGACTAGGGTGACTCAGCCTCTACTCCAGTGCTACGTCCTCTCACTGGCTGGTTCTGGCACATTCTGGGTGTGCGGCAACTGGGCTCAGCCATCCAGAAGGGCCAGTCTGTTTGTTTACTTGGATACCTATCCTTATCAAAAATTTCTTTTATACCATTCTTAGTTTTAATACCAAATTGATTCTTGTATATCTTTGTTTTGATAGAAAACTTTTCATAATTATTTGAGAAATGTAGGTTAAAATAAACAACTACTTTATAGCCAGTATTTTACTTCTGCTGAAACAGATGCTCTTTTCAACCTGAAGTTGGTATCCCTTGTGTCTTATTGTCACAAATCATTTTAAAATCAAAATAATGAAACACATAAGTTTAGTTTCTATGAAATCATCTCTCTTCAATGGAAACGTGTGATGTGGCCACCAGATAGACAAGCAAAAATCATTTGTGAAATGCTGATCTGTACCATTATACTTTATGTGTTTACTGGGTGTCCTGTAACTGAAGGTCCATGTATAATGAGTGAATCCTATATCTGTGGGAATTAAGGGATCATGCTTACAGTCAAAAGGAGGCCTAGTCAGCAGGAGGGGTTGCTAATAGAGAATAATGACAATACGGTGACTCCAGGTCTCCCACTGTAGAGGTGATAAAGGGATTTCTTTTAAGCTGGTGATGGGGTGCTTCCTTCTTTTGAGACCAGTGGTGTTGGCTGGCAAGACACAGGGTAGGAGCAGATGGGATCAGTGCAGATGGAGGACCTTGGAATTGGATATTGAAGGCCTGAGAGCTAGACAGAAACACCAGGAGGGAGGGAGGAGATGGGAAAGGTCCTGCCAAGTGTGTGTGTGTGTGTGTGTGTGTGTGTGTGAGACTAGAAGAGGAAATGAGAGACATTCATAGGCTGAGAAGGGAGTAAGGAAGTGGGCCTGTGTAGGTCCACTTATGTAGGCAGCAAGAGAGTGGGCTGCCCATTAGGGCATCCCTTGATCAGGGATGTTGCCTGTTAATAGAAACTGAACTCTGAATATTGCCATTCCATAGACAACATGATTTCCTGCAGCAGTGTTGTACTGTCCAGATGTAGAATCAGAGAAGGTAAAAGGGTGGTTTATTGCGCAGTTGAGAGTTGCCAGTTGGGTGCAATGAAAGTCAAGACAATGGTAAGATTAAGGAGACGATTTAAGATTAAGGATCCTGGGAAGAATATGGCTATAGCGTTCCACTAGTGGGAAGGATAGGCTGCATAGAAGCGAAGTAAAGGTCTGAGGAAGCTAAAAGAATGGAAGGGGCCCATTGCCCATTTGAGATAGAAAGGATGGGTGAAATCCGCACTTGTGCACACTTGTGTGTTTGGGGGTCAAGGATGTCATCCTCCATCCTATGAAGTGAGAATGGCAGGTGGAGCAACTGTCCAGGTTTGTACCCTGGCTTTGTGCCTTATTAGCCCTGACTTTGGGCCTTTGCTGTAAGATTGTGCCACCTCCTCTATCTCGTTGCTGTTTTTGTCTCCACCTCCCATTCCCTCCCCTGCTGAATTTTCAGCTAACTTGTATTGCTTTTTTAAAAAGATAGTCTAGCAATTAGCTGTGAGCTAGCCAAATATCTACCCTAGAAAAGTTCACAAATTACATTTAAACTTGTAATCAATGTCTTTTTTTCAGTGTTTAAAGAGTTTCCACTTTAAATACTGACAGTATGGCTTAATTTTAAATTTGCATTTGAAACTTAATTTTTTAGAGGAACACCTTTGTCCGTCCATGTTGACATAGGCATGTTTTGTGTAGTGACAGTAACAGAACAATTATTCTTGCTAGGTTGGCAGTAATGACTACCTGTTGTGTCTGTGGAATGGGGAGGGCACAGGAATTGCTGCCCTGGAGCGTCTCATAGGTGGTGTATGATCAACAGGACACTGGGAAAAGGAGTACAAGGCAGAGGGTAATCTCTCTTGTCCTGGACATTTGCCCATACTCAGCAGTGTGCTTAAGAAGTTAGTTGTGAGATGTGGATAATAAGGACCAAGAGCGTCAGCACTTATACAAGTTAATTTCACATATATTTTATGTCCAGCTGTATCTTAACGTAGTTTTAAATATGAAACTCGAATATATAAAAACATTTATTAAACCTGTAGCTGAAGTGTATTTATTTATGAGCAAGATGAGTAACTAGAAGCAAAATGAGTAACGAGGAATTCTATAGGTGGCCAGTGTTTGGGGTTTTTCTGCAATATTTTATTATGACAAATTGTTATTTTAATTGATATTCAGTTAATATTATACAGTGAACATTTTAAAATTACATATTGGCTAAGTTTCATAAATTAGCCAAACATAAAAAAACAACAGGTGTGGGAGAATATATGTGTGTTGTCATAATATGTTATGGTTCAGGAAGATCTTAGTTGTTTTATAGTATACATTTGTTTTGTTTTGAGTATGGGAAGAAGGTTATTTGTTCTTGACAGGTTTTCTTGTGACATGACTTAGAATTATGAAAAACTGGATGATGGATATATTTTACAAAAATAATTTGTTTTCAGTTAGTTGGAGTTGCTTCATCTTACTTGGATATGCTCTATAGAATGGCTTATCTCACTTGATATGAAACAGTTGTTGACTAGTTCTCTGAATAACAAAATCTTATACCATTGTCCCCTCTTATCTGTGGCTCTGGTTTTTGCAGTTTCAGTTACCTGCAGTCAACCAAAGTCTAAAAATATTAAACAGAAAATTCCTGAAATAAACAGTCTGTAAGTTTTAAATTTTGTACTGTACTGAGTAATATGATGAAATCTCTTACTGTCCTGTCCCATCCCACTTAGGATGGGAATCATCCCTTTGTCTAGCATCTCCATGCCATTTAGGCTATCTCCTGTTAATTGCTTAGTGGCTGTCTCAGTTATCAGATCCACTGTTGAGGTGTTGCACTGCTTGTGTTCAGTCACCCTTATATTACTCATTAATGCCGTGTTCACATAACTTTTATTATAGGATATCATTATGATTGTTCTGTTTTACTATTAGTTATTATTGTTAATCTCTTACTCTATTTAATTTATACATGTAAATTAAACTTCATCATCAGTATACATGTATAGGAAAAAATAGTATTATATAGGCTTTGGTACTGTCCATGGTTTCAGGTATCCACTGTGGGTATTGAAGCATGTCCCTGTGGATAAGGGAGAACTACTATTTCACAGAAGGTTTGGTGGTTCCCTCAATAATGAATAATGCTAACTATAACTAGTTTATAGTTTAGCCACTGTGAAAAATCATGCTTCTTTTATTTCGTTCATTTTGCTGTTTGTTTTCTGTTCAAAGTGAAAAAAATAAAGCAGGCTATTCTACAAAGGAGACCCCAGAAAGTGCCAGGGTGAAGACACTGGCCTAGGCAGCCTCCTCTCAAGTTCTGTGCCCTGTAATAAGCTCCACATCTTTTCTACCACTGACCTTTTCATACAACACAAGCCATAGTATGGTAAATAACACGGTAAGGTAGAGGTAGGCCTGCACTGGAGAATAGTGAGGGGACAAAAGTCTGCCAAAATGGAAGGATGGCAGAAGTGTGTGTGCCTTGTGTGCCTTACATTATTCTGATTTTGTTTTTATTAATGTTCTTATTTTTCAATTACAGATGACATACAATATTTTAGTTTCAGGTGTACAACATAGTGGTTAAACATATATATAACTTACAAAGTAATCGCCTGTTAAATCTACTCAGCCACCTGGCACCATGCGTAGTTCTTAACAGTATTATTGACTTGTATTTTCTATGCTGTACTTTACATCCCTATGACTATTTTGTAAGTGCCAATTTGTACTTTTTAATCCCTTCACTTTTTTTACCCAGACCCCAACCACTCAGATTGTTCTTCACATCTGTGAGTTTGTTTCTATTTTGTTTGTTTGTTTTTTAGATTCCACATATAAATGAAATCATATGGTATTTGTCTTTCTCTGACTTATTTCACTTACCATAATACCCTCTAGGTCCATACATGTTGTTGCAAATGGAAAGACTTTATCATTTTTATGGTTGAGTAATATTCCATTGTATATATGTACTATCTCTATTTTATTCAGTTGTCTATAGATGAACACTTGGGTTGCTTCCATATCTTGGCTACTATAAACAATGATGTCATGGACGTAAGGATGTATATATCTTCTTGAATTACTGTTTTGGATTTCTTGTGGGATTTCTGATTCATAAAGTAGTTCTATTTTTAATTTTTAAGGAAACTCCGTACTGTTTTTTCATAGTGATTGTACCAATTTGTATTTTCACCAATAGGGTCCTTTTTTCTCCATATCCTTGTAAACACTTGTTTGTTGATTTATTGATGATAGCCATTCTGACAGGTGTTAGGTGATGTCTCATTGGGTTTTAATTTGTATTTCTTTGATGATTAGTGACGTTGAACATCTTTTCATATGTGCATTGGCTATCTGCATGTCCTCTTTGGAGAAATATTTGTTTAAGTCTTTTGTCCATTTTTAATTGTATTTTTTGTGTGTTGAGTTTTATGAATTCTTTACATATTTTTGGATATTAACCCCTTATTGGATGTATTATTGTTGCATATCTTCTTTTGTGCAGTAGGTTGTCTTCGTTTTGTTGATGGTTTTATTCACTGCGTAGAAAACCCTTTAGGTTGATAAAGTCCCATTTGTTTATTTTTATTTGTTTCCCCTGCTTGAGGAGACATATCCAAAAAAAATATTGCTAAGCAGTCACAAAGTTTACTGCCTATGTTTTCTTCTAGAAGTTTTTATGGTTTGGGGTCTTAAATTTACATCTTTAGTCCATTTGACTTAATTCTGGTATATAATGTAAGAAAGTGGTCTGGTTTCTCCCCCTCCCCTCCCCTCCCCTTCCCTTCCCTCTTCTCAGTTTTCCCAACCCGATTTATTGAAGAGACTGTTTTACTATATTGTATATTTTTGCCTCCTTTATCATAGACCAATTGCAAATATAGGCATGGGTTTATTTCTGGGCTCTCTCTTTTGTTCCTTTGATCTCTGTATCTGTTTTTCTGACAGTAATATGCAGTTTTGATTACTGTAGACTGACAGTGTGGTTTGATGTCAGATAGCTTGATACCTCCAAGATCCTTCTGTCTCAAGCATGCTTTGGCTGGGGGACTTCCAGCCAAGATGGAGGCATAGGTAGACACACTGTGCCTCCTCACACAACCAAAATAAGGACAACAGCAATTTAGAAACAAAATAACAACCAGAACTGACAGAAAATTGAACTGTATGGAAGTCGGACAACCAAGGAGTTAAAATAGACACATTCATCCAGACCAGTAGGAAGGGTGGAGTCAGGCAGCTAGGCGGAGAGGGGTCGTGGCACAAAAAGTGGTGGCACTGGGCAAGTAAGGCATCACAGACACTCAAGACTGCAGTGGCCGGACCCTGGGCACACAGGCGCCGACTGGCAGACCCTGGGTGTGGGGTGGCAACAGACCCAGTGAGGCAGCGCTTGTGAAGCGAGGCACTATTCACAAGGCTGACCAGGTGGCCCCACATTCGCATGCAGATAAACCAGGAGAAAATTGGGGAGTGAGACAGACTGTGCAACCAGGGTCTCAGTGCCGAGAAATAGAGCCTGGGGGCACTGATTGAAAACACCTGTGGGGGTTGAGGTGCTGGGAGAGACTCCCAGCCTCACAGGAGAGTTTGTTGGAGAGACCCACAGGGTCCCAGAACATGCACAAGCCCACCCACAGGAGAATTAGCACCAGAAAGATCCAGTTTGCTTGGGGGAAGCGGCAGAAGGGACTGAAATCCCACAGAGAGAGGAGCAAGTGCCATTTTTCCCTCTTGGATTCCGTCCCCCACATACTATGTCACAACTCAGCAACTGGGTTGCCCCGCCCTGGTGAACACCTAAGGCTCTACCCCTCGCTATTTAACAGGCACTTTGACCCCCCCCCCCCAAAAAAAAAAGCCCAAACGAAAGAACAGATCAGAGCTCCAGAAAAAATACAACTAAGTGATGAAGAGGCTGCCAACCTATCACTTGCACAGTTCAAAACACTGGTAATCAGGATGCTCACAGAATTGATTGAATTTGGTCAGAAATTAGATGAAAAAAATGAAGGCTACGCTAAGTGAAATGAAGGAAAATGCACAGGGAACCAATAGTGATTAGAAGAAAACTGGGACTCAAATCAATGGAGTGGACCAGAAGGAAGAAAGAAACAACCAAACAGAAAAGAATGAAGAAATAAGAATTTAAAAAAAAATGAGGAGAGGCTTAGGAACCTCCAGGACATCTATAAATGTTCCAACATCCAAATTATACGGGTACCAGAAGGAGAAGAGGAAGAGCAACAAGTGGAAAAGTTATTTCAACAAATAAGAAAGGAAAACTTCCCCAATGTGGCAAAGAAAATAGACTTCCAGGAAGTCCAGGAAGCTCAGAGAGTCCCAAAGAAGTTGGACCCAAGGAGGAACATGCCAAGGCACATCATAATTACATTACCCAAGATAAAAATGAAAGAGCAAATCCTAGAAACAGCAAGAGATAAGGAGACAGTAACCTACAAAGGAGTTCCTATCAGACTGTCAGCTGATTTCTCAAAAGAGACCTTGCAGGCTAGAAGGGGCTGGAAGGAAGTATTCCAAGTCATGAAAGGCAAGGACCTTGACTGCTCTATCCAGCTAAGCTTTCATTTGGAATGGAAGGGCAGATAAAGTGCTTCTCAGGTAAAGTCAAGTTAAAGGAATTCATCCTTACCAAGCCCTTATTATATGAAATGTTAAAGGGACTTATCTAAGAAAAAGAAGATAAAAAACTTGTATAGTAAAATGACAGCAAACTCACAATTATTAACAACCACACCTAAAGCAAAACCAAAAGCAAACTGAGCAAACAACTAGAATAGGAACAGAATGACAGAAATGGAGATCACATGGAGGGTTAGCAACAGGGGAGTGGGAGGAGGAGTGAGGGGAGAAAGGTACAGAGAATAGAAGGTAGGTAGAAAATAGACGGGGAGGGTAAGAATAGTATAGGAAATGTAGAAGCTAAAGAACTTATGACATGAATAAAGGGGGGGATTGTGGGTGGGAGAGGGTGTACAGGGTGTTGGGGAAAGAAGGGGGAGAATGGGACAACTATAATAGCATCATCAATAAAATATATTAAAAAATAAAAGAAAAAAGTATGCTCTGGCCCTTTGGGGGGCAGCACTTTGTGGTTCCATATAAATTTTAGAATTATTTGTTCTAGTTCTGTGAAAAATGACATTGGTATTTTGATAGGGGTTGCATTAAATCTGTAGATTGCTTTGCGTAGTATGGACATTTGAATAATATTGATTCTTCCAACCCATGAGCACAGCATATGCTTCCATTTATTTGTATCCTTCCTAATTTTTTAACCTTTTATAGTTTTTCAAGTAGAGGTCTGTTACCTACTTAATCAGACTTTTATGTGTTTCATTCTTTTTGATGAAATTGTAAATGGGATTGTTTCTTTTTTCTGATAGTTCCTTATTGATATGTAAAAATGCAACCAATATTTCAATACTAATTTTGTATTCTGCTTTTTTACTTAATTTATGTATTAGTTCTAATAGTTTTTGGTGGAGTTGTTAGGGTTTTCTCTATATAGTAACATGTCATCCACAAATGCTTTTTCCTTTTTAATATGGATGCCCTTTATTTCTCCCCCCCCCCCCCACCTTACTGCTGTGGCTAGGACTTCTAATACTATGTTGAGTAAAAGTAATGAAAGTGGATCTTGTTCCTGATCTTAAAAAAAATACTTTCATTTTTTCCTCGTTTAGTATGATGTTAGCTGAGAGCTTGTAATATATGGCCTTTATTATGGTGAGTTATGTTGCCTCTATTTCCACTTTGCTGAGAGTTGTTAATCATAATGGATGCTAGATTTTGTCAAAATTTTTCTGTATCTATTTATATGAACATATTTTTATTCTTCATTTTGTTTATGTGGTATGTTACATTAATCGATTTGCAGATATTGAGCCCACCTTGTGCCTCAGTAATAAGTTATACTTGATCATGGTACACGACTTTTTTTATGTATTGTTGAATTCAGTTTGCTAATTTTTTTGAAGATCTTGGAATCTATTTTTATCAAGGATATTGTCCTATAATATTCTTCTTATTTTATGTTGTGTGTGTGTGTGTGTTTGGTTTTGGCATTAGAGTAATGCTGGTCTTATAAAGTGAGATTGGGAGCCTTCCCCTCTCTTCAATTTTTGGAATAATTCAAGGAGGATATGTGTTAATTCTTCTTTGAATGTTTGCTAAAATCACCTGTGAAGGCATTTGGTCCAGGACTATTGTTTGTTGGGAGTTTTTTGACTTCTAATTTGATTTTGTTAGTAGTTATTGATGTACTCAGATTTTTTGTTTCTTCATGATTCATTCTTAGAAGATTGTATATTTCTAGGAATTTATCCATTTCTTCCAGATTGCCCAATTTTTTAAAAAAGATTTTGTTTACTGACTTTTGGGGGGCAGAAAGAGAGAGAGAGAGACATTGTTGTGAGAGAGAAACATCATTGGTTGCCTCTCGTATGTGCCCCAACTGGGAACAGAACCTGTAACCCAGGCATGTGCCCTGACCAGGAATTGAACCAGTGACCTTTGGCTTTTGGAGATGACACCCAACCAGCTGAGCTGCACCAGTCAGGGCCAGATTGTCTAATTTTTTGGCATATAAATTTTCCATAGTAATTTCTTATAATCATTTGTTACTTCTGCTCTTTTATTTTTGATATTATTTATTTGGTTCCTCAGTTTTTGTTTTTGTGTTTTTTTTTCTCTTGATGACTCTGGTTAAAGGGTTAAAAATCTTGCATGTCATTTCAAAGAACCAGCTCTTGGTTTCATGGATCTGCATTTTTTTGACAATATTACATTAATTTCCTTTCTGATCTTTATTATTTTCTTCCTTATTCTAACTTTGGGCTTTGTTTGTTCTTTTTTCTAGTGTAAGGTTTTTAAGTGTAAGGTTAGATTGTTTATTTGAGCTCTCATGTTTCTTGAGTTAGGCCTGTATTTTTATGAATTTCCCTCTTAGAACTGCTTGTCTGTGTCCCATAGATCTGGGGTCTTTATGTTTTCATTTGTCTCAATGTATCTGGATTTCTTCCTTTATCTTGTTGTTAACACATTCATTGTTTAGTAGCATTCATTGAGCATCTACATGTTCATGTGGTTTTAGTTTTGGTCTTGTAATTGATCTCTAGTTCTATACCATTATAATTGGAGATGATGTTTGATATGACTTCAGTCTTTTTAAATTTAGTGAGAGTTGTTTTGTGGTCTACCATGTGGTCTATCCTAGGAAATGTTTCATGTGTACTTGTAAACAAGGTATATTTAGCTACTTTGGAGTGAATGCTCTGAAATGTCAGTTAAATCCATCTGGTCTAGTGTGTCATTTAAAGCTGCTGATTCCTTGTTGATTTTTGTTCTGGAGGATCTATTCATCGATGTCAGTGGGGTATTAAAATCTCCTACTATTACTCTGTTACTGCTGATCTCTCCCTTTATGCCTGTCAATATTTGTTTTACATATTTAGGCACTCCTATATCAGTTGTATAGATGTTTACAAGGGTTATATCCTCCAGTTGGATTGATCCTTTTATTATTATGAAATGTCCTTCTTTGTTTCTTGTCACAATCTTTGTTTTAAACTCTATTTTGTCCAATGGAGTATTGCTACTCTAGCTTTATTTTTATTTCCATTTGCGTGAAATAATCACTTTGTGTCCCTTTACTTTGTTTGTGTGTGTCTTTCAATCTGAAGTGGGTGTCTTGTAGGAAGCATATATTTGGGTTTTGCTTTCTTATCCATTCAGCCACCTTATGTCTTTTCAATTGGAGCATTTAACCATTTACATTTGAAATAATTATTCTCCGGTATGTACTCATTGCCATTTTACAAATGTTTTCTGATTATTTTTAGTTTCTTTTCCTTTCTTATTTTCTTGCCTTCTTCTTTTGTATCTTGACTTTCAGTAGTGTTTTGCTTGGATTCCTTTCTCCTCATTTTGCATATATCTCTCGCAGGTTTTGGTTTGTAGCTACCATGTGCTTCATAAAGACTACAACATGTCTGTAGCACTCCCTTTGCTGTAACTCACAGTGGTAAGAGTCATTTGTGTTTGAGCACATTCTGAAATCACTGTTGTTTTTATTCCCCCTTCTCACATTTTATGTTTTGTTCATTACTCTTTATTTCCTTTGTGTGCGTGTTTCTGTATACTTCTTAATTTACTGTTGTAAGTACACTTGTTCTTCCTAGTTTTGCCTTTTACTCTTTGTATTTATAGTTGATTGAGCTACTGCTTTTATTATGTGTTTTTCTTTGTGAGTTCTCTTTTTTTGCTATGCTGTCTGATTTATGTTTTTTCTTTTTCTTCTTCCTCTTGTTCTTTAATAAGTCCCTTTAACATTTCTTGTAATACTGGTTTGGTGGTGATGAATTCCTTTAGCTTTTTTTTGTCTGTGAAGCTCTTCATCTCTCCATCAATTCTAAATGATAACTTTTCTAGATACAATAACTTCTCTGTTGTAGGACTTCACTTTTCATCACTTTGAAAATTTCATGATGTAGTATTTGACATTCTGCTTTCCAACATATGCCATTATTTTGCTCAAATTAACTCCTATAAAAAATTAAAAGGAGAAAAATTCATGCCTGTCTCTGTCCTGCAAACTATTGAGAAATCAGCTGACAGACTTAAAGGGAGCCTTTCTTGTTGGTTACTAACTGCTTTTCTTTTGCTGCTTTCGAGATTCTCTCTTTGTTTTTAACCTTTCGCATTTTATTATGAGCCTTAGTGTGTGGTGGCTTCTGTGGGTTCATCTTTTTGATTCTCTGAGCTTTCTTGACTTGTATGTCTATTTCCTTCTTCAGGCCAGGGACATTTTTTATCACTGTTTTTTCAGATAGGATTTTTTTAATCCCTAGCTTTCTATATTCTTGTCTTACCTCTATGATGTGAATGCTGTCCCAGAGATCCTTTAAACTATCCTCGGTGGATTTTTTCTTTTCTATTTGCTGTTCTGATTGGGTATTTTATGCTACCTTTCAAATCAATGATTCAGTCTTCTGCTTCATCTAATCTGTTGTTCTATCTAGTGTATTCTTTATTTCAATTATTGTATTCTAGTTCTGACTGGTTATTTTCTCTGGCTTTGTTCTCTTTGTATAAATTCTCATTTGAGTTCATCAAGTCTTCCTGTCAGTTTATTGAGCATCTTTATAACCAATATTTTAAACTCTATCTAGTAAATTATTTTTAGTTCTTTTTCTGGAGTTTTCTCCTGTTCTTTCATTTGATACACGTTTCTTTGTCTCCTCTTCACCCCCCCCCCCCTTATTTGTTTCTCTGTATTAGGTAAAACTGCTAGGTCTCCCAGTCTTGACAGAGTGGTCTTATGTAATAGGTGTTCTGTAAGGCAGACTCCCTGTTCACCTGAGCCAGGTGCTCCAGAGTATCTCTTAGGTGGGCTGTGTGTGCCCTCCTGTTGTAACTGAGCCTTGATTGCAGTGTCAGTGGGTGGGATTGACCCTCAAGCTGACTGGTTATAGTGAGTGGTTGTGACCACAGAAGAAATATCTTTTTGTGGGCTCTGACCCCACAGAATGGGATTCACTTTAGTAGGCTCCGGTGCCTGCCAAGTCAACTCTTTAGGTGTTTCATTGCTGAAGCTAGTTGGGTGGTGTTCTTGTGCAGTCTGAAGCCAACCACCTTGTTTGTTCGTTCTGAGGCCTCTTGGGAGGTGCTCCAGTGAGGCCCATGTTAGCCACTGCCTGTGCCCAGCCTGGGGCCACATGATAGGAGCTACAAAGTGATCTGCAGATGTTTGCCACTTGTGCTGTGCTTGCAGGTGCCTGGGAAAGGCTAAGCTGCAAACTGAGGCTAGCTGCTACTAGTGCCAGGCTTAGGATTGCTTAGCAAGAGGCCAGCTCATGCTGAGGCCACCTGGTGCTTGTTTGGCGTTTGTGGACCTTTGTAAGATTTTAGGGAAGTCCACAGTGCCAGCCAAGGTTGGCTTCTTATGCAGAATAGCTGCTGAAAGAATTTTTGGCCAGGCATTTGAGTTGGGTGGGACAGGGTCTCCGGGAATCACCAGTTTGGGGTGAGTTGTGTTAATAGAGACTCAAATTTGGCACCTGCCTGCACCTGCTGCCTGTGTGACAGGACACTCAAGAAACAAACAGTGGTACTTGCCAGCACTTAAGTTCCAAATCAGAGCTCCCTGTCCAGTCTTCATCCTGAGCCAGACAACTGAGTTCCTCCCCATATGTCCTGGTTTTCACAAGCTGCTGTCTCTTTGCTAGAGTTTAGGACGAGTGTCTGTGAGCAAGTCTATGCGTAGGCCCTTGAAGAGGATGCCTGGATTTCTACCAGCCTTCTGTCTCACCTGGGTGGAGTCCCTGCTGATTTTCACAGCCAGGTGTTGTGGGGACTCCTCTTTATGCACTGGTCCACTGGGCTGAGGATCCCAGTGTGGGACTGGGACCCCTTGCTTCTCATGGGGGACCTACACAGTTGAGATAACCCTCTCAGTTATTAACCACCACACTGGGTGGGTATGGGAGCAGGTCGTTTCTGGTCTCTGCCCCTCCTACCAGTCTCCAGTGTGGCTTCTTTATATCCTTAGTTATAGGACTTCTGTTCAGCTGGTCTTCAGGTGGTTCTTAGTATTGGTTTAGTTGTAGTTTTGATATGGTCATGGGAGGAAGCAAGCACAGTATTTCCATACTCTACCGTCCTGACCAGAAGTCTGTGGACATTGGGCTGTAATTCATTGTCTCCCACAGTACTTCCCAGTGGGAATTGACCACTGAATTTTTGTTCTGAATCTTTGTCATTTTTCACTACATCTGATACCAGACCCTATTGCATTCTTATGCTAACTAAATCCCACCAAGATTTTGCCCTGTTGAAGGATAACTGTGTAGTAGGTGTGCATCTTTTCTCTCCCAGGGAGTGGTAGCTTGCCATTAGGAAAAGCAGGTGGGCTATAGAATCAGACATACCTAATTCACCCACTGGTTTACTAGTATTTATGAGCTGGTTGTTTTACCTTTCTAACCCTTCAATTTTCTGATTTGTCAAATAAGGATAATTATAGTAGTGGCCTCATAGGATTCCTACAAAAATTATAAGATATGTTAATTTACATTGTACATAATGAGTACTCAATAAATGGTGTTTATTTATTCATCATTGTGTTACTGTGCCAGAATCTTCAAATTTTTATCATGTGACATGCTTTTAATAAGGAAAATAAAAAGTATTTAAATCTCATATCTACTCTATAGTTTAATCATTCTTAGGTATTGTCAAATATGCATACATACTGTATTTTTAGCCATAATTTTTTTACTATGACTTTACTTATTAATACATTTTATGTTATACAGAGAGAAAATATCTGGAAATTGAGTATTTTCCATTTATCTGCCTTTTATTATATCTCTCATTTAATGAAAATATAAAACATCAAAGTCTAGTTTTTCTAAAATATAGGCAGCCTATCTACTCTTTCTGTTGATACAGTTCAATGAGTGCACTTTAGAAAGATAAAGTTAAATCAGTACATCTATAAACACTGTTGTTGTTTTGGTGTTGCTTTTTCTTCTTCTGATTGTAGTTGGCAAAGACTGTATTTTTCATGAGATGAGCTTTCCATAAGGAACATCTTCAATATTATACTCTTCCCACGTTTCACTCCCTATGATTTTGAAATGATGAATAGTTAACACGTCTGTTCATCTCCTTGATTTTGAAAGAATGAAAGATGATTTTGAAGTTTTGGAAAATGGTGTGAGTATGATTTGCAGGGTGGGAATCTTTTGGTAAAGGACAGATGGGCAGGAGAGGAGATGACCTTGACAGTGTGTGCTACTTAATTGGCTTTAGCCCTTGTGGTAGGCAGCCTCTGAATGTTCACACCCACATGTGATCCCTCCCTTCTTGAAGGCTGGTCCTATGACTCACTTCTGATGGAATGTGGCAGAGTGGTGGGAAATCACTTCTCAGGTAGGTTGTTAGAAGACTGCTTTTTATCCTGTGCATTCTCTCCTTTGAATGATCTCCTCGGAGGGGAGCCACCTGCTATGTCTAGAGTTAGCCCTGTGGAGTGGCTCATGTGGGAGGGACTGAGAACATCTGCCAACTACTGAGTGCATGAGCTAGAGGCAGAGGACTGCAGGCTCATGAGAGATCTGGAGCTAGAAGATCTATCCAAGCCATTCCTAGGTTCCTGACCCACAAAGACTGTGAAAGAATAAATGTTTGTTGTTTTAAGCCGCTGATTCTTGGGGTGACCTGCAATGAACATGCAATAACTAAAACATTTCTTATTTAATCATTAGAGGTGGTGAAACAGTTCCTTCCTAAAGCACAGACTGCATGGTTGGTATATTACCATATTCACCATCCATTTTGGTTAGAGAATATTATTGCATAAACGTTTCCAGTGTTTGAGAGTATTTAAGAGTAAAAGGGGTAGATAAAACATATAAAGGGGTGGAATTCTTGGCATCTGTAGATATCAAGCTGTTAAATTTGCTAACTCATTTCAGTATTTATGATTTATCCAGTGAAGTGAACATGAAACATTATAAATATCACTTTATTAAACAAAGTTAACCGAGAATTTTCTTTAAGGCTGTCAGGAATATGTGTGTGTGTGTGTGTGTGTGTGTGTGTGTAATGTATTTATATTCATTGATAGCATAATTACATATATTTATAAATACACTCAAAAGGCAGCAATAATAATTTGTAAATATATGCCATTAGATAGAAATCAGAATACAGAAGAGTCCATTGAATCACTTCTATTAGTTTCATTTTCTTTAGGCAATTACTGTATTTAACTTCAAGCAATCTTGGGATAGGAATATCTCGAAGCCTGTAAGAAAGGTCTGTGTTTTGATCCAGTGTGCAGATACCCACTTTTCTTGCATGTGGTACAACTATGTTGTAAGAACAGTGACTCTTTTGGTTTCTAGATGTCTCCCTTCTCCTCATTTTGGCATGACAGAGGCTACCTAGACTGTAGGACACAGTCTGTCACTGGGCATATACAGCCTGCTTCCCACTCCTGCCAGACAGATGAGCTGTGGGATAGGTGTGCAGACCATGCACTTCACCTGCCTCCCTAACAAGAATACTGTATGTTTTAAAATTAACTATATAGATATTAACAAAATTTCTTTGGTTTTACAACAGAAACAAACATCACGACCAAAAAAAGATCTCATGGGAGGCTGTAGGAGCAGGAAGCTCTGGAATTAGACCATCTATTGTCATGGCTGCTGACCGCATGTGCTGTTTAACTTTAAATTGATTAAAAGAAACTAAAACTAAAACTTCAGCTACACTAGTCACCTTTCAAGTAGCCACATGTGGCTAGTGACTCCCAGGTTGGACAGCCCAGACAGAGACCATTTGCAGCATCACAGAAAGTTTTATCTGACTGCACAACTTAAGACAGGTTTGCTTGCAAGTCTTCACTTGAATAAACCTAACCATTTCCTTCATTCTTCCACTGCTCCATTAAAGATGCAAGTTGCAAGAGAGAACTTTCTGACCAAAGTCATTTGCCTTGCCTGTCCTAGGGTGGGAGAGAGGTTCTGGCAGGAGAATTCTCCAGTGACCCCTTGGAGCCCCCAGGGTATGTGACAGGGGAGCACGTAGTGCTTGCTGGTGGTGGATGCTGGGTGGCCCCAAGTAGACAGATGTGGACCACAGCAGTCTTTCATGAGTAAGATTTTATGTTTCATATGGTATATAACAATATATTTCTCAGAAGTTAAAAAAATACATATAATAATCCTTCAGCAAGTATTTGTTTTGAAAAGTGCATATAAACATTTTAAAATAAATATAATTTTGTTTTTAACGAATAAAACTTTGGTATATGTTTCTCTGTCAGTGAATGGAGTAACAGTCAAGAAAGCTTTCTATAATAGGTAGTCATGAAAGCTGTATCACAACACTTCTTTTCTTGCCTGTCAGCTTAATTTGATCTGGAAAAAATTTTTATGTTCAATCTTTTTCTTCTTGCTCTAATTCTTAAAACTTTTTAAGCTTATGCTAAATGCTCCTTTAGCATAAGTTACGTAGAGGTCAAGCTGCTGTATTTCAGGTAGGTTCTTCTCTCCTTACTTATTCCTGTCTTTTTCTCTTTCTGTCTTTCTCCTTTTGTGTGTATGTGTGTATGTGTGGTTACTCATTGCTTTACAACATGCTACAAAGCCTCAGGGAATAGAAAGTATTACAACACTTTAAATATTGGTCACAGATTGAAGGATAAATATTTTTATGCTTTTTGTGTGATTGTGACATCTATTATGAGATCCAGTAAACATACCATGTTTGTTCACATAGAGCACTCCTCTTTGACCCTGGTGTTTCATTGTAAGAGGAAGTCAGTTTGTAAACACCTAGCCCAAATCCATCAAGAAAGCATTTGCCTAAAGCCTTGTAATAGATTTCCACAGTAGTGAGTTGCAGGGAGCATTGTAATCCTAAGCTAACATTTTACTGCAATGTTTCCTCCACAATTGTAGGAAAAAACAGCCTTAAGTAGGACTTCCTATGTATGAGAGGGGATTTAGAAGTAATTCAAAGGTGATATTTACTCGTAGAAGTCAGTGATCAGTTCTAATTATATTAACAGATGCCCTTAATGTAGAATCTACATAACTTTCAACCTAAAGTCTTTGTTGTAAGCATCCCCATGGTTAATATGGCCTCTTTCCTCATGAAGTCATAAGAAAAGGGAAAAGAGAAAGGCTGAAAAAAGAAAGCCCTCAAAATAAAACCAAAAATACTTGACATCTCCCTTTTAATATTACAAAAACATAATTTATAATCCAAAACCATAAGTTGTGTTCAGTTATTTACATTACAGTTTATTGTGAGATGTTAAACAAAGCTTGTTTTAAATTATTTAAGTACATATAAATATAATGAAAGGAAAGCAGCATCTGTATTTGGTTTATTTTAGACTTGCAGAACTTGTAGAACTTTGGTCTGGAAGGAGAAGGGTGTCAGTGCCAGAGAGCGGCTGGCACCTCCTGTGGCGTGGGATGCCTGTATGCCCACAGAGCAGCGAAAACAAGGTTGCTGTGTTTAAGCCACTGTTGATATATAGGTTACTACTTTAAATTTGTTGTAAGTGGTATAATCCCAAGACACCATTATCTAGGGGGAAAAATTCTTGATGCCTTCTCAAAATAATAGATTAAATAATGTAAAAAAATTTGAACAGGAATATGACATTTCAAATATGTTTTCATTCTATCCACATAATACAGAAATATGAAAACATTTTGTTACATAATTAAAATATTTTAACCATTTTCATTTTCCCTTAGTAATAGAGTTCCAATTTTGATCCCTATGCTATGTCAAAACACTCAGTAAGATGACCCGACGGAGAGAAGTGTCCTCCTCTAACTGAAACCGGAAAAGACACCAGTGTTCGGGCTGTCTGTCACTACCAAACCCAATAAGCAATGACAGCGATTGAATCTTTATGGGTACTTTATTCAGATGGCCAGCGATCTGAGAAGATGGTGGGTTCATACCCTAACAGACCATCTTGTCTTCTCTTTCCAGGCCAGACTTTTTATAATGGGGTGTAGGGGTGGTGGTTGGGGAATAAATAAGGTGTGGTGAGGGCTTTGAGATTCAGAGAAGATTAGGTGAAAGAAACTGCAACATTCCTGTCCTGGGCAGTTAGCTGTTAGCTGGGACCATGGTCATCTGTCTCTCCCTGGAACACAAAGCCCCAGATGCCTCCAGTTGTCCCCAGGCGGTAATCTTAACAGTGCCCCAGGAGGTCAGCTGTTTTCCCAGGAGCTATCTGTAGTTCCTGAAACAAAAGCTTTAACATATACATTACTTGCTAGGCTTATAACTTTTTACCTTAAGCTAAAATTCACCAACTCTTGAGTCCTCTGTCATAACTACATATGAGTAAGTTCTAAGCGATGAGGTGGAAGTAGAAGTTGTTGACTAGGATTTAATCAATGGTTCTGAAAACAAAACACCCTCTTGCCCTTCCCCCTTTTCCTGCTATCTAGTTTGCAAACATGATGGGAAGGCTTCAAGCAGCCTGTTTAGACTATGAAATAACCTGCAGAGTAGAGATACAGGCTGAGGATACCAAAGAAGAAACACAGAAAGAACTCAGCTTCCGACATTATAGGGCGGCTATTTGTGATCTTTCTCCAGTGTTGAGAAAAGTGACCCCAGAATTTTGTTGTTGACATTTAAATTTCAAAAAAGTGGTTAAATCAAAGCACTAAAATTGTAGGTCTTGTTAAAGAGACTGGATTTAATAAAGTACGCAGTGAAAGAGTTGAAGATTTACTAGTATCACATAGTGAAAATCTCTCTGCCAAAGAAATATATCCATGCTCGTTTGTTAATGCTCATTCTTGATGCTGATCACCTGTTGTAAAGAATATGCAGAACATACACATGAATTCATGGATATTATAAGTAAACTCAATCATGATATGAGCAGATTTAAACTTTAAAATGCAGCTCCACTGAAAGGAATAGGGGCTCTAGGGAAATGGCTGATTCAGGGTCTGGTGAGCAGATAGATATACACGATAGAAGTCTAACGTTTTGTGATACCAGATAACAAGAGGTTATCCAAGGCTGTTAAGGTCATGGTGAAAGGACCCTAAAACCAATCTAAGGAAGTTCTAACTGGCCAGCAGTGGGGTAGTTTGGGCATTAATGAAGGTAATAACTGCAGTGGATTCTAGTGCATCACCTATGTTAAAATCTGTTAAGGTTATGATGGTTCTTTTTTTAAAAAAATTATTTAATTTATTATTTCTTAAAATTACTTTATTGTTGTTCAGTTACACTTGTCTGCATTACACTTGTCTGCATTTTCTCCCCACCACTCCCCCCAACCCCAGCCAAAACCAACTTCCTCCCTTGCTTATACCCTCCCCCTTGGTTTTGTTCATGTGTCCTTTATACTAGTTCCTGAAAACTCTTCTCCCCACTATCTCCTCTCCACTCCCTTCTGACTATTGTTAAATTGTTCTTAATTTCAGTGTCCCTGGTTATATTTTGTTTGCTTTTTTCTTTTGTTGATTATGTTCCAGTTAAAGGTGAGATCATATGGTATTTGTTCCTCACCACCTGGCTTATTTGACTTAGTATAATGCTCTCCAGTTCCATCCACACTGTCTCAAAGGGTAGGAGCTCCTTCTTTCTCTCTGCTATGTTAAATTCCATTGTGTAAATGTACTATAGTTTTTTGATCCACTTATTTGCAGATGGACACAGGTTCCTTCCATCACATGGCTTTTGTAAATTGTACTGCTGTGAACATTGGGGTGCATAGGTTCTTTTGGATTGGTATTTCAAGGCTATTAGGGTATAATTCCAGCAGTGGAATTGCTGGGTCAAAAGTCAGTTCCGTTTCCATACTGTTTTCCACAGTGGCTGCACTAGTCTGCATTTGCACAGCCAGTACCCTAGGGCTCCCTTTTCTCCACATCTTTTCCAACACTTGTTTGTTGATTTCTTTATGATGCCCCTTCTGACCCATGTGAAGTGATTTCCCCTTGTGGTTTTAATTTACATCTCTCTGATGGCTAGTGATACTAGGCATATATTCATGTGTCTCTGGGCCCTCTGTATGTCCTCCTTGGAGAAGTATCTGTTCAAGTCTTTTGCCCATTTTATAATTGGGTTTTTTGTCTTCTGGAGTGGAGTTATGTGAGTTCTTTATATATTTTGGAGCTCAAACCATTGTCTGAGGTACCATTGACAAATATGTTTTCCCATGTGACTGGTTTTCTTTTCATTTTAATGCTGTTTACTTTAGCCATGCAGAAGCTTTTCATGTTGATGAGGGCCCATTTGTTTATTCTTTCCTTCATATCTCTTGCTTTACAGGATATATCAGTGAAAATGTTGGTATGTGGAATGTTTGAGGTTTTCCTGCCTATGTTGTCCTCTAGGACTTTTATGGTGTTACAAATTATATTTAAGTATTTTATCCACCTCAAATTTACTTTTGTGTATGGTGTAAGCTAGTGATCGAGTTTCATTTTTGTGCATGTAGCTGTCCAGATGTCCCAATACTATTTGAAGAGGCTATTTTTACTCCATTTTATCCTTCTTCCCCCTTTGTCAAATATTAATTGACCATAGAGGATTGGGTTTATTTCTAGGCTCTCTGTTCTGTTCCATTGGTCTTTGTGCCTGTTTTTATGCCAGTACCAGGCTGTTTTTGTCACAGGTGTGCACAGGTAACCAGGTTCTTAGTGATCGAGGACAAAGAATTGAACCGAACACACAAAGTTTATAGCATAAAGAAAGAGGGAAGATTTATTAAGTGATAGTACACTCCACAGGACACGGGAGTGGGCCAACTCTGAGCAGAGAAGGCACCCGTGGGCTGGGGGGATTCTATTCTTATAGGGCAGAAGCTCCCTTGCTAATCTTTGGCGGGCTTTTCCTGCACAGGTACAAGGAGTTGGATTTCAAAGCTACTGCGCATGTGTGGTTCCCCATGATTTTCTTGATTGGCTACTGGAGAAGGGAGTCCCACAATGTTATTTCATTATAATGATATTATAATGACTCAGGGGTAGCGCGCAGGCGCATTCCATGATTCAGAGTTATCCCAGAAAACAGGAACAGCCCGTCTTAGGGGGTCTTTGTCATGTATAGATGTTTTCTACCTCAGCCCTGCGGGGCCTCTGACTATCTCCTGCCTCATTTTGATTACAGTGGCCTTGTAATACAGTATGATTTCAGGTATTGTGACCCCTCCTGCTTTGTTCTTTTTTCTGAAAATTGCTGCAGCTATTTGGGGTAGTTTATGGTTCCATATAAATTTCTGAAATGTTGGTTGTACATCTGTGAAGTATGCCAATGACACTTTAATAGGGATTGCATTGAATCTCTAAATTGGTTTGGGTAGTACGGCCATTCTGATTATGTTAATTCTTCCAATCCATGAACATGGTACATGCTTCTATTTGTGTGTCTTCCTTAATTTCTTTCTTCAGTGTTGTATAGTTTTCTGAGTACATGTCTTTTATCTCCTTGGTTAGGTTTATTTCTAGGTACTTGATTTTTCTTATTCCTATATCAAATGGTATTTTTTTCCTTATTTCTGCTTCTGATGTTTCATTGTTGGTACACAAAAATGCCTTTGATTTCTGAATATTGACTTTGTATCCTGCTGCTTTGTCAAATTCATTTATTAGGTTTAGCAGGTTTTTTTTGACAGAGTCTATCGAATATTCTATGTACACTATCATGTCATCTGCATACAATGACAGTTTTGTTTCCTCCTTTCCAATTTGGATGCCTTTTATTTCCTTTTCTTGTCTGATTGCTGTGGTTAGGAATTCTAATACCATGTCGAATAAGAGTGGTAAAAGTGGACAACCTTGTCTTGTTCCTGATCTTAGTGGGCAAGTTTTTAGTTTTTGCCCATTGAGTATGATGTTGGCTGTAGGCTCTCATATATGGCCTTTATTATGTTGAATGTGGCTACTCTTCCCACTTTGCTGAGTGTTTTTATCATAAATGGGTGCTGTACCTTATCAAATGTTTTTTCTGCGTCTTTTGATACGATCATGTGATTTTTGTCTTTGCCTGTGTTTATGTGATGTAGTACATCTATCAATTTGCAAATATTGTATCATCCTTGCATCGCTATGATGAATCCCACTTTGTCATAGTATATGATCTTTTTAATGTATTGCTGGAAGTGGTTTGCCAGTATTTTGTTGAGGATTTTAGCGTCTATGTTCACCAGTGATATTGGCCTGAAGTTTTCTTTCTTTGTTATGTCTTTATCTGGTTTTGAGATTAGGATGATGCTGGCTTCATAAAAAGAGTTTGGGAGTCTTCCATCTTCTTGAATTTTTTTGAATAATCTTTGGAGGATGGGGATTAGCTCTCCTTAAATGCATCGTAAAATTCTCCTGTGAAACTCTCCAGCCCAGGGCTTTTGTGTGTTGGGAATGTTTTTATTACTCTTTCAATTTCATCAGCTGGTATTGGTCTGTTCAGGTTTTTCTGCTTCTTCGTTGAGTTTTGGAAGATTATATTTTTCTAGAAATTTTTCCATTTCACCGAGGTTTTCAAATTTGTTGGCATATAGTTCTTCACAGTAATTTCTTACAATCCTTTGTATTTCTTTGGTATGAGTTGTAATCTCTCCTCTTTTATTTCTGATTGTGTTTTATTAGGGTCCTCTCTTTTTTTTTCTTGATGAGCCTGCTTAAAGGCTTGTCGATTTTGTTTATCTTTTCAAAGAATCAGCTCCTGGATTTATTGATCCTTAGAATTGTGCTTTTAGTGTGTATGTCATTTAATTCTGCTCTGATCTTGGTTATTTCCCTCCTTCTATTTGCTCTGGGCTGTCTTTGTTGTTGTTCTTCAAGTTCTTGTAGGCATACTGTTAGGTTGTTTATTTAAAATGTTTATATCTTTTTTAGGTAGGTCTGTATCACTATGAACTTCCTTCCCTCTGAGGACTGCCTTCACTGTGTCCCATAAGTTTTGGGTTGTTGTGAGTTCATTTTCGTTTCCATGAACTTTTTTTATTTCTTCCCTAATCTCATTCTTAACCCATTGATTATTTAATAGCATGCTATTCAGTCTCCATGAGTTTGAGTGTTTGGGGGGTTTTTTACCTAAGGTTGGTTTCTAGCTTCAGTCCCTTGCGGTCAGAGAAAATGCTTGATGTGATTTCAGTTTTCTTGAATTTGCTGAGGCTTGTTTTGTGTCCTATCATGTGGTCTATCTTTGAAAAGGTTCCATGTGCATTTGAAAAGAATGTGTATTTTGCTTTGTTGGTATGAAAGGCTCTATATATATCAGTTAAGTTCATTTCATCTACGGCCTTGTTCATTGCCGCAATATCTTTGTTATTTTGTTTGGAAGATCTGTCCAATTTTTGACAGTGGGGTGTTAAAATCCCCTACTATGATTGTGTAGCTGTCAATATCTTTCTTGAAGTCCTCTAAGCCTTTTTTTTCTTTAAAAAAATTTTTTTGTACGATTTTATTTATTTATTCTTAGGGAAGGGAGGGAGAGAGAGAGAGAAACATCAATGTGTGGTTGCAGGGGGTCATGGCCTGCAACCTCAGCATGTACCCTGACTGGGAATCGAACCTACGACACTTTGGTTCGCAGCCCGCGCTCAATCCACTGAGCTACGCCAGCCAGGGTAAGACTTTCTTTATGTATTTGGGTGTTCCTATCTTGGGTGCGTATATATTTACAATGTTTATGTCTTCTTGGTGGATTCTTCTCTTGAGTATTATGTAGTGACCTTCTGGTCTCTCTTTATGGCCCTTTTTTTGAAGTCTATTTTGTCAGATATGAGTATTGCTACCCCGGCTTTTTTTCCTGTCTGTTTGCTTGCGAAATCTGTTTCCAGCCCTTCACTTTCATTCTGTGTAGGTCTTTTGTTCTGAGGTGGGTCTCTTGTAAGCACCATATGTGTGCATCATATTTACTTGTCCATTCAGCTGTTCTATGTCTTTTGATTGAGGCATTTAATCCATTTACATTTAAGGTCATTATTGATAGGTACTTATTCATTGCCATTTTTTGTACCTGTTTTTCTCTCTGTCTCACTGTTTTCCTTCCTGTTCTTAAAGGACACCCTGTAGCATCTCTTGCAGAACTGGTTTGGAGGAGGTATGTTCTTTGAGGCTTCTTTTGTCTGGAAAACTCTTTATTTGTCCTTCCATTTTTTTTTAAATTTTATTATTTTATTTTATTTATTTATTATTTTTTTAAGATTTTATTTATTTATTTTTAGAGAGGGAAGGGAGGGGGGAGGGGAGAGAGAGAGAGAGAGAGAGAGAGAGGGAGAGAGAGAGAGAGAGAGAGACATCAATGTGCGGTTGCTGGGGGTTATGGCCTGCAACCCACAAATGTACCCTGGCTGGGAATCGAACCTAGGACACTTTGGTTCCCAGCCCGCGCTCAATCCACTGAGCTATGCCAGCCAGGTTGTCCTTCCATTTTAATTGAGAGCCTTCCTGGACAAAATAGTCTTGGTTTCAGGCCTCTGGTTCTCATTACTTGGAATACTTCTCGTCATTACCTTCTGGCTTAGAGCATTTCCATTGAGAAGTCAGCTGCTAAGCTTATTGGGGCTCCCTTGTATGTTACTTCCTGTTTCTCACTTGCTGCCTTTAAGATTCTCTCTTTATCTTGGAAGTGGGCCTCGTTGGGTTCCTCTTGATTGGGACTCTCTGTGTTTCCTGGATTTGCGTGACATTTTCTCTCATCAAATTAGGGAAGTTTTTCATTATTACTTTTTCAAACGGTTTTTGTATCCCTTGCTCTTCTCTTGATAGCCCTATTATACAGATATTATTACATTTCATGTTGTTCTGCATTTCCCTTAACCACCCTTCATTCTTTCTGAGCCTCTTTTCCTTTTCTTGCTCATTCTAGGTGTTTTTCTCTACCTTGCCCTCCAGCTTGCTAATCCGGTCTTCTGCTTCATCGAGTCTGCTTTTGATTCCTTCTACTGTGTTCTTCAGTTCAGAAATTGTATTCTTCATTTCCTCTTGGCCCTTGTTGATAGTTTCTGTTCCCTTTTTCATGTCGATATAGTTTGCAGTGAGTTTATTGTAGTTTACCTGTAGTTTCCGGTAATTCTCTGTGAGCTCATTGAGCTTCCTGATAACCACTGCTCTGAACTCAGTATCTGATAGTTGAGTTACCTCTGTTTCATTTAGCATTCTTTCTGAAGCTTCCTCCTTTCCATTCATTTGGGGATTGTTTGACTTCCCATTTTTTGTGAGACTCTTCTTGTTAGCTTCTGCTTCTTAAACTGTTCTGACTCCCTGGGTTTCTGGTGGGAACTTCTATGGTAGAAGACCTGTGAGATTCAATGGTACAATCTACTTGATCTCTGTAGCTCTTTGTGTTTTGGTTATTGTTGGGTGTTTCTTTGGTCGGTCCTTTCCCCCAGCTGGCTAACTGAGTGTCACTCTGTCCACCATCTCTTGTATTCTGTTGTGCCAGTGTGGACAGGTTTTGTTGAAGCTGGTTCTTCTGTGTGTATGAATTTTTGCGGATTCTCTCTTGCTCTTGCTTAGTTGTTTTTTCCGAGTAATTTCTCCACTATTTAGTTTTATTTCTAGATCGGTCCTAGATTCAAGTTAGTGTGTCTTCCACTTCTTCCTTCACCTTCTTCTGTTGTTCTGTTGGTGGTTCCTTTATTAGTGGAGTTCCTCTTCCAGCAGGTATCCTGGAGTTCACAGCTTCCACCTAGTCCTTTTTGTGATCAGTTGGAGAGGGGAGGCAGAATGGTTTAAGACAGCAAGAGAGTATTTTATGACATTTACAGTAGCAGCTAGTAGAGAAGAGATAGGAGATCCTTTGGGTATGTATATTGTTAACCGTGATATTTCACCCAACCACCTACTTTTTAGAAAGGGTGGAAAGAAGATAAAACTCTTGTTCATTGAGGGGAAGGATTATGATTTGGATCTGGAAAGCAGTGAGCTTGTGGGAGGTCACATTAAGAGGCAAAGTGAGAGTAAAGGATAGAAAATAGGTGTAGTGTGTGAGAGAATAGAATTTACCACAACAGTAATAAAGTTCAGGAAACAGTCAAGTGGGCTGAGATCTGGGAGGGGTGCTGTGTAGTATTTACAGTTGTATGTAACAGCAGTTATTTACAATAATAAGGGAGCAACAATTATATGACAGAATCTATATGATCTGGATAACAAGAATAGGAAGTAGAGGACCTAGAGTAGTGTGTTAATGGAACACAAGTGAAATGAAAGACAGTAAATTAAAAATATACTATGAAAGAGAGAACAAGGGAAATCAGTCAAAGAATGCAATTTAACCAGCCAAGTGAAGAAGACTGAACAGAAAGAAGAGAAATATGAAAATACTAATAAAATGAAAGATGTAAGAACAGTGAAAAAATAATTATAATACAAATATATAATAACTTGCAAGTTCTCTGGAGTAACCAAGTTTAATTTGTCTCACTGTCTCAGTTCTTAGGATGACCCCTCTTTGGGTCTAACTCTGGTCCTTTCACAGCTCCAGGTTTTATTGTCTCACTTGTTGGGAATTTAATAAAAGAATAAGAAGAAGGAAGGAAGGAAGGAAGGAAGAAGAAATATAAAGGGAAAGAAAGAAGAGAAGAAGAAATAAAAAGGAGGAGGAAAGGAAGGAGGAGTTAAAAGAAAATTAATTACTTGAAACAGCCTTTTACTGTCTTCAAATTGGCCAAGCCAGTTCGGTCTTTCTTGCTACAGCAGGCTGAGGGAGAATTGGAAAAAACTTTCCTTTCGTGAGCGGCACTTGTCCAGCCTTCAGTCCAGTTCATTGCCGGGCCCCAAGTGTCCTTCTGCGCACAACCTAGGCCTTCAGCCCACCAGTTGCACTGTCCTTGAGGTATACCAATTAGGGGACACCACGCACCACCTTCTTGTTCTTTGCTGTTCTTGATGCTAGGGATTCTCAGCATCCCTTCAGGCTAGTTCAGCCCCCAAATTGAGCTAAGTCTTTCTGGGGATTACTGACTCCCTCAGCCACCGTGGCTGCTGCTGCAGATGTGGGTGGGTGCCTCTTCTGCTGCTTTCCTGGGGCACAGCGGTTGGGTTCTAGGTGCCTCTGGGTGGTGGGGTCAGGTGCGCTCCCTCCTGGGCCTTCAGGTGTTGTGGGACCTGCAGCCACCAGTCCCATAAGTTCATGTGTGCACTCTCCCCAGAGCTTAGGGTATGAGCGCAGGGGTAGGGGTGCAGGAGGCTGGGCAGCTGCTGCAGCCAGAGTCCACAGTCTCCATGGGTGTACACAGACCTCATGTGTTTGCTACTTCATCCTTATTCCCCTCCCTGTTACTTCAAGTAACCAAGTCTCTCCTGGTGATGCTCAAACCTTATTTGGCAGGGGAGGGAGCCGTTTGACCCGGCTCTCTCTCTGAAGAACCCTGTGGCAGACCCTGCAGGCACCAGGCCTGGGGCTGCAGCTGCTCTGGTCCCTGTGCTGGTCCCAAGGACCTTATTGTCCTGAAGCACTCTCCTTACCATCTGATTTTTCAATGTCCTCTACAGTTTTTGGTGTCCAATCTTCATATATGCTGGGATACTGTTGGGTGTTGGCTCTGTTCCTCAGAAGATCAGCCAAGTGTTTCACCCATGCACAGGGGAAGTGGGACTCTGCTCCCCCTATCTCACTGCCATCTTCCCAGCTGGTTCTTAACAATTAAAAAATTATGTTGGTCACCCTTTAGATGATGCTTAGTATGTAAAGGGAAAACAATCGGCCATTTAAAACTGAGTAACAAAGTTATTTTTGTATTATTGGTAGATCACGAGCAAAAGAAACAAGACAAAACACACATTTTGAGTGTTTTCATCCTGTTATTTTGTGTGTGGCTTTATACAATGGTTCAGAGCTACCTCTTTCCAGAATTTCACTCTCAAGAAGAGGATTAGATTTGGACATGAACAAACCTTGGGTTGTTGCAGACCTCCACCTTCTCCAGGACTCTTACTGCTCTCCCCACCACCAGACTTTTCATTTGACCAGTGAACAGTTAGAAAATTCTTTGTGTTCATTATGCTATATGTTTAATACCACACAGAAGGAAATATAATTCACATTTGATAGATTTGTTTTCTTTGCGCAACATATTCCCTAATGCAACTCATTAAGTGTTGAAGAATTAGGTAATTGGTATTTAAATGCAAAATATTATGTAGAAATCATGTTTGAGTGTTATATTGTATTTTAAGAAATCGGTAGAGCTCTTGCATTGGCTGAGAAAATGCTAATTTTTCCATTTAAAATGATAGATTCCCAGTATCCTAGGATTTTCTATCAGTGGGTTTTAAGACACACAAATCCTGTTCCAGGAACTGTGGTAAACACTTTTTGTACATTACCTCATACTGTCTACAAGACCAAATTTCAACTATCTGTGATTATACCTTCAGAAGTCTTTTCCTCCTCCACGTCTTAGCCCAGTACCCCATGGTTATACCTAGGGCTTCAGCATCATCTATAATGTCTCCCTTCTGAAGCTAGATTGTTTTGTAACTCCAACATCCTAACCTTCAAGTTCTCCTTGGACCTCATTGAATCATCAAGTATATGGATACTTTCACTCTCAGCCACATACCTCCTCTCCCTACCTAGCTTAGGTTTTATGAACCTTTGTGATAAGTTCTTTATGATAAGGTTGAGAATTCAGTCTTTGCTGGTTTCTGTCACAGTTATAACATGGCTGTCATTGCTCTAGGTGTCACATGTAGACATGATGGCATCATGGAAGAAGCCTGTTTATTCCTAGGTATCTTTATTTCAGTGAGGAAATCTTTTCTGTAAGACTCCTACTCACTTAATTGGAAGAAGGCTGGGTAGATGGTAGTCGGATAAGTGTCCAAAAGTCATTGGCTACTGCTGAGCATCACCTTCCTCCTGTATTCTTCCCACCTGGGTCCACTTCAGTGGGCACTCCTCAGACTGCTGTTGATCCTTCTCTGCTCCTTTATCTGTGAACAGTTTCTCTAGGTGCTCTTTTCCAGACCCCTGGCTTTGAATGCCATCTATATAATAGTGATCATTTATAAACACACTGGACATCCAGCCACATGCCCACTTATATAAGTAAAAGACATACTTCATATGGCCAGAGTATACCCCGTCACCTCCAGTCTCTCCAGTGTCAGGAAACAGTACATGTTCTATTTATGCACTTAAGCCAGAAATCTAGGTAGTAGATTATTTTCTCTTTCTCACATCCATTTCACTAGCATTTGGACAATATTTGCCCCAAATCTCAACCCCTACCCCTTCCTTCACTGCCCTTGTTCAGTTCCATCTGCCATCATACCACACTTGGAGAGAAACAGTAGCTTCCTAGTGGGCACCTCACTTTTATCTTGCCCCTGTAATCTCTTTTCTTGCAAGCTTAAAAAATGTCACTTTCCACTCAAAACCCTCCAAGGTCATATCATACAGTGAGATGTAAACCTACACTGCATCTGTGTGATCTAAACCCTGCCTCTCCACCCTCACATCCTTCTCCTGGTAACTTCAGTGGCCTCTTTTCTCATATTTGATCATGCTGAGCTTGGCTTTCTCTTAGGGCCTTTGCATGGCTGATCTCTTCATTCCATGTTTTACCTGGTCTTCATGTGGCCACCTTGTTAGCATTCAGAGATGGGCCTCACATTTATCCAACAGATTCTCCCCCACCACCTAGTCTAAATTAGCCATCTAGTGATTGCCTCAGAACATTTTCCTGTCTTAAATTCTCTCCATAATACTCATTACAACCTCAGTTCTTTCCTAAGTGCTTTGTTTATTGTTCTCTTTCTTCCCTCTCTGCCTTTCAGACAGTAAGTTTCATAAGATAAGGATGGTGTATTTGGTCACTACAGTTTGTTCAGCACCTGGGACAGTGCCTGGCACACATTAGGTCACTCAACCAATAAATTAGTGGTTGAACAAATGGATTTTATTTGTAAAACGTAAAACATAAACTCCCATTGACTTTCATCTATTTTTGAAAGATAGGAAAATCAACTCTAGTTATTGTATAGTTCATGATGTTGGAAAGCATGTAAAAGAAATTGACTCTGGCCACCCTAAATGGACAGAAAATATATTGTAAGGTTCAAAGAATCAATAGATGGCTGTAGAACAGTGCTTAGAGCACAAAATAGAACTAGACAGTACACCTATGGTTGGGCTCACAGTACAAGAATCAGCAGGTCTGCACATCACTCCCCTGCAGCTCAGAAAGTCTTCATGTTACAAGGTCACCCAGTCGGGACTCCCCTCCCAGAGATGCCTGCCCAACTGTATCAGGACAGAGAGAAAGATCTGGCCCTTTGGCCTCTATTGGTGGGATCTTTTACCATCCCAGGCTTCATACAAATATGGGGTTCTCGAAAAGAAAGACCAGGATTTTAATTGAGGCAGTGGAGGTTGAGTAGCCTGTGACAGGCATTGAAAGCTTTTGGGACTTGTTTTGGCTCTCTCTGAGCCAGTTGGTGCCCTTCCACAAATAGTATGAACATTTGCTTACCTCTTGGTTCCTCTTGGCTCACAGAGACCATGGTTTATCCTCAAACCCAGATCTTCACTAGAAGATGAGATTCTCACAACACCATTTACAGAATATGCTCTTGGATGCTCAGTGGCTTCCTGTCATCCCCATAGTAAACTCTGGTCCTTCCATGCCCAGGTTCCCATGGGATCTTGCCCTGTTCCTCTCAGGCTACTCTTCTGCCGCTCACGCCTCTCCCTGTGCTCTTCTGGTTCCAACTTCAGGTCACCGCGGAGCCCTTCCACAACTGTCCTGTGTAAACTTCCCACGCCACTCTCTGATACTGTCTACTCCTCTAGTGCCTATCAATGTTTCTTGTTTGCTTATTGTGGGCTTTTGAACAGGAGGCAGGGGCTTTGTTTAATTTACAACTGTATCCACATACCTAAACTGGGAGTTGCAATAAGTACTTGAACAAATGAACAAATGCGTTGTCCCTTGGAAATTAGTTCCAAAAGAGGAATTACAAAATGATCTTGGCTATTATGAAGTGGCAGGTACTCATTTGGTGATGTACATTCTATTGCTGTATTAAAAATCGCCTACTGTCTCATGTTTTACAGCAGTGGGTCAACAGATCCCACTGTCTCTTTGTGTGAATGTTGGAGCCCATTAGCAGTGCAGAACCTTAGGGCCTGCCTCAGACCCACTGAGTCAGTCTTATTGTTTACAGACCCAAAGCAGAACGCCTTAGAGATCAGCTGGCTTCTCCCGAGCACCCCCACACTAGAAGGGGCAGTAGCCAAGATGCTACCTTTTTTTCATACCATAATAATGTGACTTTGGATCTCAATTTCTCCTTATTGCTCTGATGCATCTGCATGCGGGTTTATGAAACTCCACAGAATACCATTTCCTTGTAGGTGATAAAGTGACTCAGGAATAGTTGTTTTGTGGAAGCTGCTATAAGTTTACTCCCCCTAAGAATGGTTGAGGTCCTTGTTTTTTAGCAGGAGCCTGTGAAGTTTTGTGGAAGTTCTCAGCTCAAGTGCACATGTCTCTCATTCAGCCGTACAGTGGAGTGCCTACAGGAGTGTTCTGGATGTTATTATTTGAGGATACCATGACCTCTGAGGACTGCAGCTATCTCAAGGAAACAGGCTTCCTGGTATCTGTATGCCTCCTGAGAACATAGGCAGGGAGTGGCTTGGTTGCTTTTACTTAGTGGCTGGCTCTTTGTCTCCCTGCACTCTGGTCTAGAATGCTGGAGCACTTTTATTCCTATTCCAGTGTCATTTTACCTACATAGTGCAGAACATTTTGGAAATAATAAGCAAGGCTGACCTGTACAGAGACACTTAACTGTTTGGACATATTTGATATGTGTGTATGCATATTTATATTGTGTACCTTTTATACACCACACATACCTCTTTTATCAAATAAATTGAAACCATGCATTCATTTTATGATTTGTTCTTTTCTATTGCACAGCAGAGTCAGACCGAGTTAGCTTTGAACCCAACTTCTGCAACATAACTTAGTAACTTAGAGCAAGTTACAAAACTGAACCTCGGAGCAGGCCTAGCCAGGAGTCAGGGCTTTGTGCTGCAGGATGTTGGGATGGACAAGAGTGAGAGTTGGAATAGAGTCTCATAGAGCTCTGAGCTCTTACATATGGTAGGGTTGTTATCACAGTGGAATAATTTTATTTAATTCCATTGTTTAACTTCATCAGTCCCTAGGACTGACGTATCTAGAGATGGCACTTGAGTGATCTTGAACCCAGATGCTAGTGAGAACGATACCCAACTCTGAGCTAATATTAGAATTTAATATTCATAATTAATAAAACATGAACTGAAATAAATTCTCTCTAGTGTGTCTTTTTGCATTTGGACTTAAAATCCAACCCTTTTCCTTCCTCACCAGGTCTCAGGGGCACTTCTTTCTCAGGTTGTGATGTGGTGCTGTGCTGAGCCCTGGTGGTATTTCATTTAATTTGATAATGGAAAATAGCTCTTTATAAACACAGTTACTTCCAAACTGGAGTAGAATAAAGAGTGTTTCTATTTAGGGTAACTATTCATGAGATATTTGTAAAAATCTGAGATTCCACATCAGTCATGTTTAGTTTATTGTCATACTGCACTGCAGTTTATTCCATTTCTACAGCTCTTTGCTCATATATCAGTATTAATTGAGAAAGGCAAATTGAGGAGGCCATATCATTTTTATAAAATTTAAGATTACAAATTTTATATTCCTGAAGGCAGTAGGAGGTGGTTATCTTCAGCCCCACAAATGTAAAGAGACAATTGTTCTTTGATTTCTGCAAACTGATTGCAGCATAGGAAAGTGGTACAGATAATTTCTTACCAAACATATTTCCTAAAGAAAAATCTTTAGTAAGAATGAGTGAATTAAATCATAAATTTATGTAATTATTTAAGATAGCCCCTTTCCACATATAAGTGATATCATGTGGTATTTCTTTCACTGACTGGCTTTATTCACTTAGCATGATACTCTCCAGATCCGTCTATGCTGTCACAAAATGTAGGGGTTTCTTCTTTTTTTACTACTGCATAATATTCCTTTGTGTAAATATACCACAGCTTTTTTTATTCATTCATCTACTAATGGGCACTAAGGCTATTTCCAGTTATTACTGCTGTGAACATAGGAATACATATATTATTTTGTATATGTGTTTCAGGATCCTAAGGATATATTCCCAGAAGTGGAATCACTGGGTCGAAATGGTGTTGCAGTATTAGTTTTTTGAGGAAACTCCGTACTGTTTTCCACAGTGGCTGCACAAGTCTGCATTCCCACCAACAGTGCGCTAAGGTTCCCTTTTTTTCACCTCCTCTCCAACACATGTTAATTGTTGCTTTATTGATGCTAGCTATTCTGACAGTTTTGAGGTGGTATTTCACTGTGGTTTTAATTTACATTTCTCTGATGATTAGTGACATTGAGCATCTTTTCATATGTCTGTGGGCCATCTCAATGCCCTCTTTGGAGAAGTGTCTATTCAGATCCTTTGCCCATTACTTAGTTGTATTGTTTGTGAACACAGTAAACTAATAAGCATAATAGAAGCGAGTATAGATACATGGAATAGACTGACAGCTGCCAGATGGGAGTGGGGAGCAGGATGAAAGATAGTGAAATGATTAACCAAAGGACATTTATGCATAACCCATGGAGATATTTAACAATATGGGGATTTACTTGGGTTGGGGAGATGAGGAGGTTGGGTGGAGGTGGGGGAAAGGGAGAAAAAGCAGGAACAATAGCCTGCTTTTATAATAGCATAAACAACTAAATAAAAGATAGCCCCTTTCAAAAAATGGTGCTGGCAAAGCTACATTCTACCTGACAGAGAATGAAGTTAGATCCTTGCCTTACGTATATACAAAAATTACCTTGAAATGGGTCAAAGACCTTAATATGAGAATGTAGACTACAAAACTCTTAGAAGAAAATAGTGGGAAATCTAAGTGACATTGGATCTGGCAGTGGTTTCTTGGATATGACACCAAAAGCACAGGAAACAAAAGATGAAAATAGACAAATTGGATTTCATCAAAATTAAAAATTTTGTGCATCGGACATTATAAACAGAATGCAAAGGCAAACCATGAAATGGGAGAAAATATTTGCTGATTGTTTAGCTGATAAAGAATTAATGTTCAGAATATATAAAGAATGTCTACAACTCAACAACAACAACAACAACAAAAACCCAATTACAAAATGGACAAATGACCTAAGTAGACTTTTCTCCAAAGAAGACACACCTGGCTAATAAGCACATGACATCATGAGTTGTTAGGGAAATGCAAATCAAAACCACAGTGCCATACCACCTCACACCCATTAGGATGGATGCCTTAAAAAATGCAGAAAATAACAAGTGTTAGTGAGAATATGGGGAAATTGGAACACTTGTGCTTTCTTGATGGGAATGGAAAATGGTACAGCTGCTATGGAAATCAGTATGGTGTTCCTCAAAAAAAAATTAACATAGAATTACTATATGATCCAGCAATTTCACTTCTGGTTGTCTACCCAAAAGAATTGAAAGCAGGGTTTCAAAGAGTTATACACACATATCCATAGTATCATTGTTCCTGTTAGCCAGAAGATGGAAGCAACCCAACTGTCCACCAAAGGTTGAATAAACAAAATGTAGTATATTCATACAATGGCGTATTATTCAGCCTTATACATGCTACAACCTGGATGAACCTTAAAAACATTGGACTAAGTGAAATTAACCAGTCATGCATGGACAAATGCTGTATGATTCTACTTACATGAAGAACCTAGAGTATAGATGCCTTATGATGTCAACCAGTAAGGCCAAGTCTTGGATGTAGTGTTAGTTGGCAAGCCAAGGGGAGGATATTTACTGGGATCTTCTCACCCTGACATGTCTTCCAGCATTTAATTCATTGAGAAAAGCATGGGCTTGTATGTCATTCAGCTCAAGGGAGTGGGGCTGTGTCATGATGTTAGTTTCATGACTGTTTCTTTGTTAAATTTTTACAAAATCCTGCTTCCTAGAGAATGATAGTGGAAGTGACATTATATGATGAATGAGCTTAAACTTGCAGAATATACTGAGTTTCAGTTGAGTAAAAAGTACCACATTAACAATGACCACTGAGGGTCACATTTATTATTTTAACCAATCTACATTAAACTTTTTACAGAACACAGAAGAGAATAATTTGCTAATGTGCTTATCATCAACACTGTATCCATAATTTCTTCAGTCTCATGAAAATTCTGATCAACTTCATGAGTAAATATAGCTATCTGGGTTGTATTATTTATATCTTTGTTCTATTCAGCTACCCTTGGAAACACCATAAATAACTTGTGTTTTCCATTCAGCTTGTCCCTTAAGTTCTCCAATCTATCTTTACTACATGGAGTAACAGCGTTGTTTACAGTTCAATTTAAATTTGTCAGGGTTTCATTTTTTTAGACACATTTTCTGCCATATCAAGTACAACACATAAACTCACTATTTCTGTTTGAGCAGTGTTAAACACTTAATGAGTGACTGGGTTTTATAGAAGCAAGTACTAATTTTACTTAATGTTTCAAAAAAAATCCCTGTGGGAAATGTCAGTCCTTTTTCAATTCATTGAGGTTTTCATTTTTTTTTTAATCACCCTTATTTTGTAAGTACTGGTCATGGTTCTTAATATGGTTGCTTGAGTCATGTTGTTCCATTGCAGGCATTCTTTGTTTGTTAAACATGTGGGAATATATTGTACTTAATTACTTAAGCGAAATATGCTTTCTTGAAACTTGTGGTCTTTATGGTTCATTTTTTCCAGTTTAGATTGAGATGCAAAAAAGAAAAAAATTGCTTTCCTTTTAAAGTTGTGCGAGAAAAGCAAACCTGTCCATCACAGTGTTGGAGCAGAGCCGTGAGCGATAGTGAGGAGGCCAGGCAGACAGAAGGCAGTGCTTCCTACAGGGGCACCATGGTTGGCTTTCAGGGAGAAACCAGTTTCTGCACAAAATCAACCACGCTGTTTTTAATTGTTGGTGGTAACTAATGCAAAAAAAAAAAAAGCGTCATCTTTGTAGGTCAAACAAAACACAGTGAAACTTGGCAGTCTGCCTGTCCCCTCCCTCCTGCCACTAGTGGCATGGGCTTCCCAGCAGCCATTTTAAGGATAAGGTTTAGACAAACCTTAACATCGCAGCTGTTTTCATAGTGAGGCTGCCACTAAGAATATTACCTGCTTTTGTCCAGCTTTCTGTTGGATGAGATCACAGCCTCATCGTCAGGGGGTGATTAGTATTTGCACTGAAAAATAACTACCAGCACAAAGTCTGTTGTCATGAGTAACCATCTATTTTTATTTTTAGTAAATTAAAAATTAATTACGTCATTTACTATAAGTGATTCTTTAAAAGTATATGAGCTGAATTTCTGAGGATTTTATAAGTTTTGATAAGATAAACTGAAAGAAAAACTACAGGCTTGAGGGACCTGTCATTCATTCCCTGGTGAATGGGTTCAGGCATGGTCTTGCTTGCCCACTGCTGTGTAGCTTATGACTGCTGACATGGTAATGACTGTGGATTAGATTCTAGAGCCTACCAGCTGTGTTGCAAGTAACAGTCCAGTGCCTGAATCACTTAATAATAATAATAGAAGATTCTCAAGTGCTTTTTGATGTTAATTTTAAAAAAGCAAGAGATTAGATTCTGTTTTGAAATTATTTTCTAATTACTAATTTTGAAATATAAACTCATGGCTCTGGTTTATTTTTATAAACGAAGAAATGAAATACTGAAATATTAAATGTAAAGGGTATCAAATCATTGCCTGCATTTTCTCTCTTGTCCACTCTGCAGGGGGAACGCAGCGACTGCCTCGAGCCATTGGGATGTCCCTGGCCAAAGAGCTCATCTTCTCTGCACGTGTGCTCGATGGCCAAGAAGCCAAAGCAGTGGGCTTGATCAGCCACGTTCTAGAACAGAACCAGGAGGGCGATGCTGCCTACAGAAAGGCCTTGGACTTGGCAAGAGAGTTTTTACCTCAGGTATTTTTTTTTCTTTGTTCTCTTTTTAGGTAACTTTTATAGCAAATTAAAAAAACAAGAATCATTTCATGTACCCTTGATGCCCTTGGCTTGCATTCCAAATAGGGCAGTACATGGTAGCTGCAAAACAGTATACTAGATTAACATTAGAAGCCTTCCAAATTAGAATTCAGGTTTGAAGATAATCTGAGGCCCATACTATAGCCATATTTTGATAATGCTTCATAAACATGTTTGTCACATGTACCAGAATTTCTTAGCACCTGAAGTTCATCACCTGAACACTCTGACCTGAGCCATACATGTGAAGGGAAATAGTGACAGCTGAGCTGTCACGCTGGATCCCCCCAAGCTGAAATACATTGAAAGACAAGTAAGGAGAGCACAGTTGACATGCCAAAGTGGGCTTTCATTGTGATAACTTGAGATAACCAGCTTAAATAGCAGCAGGTCTTTGCCTTACTATATTTGTTTTTATGGTGATGTAGGCATTATTTTAGTTCCTGTGTGCACAATATTGTTCCTCACAATTACACTTTCAAATCTGGAACTCACTGTATATTTACTCAGAGATGACAGGGTCTCGTTTTAAGGGTTTCTTTGTTCTCACACTCTTTCTGGTATATTTTTAAAATATTCCTTTCTTCTGAAATCATGAACTAGAGGATTTTTATTATGTAAACAGTTAATGATTTGTCTTTATCCCTAGTGGATTTTCACATTTCATAACCCCTAACCATTTCTAGAGTCAAAATAACTTCATCTCAAACTCAGACATTTAATGCAAATAGGATTTGTAGTCTGTTTGGGGGCCATGGATTCTTTGGGAATCTCATAAAATCCTTTTCCAAAACCCCTCCACATTTATTGGGAACTTTGCATCCAGTTTCAGAAGGTATTCCTCGAGTTCTTTGTTGTCAGACAAAGGACAGGCCTGCTGTAACACCCTTGTTCCCTGAGAGCTGTCAGGGGGGCCTCACAGGTGAGTTGATTTCTAAACCTGCCTGGTGTTCAATACTGCCTGGTATTGATACTACTTTAGTCCTTTTCGATTAACATGTGAGCTCTGAGCTCTTTCAGGGCAGGGCCCTTACATAACTCATTCCCCATGTAAGGTCACACAGAGCCTTATACTCTGAATTCATGGAGAGAGAGCAAATAGAAGAGATATTTTACAGCTTTTAAGGAAAAAAAGGCTCTCCCTGTAACTTGGATGATCATATTTCCCCAAAATGTTAGGGGAATGCCTACCTAAAGAGAGATTAAAGGTACAAGTATCAAGAGAAGTAATAGCTTAAATGTTAGTTGTCCTGGCTGGGAAGCTCAGTTGGTTAGAATGTCATCCCACATGCCAAGGTTGCTGGATCAATCCCTAGTCAGGGAACATGCAAGAGTTAGTCAATGAAAGCATAAATAAGTGGAACAATAAATCAGTGTCTCTCTCTCTCTCTCTCTCTCTGTATGCTCTTTTTCTCTCCCTCCCTCTCTTCCTCTCTCTCCCTAAAATTAATCAGTCAATAAATAAAAATAAATATTGGTTAACTAACTTCTTTTTGGCTTAACCTTTATGGCCAACTCATGTTTCAGTTGCAATAAAGAAGTATGGTTAAGCAGAATTTTGGCATAATTCCAGCTCAGCTATATCCTCTCCTAGCTTTGTACATGAATGTTCAGCTCCTCACTCTGGAGCTCCACCCAGGAGGCTCATTAGTCCCTTGGCCATCACTGTGGTTCAGATTCCTTCTCTCACTCCTGGGAACTTGCTGTTTCTCCAGTGACCCTCAGTGCAATTGATGCCATCACTGCCCTCAGCTTACCCCACCTCCAGCATGACATCCAGCTGCACTCTACCACGAAGCAAACTGGACTGTCCTCCCATCTTTCATCTGAAGAGACTTTCCTCTAAGAACATGAATTGCTAAAAGTTCTTCCCTGGGTCAAGGATGATGTTGAATGACCTGAGAAAATGTTTAACTGTGAAACTGTGCAAAACTTAACAAAACACAATTCGAGGTGGAATAATCATTATTTTTACAGTCTTTGTCACTGAATGATTACTCTTTCAAATAATTAGAAAACTTATATAAAATTAGTATTTACAGGTGATTTCTGTACTATATGTTACTTCCATTTATCTGTTTGAGAAAAAAAGGTTGTATAAAAGAAGAGGCATTGGTTTATATTTTGAAAGAGGAACTAATTAAATAAGCACTATTTCTAAGAACATTTCCATTTTCCTGTTTTTCTAGTTTTCTAAACCTTGCTGGCTAAAGTGTGCTCTGTGGGCTAGCAGCCTGGGTATCCCATTAGAGCATGTTAGACAAGCAGTGCCCCGGGGCCATCCCAGAACCCCAAGTCCCCATCTATACTGTGATGGGGGCTTGAGGATTCATGTAATATTGAAGTTGGACTATCACCCAGCAAGGGTCAGCTGATGATAAAAGGAATGGAGAAGAGTTTCAGTGAGAGGAGTGCTGTGTTAAAAAAAAAATGAACTGGATTGAGGAAGATGGTGGGGAGATAGGAGGGAGCAGAGTCCACTTCCCCTGTGCACGGGTGAAACAGCTAGCCAATCTTCTGAGGAGCAGAGCGAACAGACAACGGTATCCCGGCATATATGAAGATTGGAGACCAAAACTTGTAGAGTACGTAGGGGCTGTGAACACCACCTGCTAGAATAGGAAACCCACCAACAAAGGAACCACCACCAGATAACATCAGAAGAAGGTGAAGGAAGGAGTGTAAGACACACTAACCTCAATTAAGGAACATTCTGGAAATAAAACTAAATGGTGGAGAAATTACCCAGAATAAACATTTTGGGGAAACTGAACAATGCCAGGAGAGAAGCCTCAAAACCTTGTACACACATAAGAATCAGCTAAAACACAACCTGTCCACACTTGCACAACAGAATACAAGAAGTGGTAGATGGAGTGACTGTCAGTTAACCAGCTGGAGGAAAGGACCCACCAGAGAAAGGCCCAACAACAAGCAAAACACAAAGATATACAGAGAGTCAACATAAACAATAGGCCACGACCAGTGAGCTCAGGAGATTAAGGACGCTTGTACCACTGAATCTCACAGATCTTCTTTTTTTTTATTTTTATTTTAATCGTTGTTCAAGTACAGTTTTCTCCCTTTTACTCCCAATCCAGCCCACCCACCCAACCCTGAATCTCACAGATGTTCTACCATAGAAGTTCCCACCAGAAACCCAGGGAGTCAGAACAGTTTAAGAAACAGAGGCTAACAAGAAGAGTCTCACAAACAATGGGAAGTAAAACAATCCCCAAATGAATGGAAAGGAGGAAGCCTCAGAAAGAATGGTAAATGAAACAGAGGCAACTCAGTATCAACTATCAGATACTGAGTTCAGAGCAGTGGTTATCAGGAAGCTCAATGAGCTCACAGAGAATTACCGGAATCTACAGGGAAACTACAACAAACTCACTGCAACGAGATCAACATGAAAAAGGGAACAGAAACTATGAACAAGGGCCAAGAGGAAATGAAGAATACAATTTCTGAACTGAAGAACACAGTAGAAGGAATCAAAAGCAGACTCGATGAAGCAGAAGGTAGGATCAGCAAACTGGAGGGCAAGATAGAGAAAAACACCTAGAATGAGCAAGAAAAGGAAAAGAGGCTCAGAAAGAATGAAGGGTGGTTAAGGGAAATGCAGAACAACATGAAACGTAATGATATCTATAATAGGGCTATCAGGAGAAGAAGAGCAAGGGATACAAAAACCGTTTGAAAAAGTAATGATGAAAAACTTCCCTAATGTGATGAGAGAAAATGTCACATAAATCCAGGAAACACAGAGAGTCCCAATCAAGAGGAACCCAACGAGGCCCACTTCAAGATACATCAGAATTCCAAGATAAAGAGAGAATCTTAAAGGCAGCAAGGGAGAAACAGGAAGTAACACACAAGGGAGCCCCAATAAGCTTAGCAGCTGACTTCTCAATGGAAATGCTCTAAGCCAGAAGGTAATGACAAGAAGAATTCCAAGTAATGAGAACCAGAGACCTGCAACTAAGCCTACTTTACCCAGCAAGGTTCTCAATCAAGATAGAAGGCCAAATAAGGAGCTTCCCAGCCCAAAGAAGTCTAAAAGAATGCTCCTCCTCCAAACCAGCTCTGCAAGAGATGTTAAAGGGACTGCTTTAAGGAAAGGAAGGAAGGAAGGAAGAGAGACAGACAGACAGACATACAGACAGACACAGGGCAATGAATAAAATAAAAAAATGGCAATGAATAAGTACCTATCAATAATAACCTTAAACATAAATGGATTAAATGCTCCAATCAAAAGACATAGAATAGCTGAATGGATAAGAAAACATGACCCACATATATGCTGCCTACAAGAGACCCACCTCAGGATAAAAGAACTGCACAGGCTGAAAGTGAAGGGCTGGAAACAAATTTTCCAAGCAAACAGGAAGAAAAAGCCGAGGTAGTAATACTCATATCAGACAAAATAGACTTCCAAAAAAAGGGCCATAAAGAGAGACCCAGAGGGTCACTTCATAACACTCAAGGGAAGAATCCATGAAGAAGACATAAACATTGTAAATATATATGCACCCAACATGGAGCACCCAACACAGGAGCACCCAAGTACATAAAGAAAATCTTAGAAGACTTCAAGAAAGATATTGACAGCAACACAATCATAGTAAAGGATTTTAATACCCCACTGTCAAAAATGGACAGATCTTCCAAACAAAATAACAAATATATTGTGGCAATGAACAATGCCCTAGATGAAATGAACTTAATTGATACATACAGAGCCCTTCATTCCAAAGAAGCTAAGTACGCATTCTTTTCAAATGCATATGGAACATTTTCAAAGGTAGACCACATGATAGGACACAAAACAAGCCTCAACAAATTCAAGAAAATTGAAATCATATCAAGCATGTTCTCTGACCACATGGGACTGAAACTAGAAACCAAACTCAAGGAAAAAACTCAAAACCACTCAAACTCATGAAGATTGAATAGCATGCTATTAAACAGTGAATGGGTCAAGAATGAGATCAAGGTAGAAATCAAAAAATTTCTGGAAACAAATGAAAATGAACTCACAACAATCTAAAACTTATGGGACACAGCTAAGGCAATCCTGAGAGGGAAGTTCATAGCGATACAGGCCTACCTAAAAAAGGTATAAACATTTCAAATAAACAACCTAACCCTATGCCTACAAGAACTCAAGGAACAACAACAAAGACAGCCCAGAGCAAATAGAACGAAATAACCAAGGTCAGAATTAAATGGCATACACACTAAAAGCACAAATCTAAGGATCAATGAATCCAGGAGCTGATTCTTTGAAAAGATAAACATAATCGACAAGCCTTTAAACAGATTCATCAAGAAAAAAGAGAGGACCCAAATAAACACAATCAGAAATAAAAGAGGAGATATTACAACTCATACCAAAGAAATACAAAGGATTGTAAGAAATTACTATGAAGAACTATATGCCAAGAAATTTAAAAACCTAGGTGAAATGGACAAATTTCTAGAAAAATATAATCTTCCAAAACTCAACGAAGAAGCAGAAAGCCTGAACAGCCCAATAACAACAGATGAAATTGAAGCAGTAATCAAAAAACTCCTTGCACACAAAAGCCCTGGACTAGACGGTTTCACAGGAGAATTCTACAAAGCACTGAAGGAAGAGCTAACCCCTATTCTTGACAAATTATTCCAAACAATCGAAGAAGACAGAAGGCTCCCAAATACTTTGTATGAAGTGAGCATCATCCTAATCCCAAAACCAGATAAAGACATAACAAAGAAAGAAAACTTCAGGCCAATATCACTGATGAACATAGACGCTAAAATCCTCAACAAACTATAGGCAAACCACATCCAGCAATACATTAAAGAGATCATACGGCATGACCAAGTGGGATTCATCACAGGGATCCAAGGATGGTACAATATGTGCAAATCAATAAACATACTACGTCACATAAACAAAAGCAAAGACAAAGATCACATGACCATAACAATAGATGCAAAAAAAGCATTCGATAAGGTACAGCACCCATTTATGATAAAAACACTCAGCAAAGTGAGAAGAGAGGCCACATTCCTCAACATGATAAAAGCCCTATATGAGAGACCTACAGCCAACATCATACTCAATGGGCAAAAAGTAAAACCTTTTCTACTGAAATCAGGAACAAGACAAGGTTGTGCATGTTCAACACTTCTATTCAACATAGTATTGGAAGTTTTAGCCACAGTGATCAGACAAGAAAAGGAAATAAAAGGCATCCAAATCAGAAAGGAGGAAACAAAACTGTCATTGTTTACAGATGACATAGTGTACATAGAACATTCTGTCAAAATCTGCTCAACCTAATAAATGAATTTGGCAAAGCAGCAGGATACAAAGTCAGTATTCAGAAATCAAAGGCATTTTTGTGTACCAGCAATGAAACATCAGAAGCAGAAATAAGGAAAAAGCATCCCATTTGATATGGCAACAAGAAAAATAAAGTACCCAGGAATAAACCTAACCAAGGAGGTAAAAGACGTGTACTCATAAAACTATACAACACTGAAGAAATCAAAGAAGACACAAACAAGTGGAAATATATACCGTGTTCCTGGACCAGAAGAATTAACATCATCAAAATGTCCATACTGCCCAAAGCAATTTACAGATTCAGTGCAATCGCTATTAAAGTACCAATGGCATATTTCACAGATATAGAACAAACACTTCAAAAATTTATATGGAACCATAAATAACCCTTAACAGCTGCTGCAGTTTTGAGAAAGAATAGCAATGTAGGAGGTATCACAATACCTGAAATCGTACTGTATTACAATGCCACTGTAATCAAAACAGCCTGGTACTGGCATAAAAACAGGCACATAGACCAATGGAACAGAACAGAGAGCACAGAAAAAAACCTAAGCCTTTTTCGGTCAATTAATATTTGACAAACGGGGAAGGAGCATAAAATGGAGTAAAAATAGCCTCTTCGACAAATGGTATTGGGACATCTGGACAGTTACATGCAAAAAAATGAAAACTCGAGCACCAACTTAACACCATACACGAAAATAAATTCAAGGTGATAAAAGATTTGAATATATGTTGTGACACCATTAAAGTCCTAGAGGAAACATAGTCAGGAAAGTCTGATATTTCACGCAAGAATATTTTCTCTGATATGTTCCCTAATGCAAGGGACATAAAGGAAAGAATAAAGAAATGGGGTCTCATCAAAATAGAAAGCATTTGCATGGCTAAGAAAAACAGCATTAAAATGAAAAGGAAACCAACCAAATAGGAAAACATATTTACCAATGCTACCTCAGACAAGGGTTTGATCTCCAAAATGTATAAACAAACTCACATGACTCCACTCTAGGAAGACAAGCAACCTAATTAAAAAATTGGCAAGGGACTTGAACAGACACTTTTCCATGGAGGACATAAAGAGGATCCAGAGACATACTAAAACATGCTTAGCGTCACAAGCCGTCAGAGAGATGCAATTTAAAACCACAATGAGATACCACTTCACATCAGTCAGAATGGCCATCATAAACAAAGCAACAAACAGCAAGTGTTGGAGAGGATGTGGAGAAAAGGGAACCCTAGTTCACTGTTGGTGGGATTGCAGACTCATGAATCCACTATGGGAAACGGTTTGGAATTTCCCCAGAAAACTAAAAATGGATCTTCCTTTTGACCCGGCAATTGCACCGCTAGGACTCTATCCTAAGAGCCCTGAAACACCAATCCAAAAGAACCTGTGCACCCCAGTGTTTAAAGCAGCACAATTTATAATAGCCAAGTGCTGGAAGCAACCTAAGTGCACATCAGCAAATGAGTGGATCAAAAAACTATAGTACATTTATATAATGGAATACTATGCAGCAGAAAGAAAGGAGAAGCTCCTACCCTTTGCTACAGCTTGGATGGAACTGGAGAGCATTATGCTAAGTCAAATAAGCCAGGTTGTGAGGGACAAATACCATATGATCTCACCTTTAACTGGAACCTAATCAACAAAACAAACAAGCAAGCAAAATATAAGGAAAGACACTGAAAGTGAGAATAGGCTGACAGTGACCAGAGGGGAGAGGGGAGTGGATTTCAGGGGAAAGGGTGAAGGGTTCACAGGAACCATTATAAAGGACACATGGACAATAACAAGCGGGGGGTAGAGTGGAAATGGGAGGGTGGTGCGGTGGGAAGGGATAGGGGAAAGGCAGAAAACTGTACTTGAACAACAATAAGAAAAAATGAATTGATGATCTTTAAAAAAAAGTAATAGTAGTATGTGTACCACATATGGCAATTACAATTGAAAGAAGTCTAAGATACTTGTCTAACCCTGGGAGAATTGTGGCCTCTGAAGAACATTTTTAAGCATGTGACTTGGGAGGACTCTTTTGTGGGTTAATGTTAAATAATTGAAAGCCCTAGCTAGGAAAGCCTCGTCTTTTATACAAAACTTAGTCATGCCATCATGTGTTTATTCACCTTGCAGTTCATGGAATCCTTTTTTTGTGCCTGATAGTTAGAGCTTACATTTTTATTTTTATATTTATTTTATATTTTTATTTTTTTCATCCTTATGTGAGGATACATTTATTGATTTTAAGGAGAGTGGAAGTGGTGTCGGGGAGAGAAAAAGATTATTTGCCTCTCGTATGTGCTGCTACTGGGGATTGAATGTACAACATAGGTATGTGTCTTGGCCGGGGATGAAACCTGCAAACTTTTGGTGTAATGGATGACACTCCAATCAACTGAGCCACCCGGCCCGGGCACCCAGTTTTGTTTTAATTCAAAAGACATTTAAAAACATGCCATTGAATTCTAATTCATGACATGTAAACAATTTCTAAGAATTTAAAATATAAATAACTAAATTTCATTTCGAGGATTGTGGTTTTCTAAGACAAAACTGATGTTTGTTTGTTTGTTTGTTTGTTTTTTACATGGAGGACCCGCAGTTCTTTCCTCTGTGACCCTCACACATCCATAAGGACTTATTTGGACTTTGTGTTTGTACAGTGTGGGAACGTACAACGTGTTCACTTCCCAGAGAACACGTTTTTGCTGTACATCGTCATCATGGTTAGTTGATGATGCCCATGGAGGAAAGACATAGCCAGTGTCTGAACTGTGATGTTGGACCTCTGATGGTGATGTCTAATGATGATGACTTCTGAACCTCAGCCAAGTTTCTGTCACACTACTGTGGATGTAGTGTCCTGCCAAACACTTTTTCTCCTTTACTTTTCCCCTCTTCTAAGGAGATTTGCTTAAGAATGGTAAACCCTGTGCTGGGTGCACATCACCTGCTGACCACCAAGAATGCAGTTTGCTAGCCACAGGTCCTGTGGAGTCTACAGAACATGCTGATGCATTGCAGTTGCTACACTTACTGTTTAATACCTTGTGGGCTCGTAAAAGAAACTCCCATCAGTTGCACCTGGTAGCCATTGTTGCTTCTAGGCCATCTGAATTTTGCTCAGATGTACAACATAAGTAGCATAAGTAATAATTAAAATCTGTTTCTTTAACTTGAATTTTAGGGACCGGTTGCAATGCGGGTGGCAAAATTAGCCATTAATCAAGGGATGGAGGTAAGATCCTTAATGGTTGAGCTTGTTGTTGGAGTAGGTAGTAGAGATGTAATTTAAATAAGCCATGTTTAGACTTCTACATATTTTTTTAATGTTCTAAAACATAGCTGTTTCAATCCTACTATTACTGCAAGCTACTGCAGTTTTTTTTAACTACATCACTGACTTCATTCTGTGAATAGTTGTTGTTAATTCATACCAGTCACAGAATTCAGTTATTTCACTGATGGTTTCACAGCTTAATTGACATTCTTGCTATTTTGCCATTGAGTTAATAGATTTATCGACTAGTAGTCAGAGAAAACCCAAAGAAAGGGGCTTTCTCTGTATTCTTAGTACTGGCATTGTTTTATTAAAAACAAAATATTCTGAGGAGGATTTCCTGGCTCTCTTCACTTTTAACATACTCATTTTTTTTTTTTTTTGCAGGGAGACACACATGACACAGGGCAAGTCAGTGGGGTATCCTAGAGTCACTCTGCAAGGTGGCTCTGAAAGGGTGGAGGCCCCAGGTCAGGGAGAGGCAGGCAGGGCAAGAAAGCAATGCAGGCAAACATTGACATTGGACTTTTAATTACAGCAGTTACAGTTATATTTTGGTTAAATTATGGGAGTTTTAAAGGAAGATACTTATTCTTTGTAGTTAGTTCCAGAGCCCACTGAGCTTCATTGCAGTGAAAAGAGATTGAATTTGTTTGCTATAAATGCAGTTTTTTACATTTACAAAGTATTTGATAGGTTTTTAAAATTTTTTATATAATAACAACATTTAGTAGCGAACACCTTATATGACCCTTACTGTGTGCCAGGTCACTCACACACACACACCCGTCATTTTAACGCACTTCACTTTTTGCACTTCATGGATAATTTCGTTTTCATCAATATCAAGGCAAGATCCTCTTCCAGCAAAAAAAAATGACCCACTGAAGGCTCAGATGATGGGTAGCATTTTTTAGTAATAAAGCATTTTTTAACTAAGGAATGTGCATTGTTGTTTCAGACATAACGCTATTGCATACTTAATAGACTACAGTGTAATATAAACATAACTTTTGTATGCACTGGGAAACCAAAAAATGTGTGTGATTTTATTGTGGTATTTGTTTTATTGCTGTGATCTGGAACTGAACACGCAATATCTCTGAGGTGTGCCTGTATATCTTGGGTATTATATAAAGTCTTCACCTGGATTACCTGTAACTCATTTAATCCTCACAATACCCTCAATTGGTAGGTACTACAATTAGCTCCTTGTTCAGATGTGTTTCTCTCAGGCACAGCGAGGTCAAATATCATACCCAAGGTTACACAGCTCCCACATGGTGGCATCAGAATTTGAATCCAGGCAACCTGTTTCCTGTTACTTATGATTTGCCACATTACATGGAAGGCTTCTGTTCTTTTGGAATAGGGTTATTAAATTTGAATTTATATTGAGTATACCATATTTTAAAAAGTAATTTCTGCTGAAATGAATTGTGTTTTTTGTTCTCAGGTCGATTTAGTAACAGGATTAGCCATAGAAGAAGCTTGTTATGCTCAGGTATGTAATACAGTCACATTCAATGCAGATATTCGTTACGAAACATGTTTACCTTCTGTATAAGTGAAATGAATTATATATAACTGAGTGAGGTTATACTTACACTCATTCCAGAAACATACACATGCTGAAATTAGTTGTTTTTGCTATTTGACTGTTACCAGCTTTTATGATTAATTCTGCTCACAAAGTAATGACCTTTGTCTATATAACTTAGAAGGCTCTTAGAATAATTAAGTTAGTACCATTTGTGCTACTATAGCTGTTTGTCTTGCTCCTGTTGTATTTTGTGGGTATGACTTGAATCCTCATTCCAGTGTAGAGAGGTCAGAGGAGGGCAGCAGTGAGCATGTACCTGTAGGGGGACATAAGTGTTGAAGACTCATTGGCTTTTCCTGACATTCTCAGCCTTTGTTCACTAATTCAATTATAGCATTTTTTTTTAAGATTTTACTTATTTATGTTTATAGAGAGGGAAAGGGAGGGAGAAAGAGATGGAGAGACCTGGCCAGCAACTCAGGCATGTGCCCCAAGTGGGAATGGAACCAGCGACCCTTTGGTTCATAGCCCACACTCAATACATTGAGCTACACCAGCCAGAGCCAGTTTTCTTTTTGTACACAAATTAGTAGAGTTTGCTATAGAGGAATAAATCTTTCTTCCTTCTTCCTCTCCGTCCCTCCTTCTCATCTTTCCTTCCTCCTATTTTTATGAAAGGTATAATTTTTTTAGGGCATCTAAAGTAGCAAAACAATTTTAATTTTGTTGTACCTTTTCAGAGAATCAGAAACTGCCTCAGCTTGTATTTAACCATCGTCATAGATTAGGAGCATAGCTGGAGTGTTACTCTGCAGGCTGTGTGTGTATGTATCAACACCTGTTATTGATGAGCACATGTGCTGAATGAAGTAAATTGCAGACCTCTTACAAATAGCCTCAGAGTCTGAAGAAAAAAAATTAAAACCATATTTGGCCATAAATCACACTGTATCAAATGTAAAGGAACAGAAATTATACCAAGTATTGTGTCAGACCACTGTGAAATTAAACTAGAAATCAATACCAGATAGGTAGAAAATCCCACTTATTAATAAAGGTAAAACAATGCACTCATGTGTCAAAGAAGTCTCAAGAGGAATTCTAAAACATTACTGAATTAAATCAAAATGAAAATGAAATTTATCAAAATTTGTGGGAATGCATTGAAAACAGTTGCTTAGAGAGAATTTATAGCATTTGAATGCATATATTAGAAAAGAAGATCTAAATCAGTGTTTTCACTTTATTAAGAGCAAGTTAAATACAAAGTAAGCAAAAGAAAAAAATAAACTTTAGAGCAGAAATCAATGAAATTGAAAATTAAAAAAAAAAGAAAGAAAAAATCAACAAACCCAAAAGTTGGTTCTTTGTAAATATCTATAATATTGGCAGACTTCTACCCAGGCAACAAAGTATGAAAGAGAGAAGATAAAAATTACTAATATCAGAAGTTCAAGCAAGTCCATCACTACAGATCCCATGAACATTGAAAGGATAATAAAGGAGTACAATGAACACAGCACTCTTTGCCCACAAATTTGTTAACCTAGATAAAATGGACCAATTCCTTGAAAAACACAAAATTCACATAAGGAGAATTAGGTAATCTGAATAATCCTATGTTTGTTGAAGAAGTTAAATCAATAATTAATAACCTTACAAAATAGGAAGCACCAGGCCCAGATGATTTTCACTGGTGAATTCTACCAAACATTTAGGGAAGAAATTATACAAGTTGGGACTTCTTGTATAAGAAGAAGCCTCAGAGTCGCCAAGGTAGAAGCGTAGGCAGACACACTGTGCCTCTTCACACAACCAAAAGAAGGACAATTTAAACACACAAAAAAATAACCAGAACTGACAGAAAACCAAACTGTATGGAAGTCCAGCAACCAAGGAGTTAAAGAGGAGATATTCATCAGATCAGTAGAAGGGGTAGAGACAGGCTGGGTAGAGAGGACTCATGGCAAGGTGGTGGCTAAAGGACCTGGGTGGGCAAGGTGGCAGCTGGCAGACCCAGTGAGGCAGTGGATTGTGGAGTGGGGCACGCATGGCTGCAGCAGGTGGACAGGGCCAGGCGGCAAATTGCAGACTGGGCAGTCCCACATTCTTGTGCAGATAAACCAGGAGAAAAAAATGAGCAAAACAGACTGCGAAATCCAGGGTTCCTGCATGGGGAGATAAAGCCTCACACCACTGATTGAAAACACCTGTAGGGGTTGAGGCAGCAGGAGGAAGTCCCAGCCTCACAGGCTAATTCCTTGGACAGAACCACAGGGTCCTAGAATGTATAGAAGCCCATCCACACGGGAATCAGCACCAGAAGGGTCCAGTTTGCTTGTGAGAAGTGGGGGAAGTGGCTGAAATCCAGCAGAGAGCAGAGCAAGCAGCACTGTTCCCTCTCAGAACCCTCCCCACATACAGTGTCACAACACAGCAACGTGGGTTACCCCACCCCAGTGAGTACCTAAGGCTCCACCCCTTACTATGTAAATTATGTAACAGGTGTGTAAAGAGAAAACAAATGGCCCAAATGAAAGAACAGATCAAAGCTCCAGAAAAAAATAGAACTAAGAGATAGCCAACCTATCAGATGCACAGTTCAAAGCACTGGTGATCAGAATGCTCATAGAATTGGTTGAAATTTAGTCGCAAATTAAATTTTAAAAAAGAAGGCTATGCTAACTGAAATAAAGAAAAATGTACAGGGAACCAAAAGTGATGGGAAAGAAACTGGGACTCAATGGTGTGGACGAGAAGGAAGAAATAAACATCCAACCAGAAAAGAATGAAGAAACAAAAATTCAAAAAAATGAGGAGAGGCTTAGGAACCTCCAGGACATTTTCAAGCGTTCCAACATCTAGATTATAGGGATACCAGAAAGGGAAGAGGAAAAGCAACAAGTGGAAAAGTTATTTCAACAAATAATAAAGGGGAACTTCCCCATTCTGGCAAAGGAAATAGACTTCCAGGAAGCTCAGAGAATCCCAAACAAGTTCGACCCAAGGAGGAGCACACCAAGGCATATCATAATTACATTAGCCAAGGTAAAAATGAAGGAGAGAATCCTAGAAGCAGCAAGAGATAAGGGGACAGTAACTCCTTACAAAGGAGTTCCCATCAGACTGTCAGCTGATTTCTCAAAAGAGACCTTACAGGCAAGAAGGGGCTGGAAAGAAATGTTCCAAGTCATGAAAAACAAGGACCTATATACCAGATTGCTCTATCCAGCAAAGCTCTCATTTAGAATGGAAGGGCAGATAAAGTGCTTCTCAGATAAGGTCAAGTTAGAGGAATTCATCCTCACCAAGCTCTTATTATATGAAATGTTAAAGGGACTTATCTAAGAAAAACAAGATAAAAAATATGAATGGTAAAATGACAACAAACACAATTACTAACAACCACACCTAAAACAAAAACAAAAGCAAACTAAGCAAACAACTAGAACAGGAACAGAACCACAGAAATGGAGATCACGGGAGGGTTAACAACAGGGGAGTGGGAGGAGAAGAGAGGGAAAAGTACAGGGAATAAGTAGCATAGAAGGTAGGTAGAAAATAGACAGGGGAAGGGCAAGAATAGTATGGGAAATGTAGAAGCTAAAGAGCTTAAGACACATGGACATGGACTAAAGGGGGGAATGTGGGTGGGAGAGAGTGTGCAGGGTAGAGGAGAGTCAAGGGGGGAAATGGGACAACTGTAATAGCATAATAAATAAAATATACTTAAAAGTTAAAAAAAGAAATTGTACAAGTTCCCTACAGTTTTTTCAGAAAATAGAAGCAGAAGGAACACTTTCTAAAACTTGTGCTGTGAGACCAGTATTACACTGATAGCGAAACCAAAGAAATTAAAAGAAAGGAAAACTATAGGTTTTTATTTCTGATGAACATAGATATAAAAATTCTCAACAAAGTGTTAGCAAATCAGATCTTACAATGTATGACAAGAATTATATGCCACAAATGGTTTTTTCCTCCAAATATGCAAGGCTCGTTCAACATTTGAAAATCAGTTAATGTAACCTACCACATTAATAGGTTAAGCAGGAAAAATCATAGTTATATTAACAGATGCAGAAAAAGCATTTGACAAATCCAACACCTATTCGTGATTAAATAAAATAACCAGTAAATGGTTATTAGAGGGGAACCTCCTCAGCTGAACAAAAATGCCCACCAAAACCCTCCAGCTGATATACTTAATGATTGACTGGAAACAGTACAAGGATGTCCCCTCTTAGCACTTCTTTTCAGTATCTACTACAAGTTCTAGCTAATATAATAAGACAAAAATAAAAGGTATGTAAATTGGGAAGGAAGTAAAACTGTCTATTCATAGATGACACGATTGTCTATGTAGAAAATCCTAAAGAATCAATGAAAATGTGCCCTAATTCATAAGCAGTTATAGCAAGATTGTATGACACAAGATTAATATACAAAAGTTAATTGCTTCCTCATATATCCACAACGAAGAACTGGAATTTTAAATTAAAAGCACGGTATCATTTACATTAACACAAAAAATACTGCATTATAAATTTAAAAAAAAATTGTGCAAGGTCTGTAGGAGGAAAACACCAAATCTCTGGTGAAAGAAATCAAGATCTAAGTAAATGGAGCAATGTCCCATGATTATGAATAGTATGATTTAATATTAACAAGACTTCACTTCTTCCCAAGATGACCTATTGATTCAGTGCAATGCCAATAAAACCCCCCAGCAAGTTATTTTTTATAATGGCAAACCATTTCTAAAGTTTATATGGAAAGTCCTAAGACCAAGGTTAGCCAACACAAGATTGAAGAAGAACAAAGTTTGAGGGATGACACTACCCAACTTCAAGACTAACTATAAAGCTACAGTAATCAAGACAGTGTAGTACTGACAAAAGAATGGACAAATAGACAAATGGAATGAAACAGGGAGCTTGACAGTAGACTCATACAAATATAGTCAGCTGATCTTTGACAAATGAGCAAAGGCAATTTAACACAGAGAAGACAGTCTTGGAAACAAGTAGTACTACAGTATCTGGACATTCAACTATAAAAAAAAAAAAAAAGGAAAGTAGACACTGACCTTACACCCTTCGCAAAAATTAACTCAAAATGGGTCATAGACCTAAATGTAAAAGTAGAAACTATAAAACTTCTTGAAGATAACAGAAGATCTAGGTGACCTTGGATTTGGCAATGACTTTTTAGATAGCCACCAGAAGTATAATCTATGAAAGAAGAAAATAATGTTTGACTTTATTAAAAGGAATGTCTACTCTGCAAAAGACACCGCAAAGAAAATAAAAAGACAAGCCACAGAGTGGGGAAAAGTCTTTACAAAACACAAATCTGACAAAGGACTTATATCTAAAACGTACGAAGAACTTAAAGCTCAACAACAAGAAAATAAACAACACATTAAAAAGTGGGTTAGAGCCTTGACTGGTGTGGCTCAGAGGGTTGAGCACTGACCTGTGGACTGAAAGGTCACTGGTTCTATTCCCAGTCACTATATTGCCTGGATTGCAGGCCAGGTCTCTGGTTGAGGGCGTGTGAAAGGCAGCCACTTGATGTTTTCTCTTGCATGCCGATGCACATCGATTTCTCTCTTTATCCTTCTCCCTCCTTTTCCTTCTCTCTAAAAAATAAATAAAGCCAGGGTATGGAAGCAGCCCAAGTGCCCATCAATAGATGGGTAGATAAAATAACTATAAGACATTTACACGATGGAATACTACTTAGCTATAAAAAAGAATAAAATGTTACCCTTTGCAGCAGTATGGATGAACCTGGAGAACGTTATGCTAAGTGAAATAAGCTAACCAGAAAAAGACAAATACTGTATGATTTCACCCATATGTGGAATCTAATGAACAAACTGAACTAACAGGGAAAATTGGGACAGACTCATAGATGGAGAGTAGATGACAGCTAGTGGTGGGGGGAAATTAGGGGGAAGAGGGATTGAGCAAAAGGAGAAAGGACTCATGGATATGGGCAACACTGGTGATTGCTGGGGGGAGGGAGGTATAATCAGACTAAAAGGTAAGGTCAAAAATACAATAGAGATTAAAAAATAAAAAATAAACAATCAAAGAATAGTGGGTAAGAGTTGATACGTCAGCAGCATAAATGTACAGATAGGAAATAATCTTAGGGAAAGATGCTCCACGTAATATGTCATTAAGAAATGCAGATAAAAACAAGCCATAATTTGGCCATTTCTTACAAAACTAAACATCGTCTTACTACATGATCCAGAAATTATGCTATTATATATTTACCCAGATGAGTTGAAGACTAATGTCCACACAAAAGCCTGCACACCAGTGTGTATAGCAGCTTTATTCATAATTGCCAAGTTTTGAAGCTGCCCAGATGTCCTTCAGTAGGTTACTGGATAAATTTTGGGACATCCATACAATGGTGTATTATTCCACCATAAAAGGAAATGAGTTATCCTGCCACAAAAATACATGAAAGCGCTTTAAATGGATATTGCTTGGTGAAGGATTTCAATCTAAAAAGGCTACATATTATGTAATTTTCAACTATATGACATTCTAGAAGAGTTAATGGGGGGTGGTACAGGGATGATGAGTAGGTGGAGTGTAAGGGATGTTTAAAGTGGGGGAACTATTCAGTATGACACTGTAATGGTGGATACATGACGTACATTTGTTAAAGTCCATGAAATGTATAACCCAGTGAACCCTAAAGTAGATTCTGGACATTAGTTAATGATGATATATTGATACTGGTTCTTGTAACCAATGTACCACAGTCATGCAGGATTTTAATATTAAGGGAAGTGGTTAGGGTCTTGAGGGAATCTATGGGATCTCTGAAGTTTCGCTCAATTTTTTTGAGAACCTAAAATTTTCTAAAAAATAAAGCCTGTTTTTTTAAAGTGTACTTGAAATGGAGAAAAAGCATATTTAGAGTTAGAATACTAATTTGGTCACCTAATTAGAATTGTCCATATGACTAATAAATTTCAGAATTATAGATTATGTTTTAATAGTTTTCTTAAAGCTTGTTAAACTTCTACAGTTTTTACTTTTTGGTACACATAACATGATGTTTTTCTCGTAGACCATTCCAACGAAAGACAGACTTGAAGGTCTTCTGGCTTTTAAGGAGAAAAGATCCCCTCGCTATAAAGGAGAATAGAAGAAACAGCAATCTTTCAAATGCCAGTGTAACAAATGTACTTCTGGGAGTATATTTCAGATCCACAAAGGCCTCAGCACCTGGAATCCCAATGACCAAAGTGAGGAGTGAGTTAGCCATATAGGAGTGAGTTAAACATCTGGAGTTGGCCCATAAGTGTGTTTTGTTCCACTATGTACACGTCATATTCATTCAGATTTATAAAGCTAGTGATGTGTACTGTCAAAACAGATTGCAAAGTAGGTAGACATTTTAAAATATTTCCTGCATATGAAGCTTTCTGTTCTAAGTTTTTTTAATGTGAATAATTTATATATTACACACTCTAGGAAATAATGTTGATTGTATGTCTACTGTGCTACAATATGAAAATAAAATTATTTCTATATACCAAAAATGTGAAGTTACACCAAATAAAGTTTCTAAGGGATTATACACACATGCACACCCACACACATCTCAGATTGACAAAGGAATTGATAGATATTCTGGTGAAATTTACCAAATCTAAATAAAAATCAGTGAAAAGAAAACGGGAATTTTTCTCTTACCCATTCTTTTTGATTTTAATAAAACATTGCATTTTGGATTTTAGAAGAAACCATGCTGGTTCCATGCTGGTTCCTTGTGTCAGGTGACCTCTTTACACGGTCTGTCTTAGTATACACTGTAGTCGATGGAGAATGAACCCAGTCAGAGACTGGGGCCAAAGGCCTTGGGAGGCCAACTGTAGGCCTCAAACTGTGGTACTGCTCAGCCCTTCTACCATGTGCCCTGGCTACCTGGCCTAACCCAAAAGAAAATTACAGCCAGGGTTGGTCCCTGAAAGTGGCTTAGAGTCTTGGATTAAGGGTGAGGTAAAGCCTGCCCTCTGTCCCCATCCCTATTACTTGCACCTGATATCAGTAAGGAAAGGAGGTATCTTCCATGTTCCTTCCTCCCTCTTTTAACAGATACCATGCATTTCCAACCCTGGCCAGGCAAAGCAACCAGGTAAGAGGAGCCCAACAGGTCAGCGTTGGTACAGCCTTGCCTGGGGCAGGGGCAGGTGTAAAGCATGTGGAGAACATAAACTGAACTGCAGAACTGAGTGAAAAAGAAGGAGGACATCACAGTTCTAAACAAATTTGAAGCTGCCTTTATTTATTTTGTTTTTGATTTATCAAACCAGGCTGCCTTCTGGTTGTGTAGGGCTGAGTCCAGCAGCACTGGAAAAGCTCTGCTTTCTGGGATTCATGCCTCATGTGAGGCCAAGGTGTCTCAGGGTCCCCAAACACTACAGCTGTACCTTCTTGCAGTAAAGACACATTCAGGGACTGCCGATTCCTAGCATTCCCACACTCGATGCCCCAGCTTCCTTGCTCTTGATTAGCATATACACTTCGAATTTTGAAAATCACCGAAGCTTATTTTTTAACTTGGGAAGTTGAATTCAAAACCTTGAAAGAGGCAAACATGGACTTGCCATCAGCTGATGTCCCACTGCTGGTGGGCCATCCTTACCATGTGTACTCACCTTTCACCTTCCCTGCTGGTGCTGTGCAGGTTGATGACCATCACATCATGTGGAAGGGGTTATTAAAATTCACATTTGGCTGTCCAGTGGCTTTATCTTGTGATGTGTACACTTTGTTTACTGATAAACTTATACCATTCATTTCATGTAGGATAATTTGCAAATAAAATGTTGGTCCTTGTTATTGTCCTTTAAAGATATCAGGACCATTTTGGTCTGTGAGATGTTCAAATGCCAGTTCCATTTTAACTGAGTAGGAAATAATTATAATAGGAAAAAATATTAAGCATATGATGAATGGTTTGTCTCTGTTTAACTTGGAGTCAGTCTGATGCTGATTGAACACATGTTTTTGTTTAAGCCAGTGGAGTTGTATCTGAAAGCAGAGACATCATCCTGCAGTGACTTCAAATGTCAGGCACAAATCATAGCAAGAGAAGTGTGTGTACAGTCTGCCCTTCCCATGGATTTCTCTTCAGCGGTGCGGGCTTGCCAGGGTCCAGGCCTAACAGCTGGGTGCAGGATGGGTGGGAGTGGCTCTCCTGCTCCCAGGGACAAGGTGGGATAGGGACCTGCATGAGTATTGATGAGCTTGTCCTGAAGCTAAAACCACAGAACTACGTCAGGCTAGTGCTGAGTGAAACACAGGGGATATGTATCTGTGTGTTAAGATTAAGTTCAGGAAAATTCCGAGAGTGGGGAAGTTGAACCAAGCAAGTTGCAATTCAGGGAAACAGTGCCTGTTCTCTCAGAACATGAGAACTACTGGTCCTGAAGTAATTTAACACTGGTTAGTTTATCACACCTCTGAAACAAAAAAGAGGCCTTTAACTTATACAGGTTCTGAGACAGAACAGTTGTATTTATGGGAAAATAAGGAAGGCTCAGATTTCCTTTAACTTATTTCTGTGATTTAAAGGGTCGTTTCAGGTTTGTTTTCAATAAGAAATGACCTGGTTTTCCTGTCAATTTAGTCCCCCCCCCCCTTTTTCTAGCTGTTAAAAAACAGGTTTATTATAATGTGTTGCCGTATTTTTCTGACAATACTTAGAGTGCTTTGTTGGACTTAAGTGGTAGATGTTTAACTTCATGGGCCTCACTATGGGGAGTGCTGATTTTTTGTATAGACTCCTAGCTGGCTGGCTATTGACACTTTTCTTTGCTGTACCTTACTCCCTCTTCTGGTGATAGGGCCTGCACTGTCTGGTTTGGGCCCACAATTTCTGACAGGCCAACATTTTTAATGTTTAACCATGCCATTCTTTGTCTATCCACCTAGTTAAATAGTAACTGACGTGTATGGCAGCATTTATCAAAACAGCAGTAGAAATTATTTCCTCACATTAAATAACAACTGTATAGGTGAAACAGGCTATAGATTGTGACTGTGGGTTAGGGGGACCAAACCCTGTACTCAAAATATCTGTAGTTTTCATGCCCTAGAAACCTGATGTTTCAAAGTCCTTTGTTGGGTTTTCATAGTCCTGCTCTAGGATCAGGTTTGGGTCAGGAACACCTAGGCCCAGGCATAGTATTGTACTCCGTTCTCAACATGAGTTTCAGGTGGCCACAGAGTGACTGGAAAGCACATGGGAGCTCTTTGGTCAAGTTTCCCCTCTTCTGAAACCAGTGGTGAAACCTTGGACAAAGCATCTTAGTCTGAGGCCTATTTCTTCATCTGTAAAGGTCCCAGTGGATGTTCATGATTGTGGCAAAGAGAGACCTGGTGTGTCCAAGCCAAAGGCTTTTTAATCAGCCAAGCTGTCTTCTCTGGATGTTTTACTTGTTTCACATTTCAGAAGAGATCTCTTGGGACAGGCAGGTGGGTCTCAGACCATGTCCACTCCAGGTACCTGTTCAGAAGCCTTGAACGAGAAGTCTAAAGAAACCTGGTCTCCGGTAAACTGCAGCAAGGCACTGGGACCTTGGAGGCTGACACCGGCTATAGGAAGCCATGTAGGCCCCACTCCTACGTGCTCATCTGCTGGCCACTCTGCATTTGTCCAGACACAGAGATGAGGACTGTAGTCAACAGGGAGTGCTGCTTAGGTTCTCCCACGGTGGTAGGAATAAAGGCTGCAGAGGGGCACCCCTTCAGCTCCATCACAGACTGAGTATATGGGAACTAAATCAGTGCAAATGCTGTCCACTGTGGCTTGGGTCATAAAAGGCACAAAAAACATATCCACCTAAAGTAGCTCTGGTTCATTACTACCTTGGCCCTCAGGATAATCTATAGTTTAAGCAGAGTTCTTTTGATATTTTAAGAAAAAGGATCATGTTGTGGACCATGTTTATAGTATCAATTTTGAGGGTGGGGTGGTCAAATTGCCCTGAAAAAAGCAGCCCACCATGTTCTCTTCACCCTGTTTGTTTTCACATGGCTGCCTGGCTGCCTCCCCAGTCACAGAGATGCTGGAGCATTCTGCCCCAGGTCACAGCCATCCAGCATGGGAATGTGCCCCACATGCACTGCACTGCCAAGGTTTAGTCCTAATGCATTTCAAAGACTGCTGTCTTGTGAACCCATTTCACAGAGTGGGATCTGAACACTTAAACAGAGGAATAGTAAAATCTGTGGCTTCAAGTTATTGCTCTAGGATTATATTTAGTGGTGATGTCCACAGGCAAAGGTTTTAGAGGACTTTGTAGATGGGGCACATGTACCTTCTTGAACTTTTTGGAAATAGTCTGAGTCACTTTCACTTTTAGGCTCTGAACATATTGAATGGATCCTTTGTGCAGTTTACAGAAAGTGAAGAGAGGTTTGGCAAGTGACACAAGTCCAAACTCCTCATAGCCTCTCCTGCATTGACTAACATTTATTTTGAGTTGTCCATTAACACTTTTCTGAAACACTCTTTATGAAGCCTAGAACTTGCTCACCAATGGCCAAAATTCGAATGCTTTAAAAAATACAAGAAATGTGTGACATGCCATAAAAGACAGGAAATGACAGCCCTGACTTGGTAGAAGGAAATTCTAATTCTTGGAGGTGTGTGATTGATATATTTATTAATACCTATCAGTGATTGGTGTGTGTAACCATTCACATTTTATGCAATTATTGATAAGGTAGGATTTACCATTAGGCAGATCCTAAGGTAGGATCTGCCATTTTGCTATTTGTTTTCTCTATTCCATGCTTTTTTTGTTCTTCTCATCCTTCATTACTACTCTCCTTGTATTTAATAGCTATTTTCTTATGTACTATTTTAATTCTCTTGTCATTTCATTTGCTATGTACTTGTTCACTTGTTTTCTTAATAGTTTTCCTTAATAATTACAATTACTATCTTAACTTATAAAACCCATGTTGGATTAATACCAGTTTAATTCCAATAGTACATAGAAACTTTACCCCTATGACACTTTGTAACCTTATCTTTCTCTGTGCTGTTGTTGTCATATAAATTAAATCTTTACACACTATAAATCCATAGAACAGCTTTATAATGATTGCTTTACACAGTTGTATTTTATTTCTGATTGGAGAAAATTATTACAAATGAAAAATACATTTATATTGTGTTTTATATATGTAGTTACCTTTGCCAGTACACTTTATATTTTTTCTGTAGATTTGAGTTACTCTAGTGTCATTGCAACCTGTAGTTTATATTATTTACATTATTTATACTATTTCTTATAACGAAGTTCTACTAGTAACAATTCAGTTTTTATTTATCTTGGGATGTCTTTTCCTTCATTTTTAAAGGATAATTTTGCTAGATATAGAGTTCTTGGTTGATAATCTTTTTCTTTCAACCCTTTTAATATGTCATCCCTCTGCCTTGATTCTGTAGCTTGTATAGTTTCTGATGAGAAATTAACTGTTAATGTTATTGAGAAGCCTTGTGAAGCCACTTTTCTCTTGCTGCTTTCAAGATTCTCTCTTTCTCTTTGGCTTTGGTTTTTGGCATTTGACTCTCCTGTTTCTTGATGTGAATCTCTTTGAGTTATTCCTCTTAGATTTCATTGAGCTTTTTGGCTGGATGGATTAATGTCTTTTTCTCAAATTTGAGAAGTTTTTGGCCATTATCTCTTTAAATATTCTTTTCACCTCTCTCTTGCCTCTCCCCCTGGAACTTCCTTTATGTGGATGTTAGTACACTTGAATGTACCCCACAGGTCCCTGAGGCTCTGTTCATTTTTCTTTGTTTTTTTTCTCTTTTCAGATTTGATGATTTCTTTTGATACGTCTTCAAGTTGATGGATTCTTCTGCCATCTCAAACCTACTCTTGAGACCATTTATTGAATTGTTTGTTTCAGTTCTATTTTTGACTTTAGAATTATTCTGGTCCTTTTTACAGTTTTTCTTTGTTAATATTCCTTGTTTGGTGATACATTGTTCTTATACTATTCATTAGTTCTTTGAACATATTTAAAATAACTGATTTAAAATCTTTTTCTAGTAAGTTCAGTGTCTTGGCCTTTTCAGAGACCGTTTCTATTGACTACTTCTTTTTCTTTTATGGGTTGCACTTCCTTGTTTCTTTGCGTGTCATATATTTTGTTAAATAATGAACATGCTAAATAAATTGGCAACTCTGGAAATCAGATCCTTGTCTCCCCTCCCCCATATTTGTGGTTGCTGTTTATTATTGCTCTTTATTTATTTATCAACTTGCCAGAACTAATTCTGTATTCTTTGTCATCTGTGGTCAGCTAATGATTGGACTAAGATTTTCTTAAATTCCTTCAACCAATAAGTCTCCATCTTATGAAGGGGTTCTTTGTGTATGTTGAGGGTGTGCCTTAAATGCCAGACAATTGGCAACCAGGCCTTAGCTTTTACTTTCTTTTTGTACATAGCCTCAAGGTCAACTGGAGGTGAGAATTAGGGCCTTCTCAGGTCTTTCCACAGTATGCACACAGTCCTGAATGTTCACATTGCCTTTTAGATTCCTAGGAATAGGTCAGAGTGTGTCATAGCCCCCTACAGACATCTCATTCCTCAGTTTCTCCTTTAAGTTTTTTTGGTGGTTTTTTTATTTGTGCCAACTGTTATCACTGCCTCAGGCAACTTTGAGGCTAAATGATTGTCACTGGTTGTTTTCCACAAATACCATGTAGAAAAAGCGTTCACATGGAAAGAACTCTAAGGACGGATAAAGATGGCCCTGTGAATGAGGGTTTCCCCCACTAATTGATTCTCCAGGGACCTGCCAGACTGGTTAGATCATGACAAGTTTCTGGGAATAGAGCTTTGGGGAATGTACAGATGCAGTCGTAGTTAGGTCATGGCTACCATGACTTTGAGGCTATTGGTTTTGAAACTCCACAAGGAATTTGGGAAAGGGGGCTAGATACACAGCAATTTAAAATGTCACAGAGCTTGAAGTTCTTACTGAGATCAGCCATTTTTCTTGAATAAAGGCACCTCAGATTGCTGCAGTCTTTTGATTGATTTCTAGTGTTCTATAAGTATTGATTTTGACAATTATTGCCAGTGTTTTCATTACTTATATGGAGGAGCAGATTTTTAGAGAGTCTCTGCATCATCTCCAGTGAGATCACCCACCCAGCTGATTCTAAAGCAATGGATGTTACTGGTAAATAAGGTATTCAGAGTAGCTTTCTTATTTTAGGTACATCGAAAATTGATGTTTATCTAACAATACTATAACAATATATTAATTGTTAATTATTAATATTTTTACAGCTCAAATTATTTGCTTTACTTCTAAAATGTAAAGGTTTTTTGCAGTCGAGGAAGTAAGGCTTACTGCTGTGGTTATATTTTAAATGTGTGCTCTGAGAATAGTTCCAGGAAACAGAAATGTGCTAATTTATTTCAGGCTGTTGCTGCCTGGTCATGAGGTTGGTTTGATATGTGGAGGATTTGTGTCCATTCAACCCTCAGTGGCTAAGCTAATAGCCATAAATCAAAGCAAATCAATCCATAAGTGCAGAATTCAAGTAGTAAAACTCAAGTTAATTATTGAAATTCTAGCATTTATAAGTGTTTTGTTTTTTGGAAAAGTATAAACTTTTGTTCCATGCTGTTAAATTCATATTCCACTATTAGACATCAAGACTATGATAACAACAGTCTATTAATTTGAACTTATCAGGTCTTGGAGAGGTTTTCAAATATAGTAAGAGTTTACTAGCGATGGAATCCCAGAGTCCTTTTCTTAAAGAAAAAAAAGTAAAATGCATATAATCAAGATAAAATTCCACAATTTATTTTTTCTAATATATGCCATATAACTAGATATATTCTAGTTGGTTACTGGAACATATAATTGGCCCTTGGTTGAGTTTCAGAATAATTTTTTGGTTAAGGTCTCACTGAAAACAACAGGTGGAAGTTCCACAGGAGTCCTCACACCTCCTTAGGCACTGTTGACTCCCAGAACTCCTCAAACACAGGGGCCATTGTTACTACCTTGGTTAATTATTGGTCTGCTCCACTAGAGTCTGTGTTGGTGTTACAAAAACAGTTTATGCTAACAGGCCCTCTATTCATGTAATAATTACAGTGTATTTGTCTTGAGTATTTCGCAAGTGTTCTCTTTGGATAATACTGGAAAGATTAAGTAATAGTTTCTTGCTAACATTGCTCAAGAACATCAGACATGATGAATTGAGACTTGATATATTATGTGTATATCTTTTGCTCCCAATACCTTTGACCTTTTGCTTTTCTTATATGTAAAATAATCTTACTGTGGGGCTGTGTTCATTGTTTCTAACACAAATGCCAGGAACCACTTGAGCAAAATATTTTATTTTAGTTTTAATGGACAGTTTTTATAATGATCAAGAGTAACACATCCAAGCCAGCCACAGCGCTGCCAGAAACCAGGGACTTCAAAGAGTCTTATTTTTATGACTCTGAAGGAACTGAAATTTCTAGTTCTCCATATCATCCAACTTAACTATTGGCAATAAGTGACTGTTGGCAGGAAGCATACGTCATGTGGTTCCAGTTCTGCCTCAGAAAAGGTCAGTGTGAGACACAGCCCCTGGCCTGCATTATATAGCCGTGGGCTCTGGTCCCCTGACACGTGCTGTAGAACACATTACACAATGTTTCACTCACTGATTAATGGCTGCTTACACAAGAAGGTTTTCAGGCAAGGATCCTGGGAATGATTAACTTTGTGACATAACTCTCATCACAAAATATGGAAGATTCAAACAGAGCTCAAATATGAGCTCAAAGCATGTTTCAGAAATAACCAAATGTATTTTGGCTTCTCAATGTAAACATGATTAACAACTGTTTTAAAGCCACTGCGTGGCAGAGAGAAAACTAGGATTTTTTTAGGAGTGGGAGTTTCATAAGATTTGTTCATAACATTCTTGTACCATATTTTAATTTGACCTTTGTATATTCTAATTTGCTGTGAAAATGTGAGGTATATTGTACAGTGCTCCATCTTGTGAACTAAATATTGAATAGACAGTTGCTTGTACTAGTCATTTTTTGGGCTACAAAGATGTCTCTCAGACCCCTATGAATGATGGGGAGGCACTATGATGGTTATTACTAATTTCACATGACTAAAAAGGTAAACTACAATTTTGCATTTTGTTGAAGATTTCTTAATCTTACTATTTGAGTGTCAGGGAGTCAGCCAAAGAACCTTAGGCAAAGGGGAGCATCATGACTCTCAGCACGGACTTGGGGATGGGGGAGCAGCGTCCTCCAGGACCGCTGGAGCCAGGGATGCAAAGCTGTAAGACACACTCCATTCTTATCAGGTGTTCTCTGCATAGCTTTCATCCTCTGGGCCTGGTTCTATAGACTGGCTTCACTGATGGCAGTTCCCAGCTGTCTGCCTCACCATCAGGGAGGAAGGGGAACTGTCTTCGCTCAGCTCCAACTCACAGCCTTCCAGGAAAAGGCTCTTGGGGGCCAACCTAGATCACATGTCCTCCCTGTGGCCTAGAAAGTAGGTACTATGATATTCACAGTAAGGGACACAGAAGCCCCTGTTGTCTATTGCACATCAAGCAGATCAACAGTTATCTGGTAGAAAATGACCAGGTTGACCAGGTAAGAACTGTGAACTTTTTGTAAATAACACATCTGTTCCCTAAATAAAACTTCTAAAGGAGGGAATGCTTGGTTTTCTTCTGAACAGTTTACATTACACTATACCTGTGCTTTTTGATGTAAGACCAACTAACTGAAGTGCAGCCATGGGTTCTTAGGAGAAAAATGAGCCAGGGAAAGGTGGGAGGGGAATCTGGCCACCTCTCCTAAAGTGCTTGATTCCTTTTGTCCACAGAGCAGGCCTCACAATGACCCGATCTCCCAGTACTAGATTGCTTCATGTGACAGCAGTAGCAGGCAGGAAATTTTGAGAGGTGGCTGGTGCCCTGTGAAAGTCAGGCTCAGCTGTGCTCTGATAAGACTTTCTCTGCCCTTCAGCCAGCCAGCCTGGCACATTCTAGGCTGAGCTTCATTGCTAAGGGGAAGTGTTTGCAAACTGAGTAGCTTTGGGAAGGTCCCCTGTCCCTGCTCAGTTTCCACACTCTGGGCTTCATTGAATGCCAATGGGTGGGTAAACGTTGACTTGGGAGTCTTCCCAAAGCAGTGCAAAGGCACAGGAAGCAGGTCCCAGGCTGCCTGCTGCTGCCTACGTGCTGATGGCTCTGAGGGTGGGGACAAAGTGCAGAGCTGCTTCCTGGAACAGGCGCAGATAAGAGGTGGCTTGTGCTCAAGTTTCAGATGAACTCCACTGTGGGTTACAAAACCCTGTGTTGTAACCACTTAAGATTTGTTTTACTACTGGTTTCCCCAAGAAAGGCTTTCTGTGCATCTGGAGTGTGTGTGTGCATGTGTATGATTTTATTTTGGTAATTATTTTGAGAAACATTCAGAGAGGACAGAAACTGCAAGGTGCTCCCTTGTATGCCCTGTGAGGGTCACAGGGTCTCTGTGTAGACAGATACCACCCCAGGGCTGAGTACACAGGCAGTTCTGAGAAACAGGGATGGACTCCACACAGTGGCCACAGATCCCCAAACCCTACCAGGTGCTTCCCTGCTTCGGAGTGGCTAACTGGGAAAGTTTGTCATTTTGGTTATAGCACCTTCGGTGCTGATCACTGACTACGTCTATGGGCTTGCTTGCAGAGTTCTTTTGACCTGTAAGAGACAAATGACATTTAAATCTAGGTTAGTCAAGAGGTGGAGTGAGCCAGGTTTAGTAGAGGCTAAAAATAACCTGAGCCCAGCCTGCAGGTGGGTCAGGCCTACAGGGCCAGATGCCTACTGTCACCCTGGCCCTCCTAGGGGCCACATACCGGGCCCAGGAGGTGCTCAGCAGTCTGTTACTCATATGTCAGATTCCCACTATCATGTATTTCATGCACCAACTACATTTCTATAGAAAAGCATGAGTCACTCTGAGGGGGCCTGTCTGCTGTGGAGGGAGGGAGTGCTCTCATAACGTGGAAACCTGGGGACTGGGCCTTATCCTGTTCTCCTTCAGCCCTTTTCCCCTAGGTTATTTTTTTTATCTAACAACCACGATCAGGTTAGATGACATTTTAATAAGAAGTCTATTTACATACAAGGGGTTATTTGAAGTTCCTCTTAAAAGCCAAGGGCATTTTTTGGTGGTGCTTAATATGTAAATAAAATGCAGGGTATGGCAGAAGTAATGCCTGCTTGAATGTGGTTGGTAGGGTAATATGGGTATAATAATGTTTAGCTTTAATTTGAACATTTCACATAAAATGTCATATGGTGTGCTTGAATGTGCTATTGTTATATTACAGAATTACATGATTATGAATTTATGATAAAAGATTTTGTAATAAGCCCTAGCTAGTGTGGCTCAGTGGATTGTGTGCCAGCTTGCAAACTAAAGGGTCGCTGGTTTGGTTCCCAGTAAGGGCACATGCATGGGTTGTGGGCCAGATCCCCAGTAGGGGGGCATGCAAGAGGCAGCCACACCTTGATGTTTCTCTCTTTCCCTTTCTCCCTCCCTTCCCATCTCTTTAAAAAATAAATAAAATCTAAAAAACAAGGATTTTGTAATAAAAAAGTGGTGTTATTTGTGTTGGCCCCTGCAGTTGTTTGATGGACATTTTAAATGTGACCATGACTATTGCTGGAGCATGCCTTCCACATTACTACAGACACACAAAATGCCTTTGTTATGGGGACCAATGTGATAGAACAGGCATGTCCACCCCAAGCCCACAAGATGGTGATTTTCAAACTGAATGCTATTCTGGTACACTTACTTAAAAAAAAGGTCTAAAAATAGACTTGAATCAGCATAACCTGCAAAAAGAAGTCATTAGCTTCTTTTTACTCCTCCTGGGTTGAAAACAAAACTGTCAGCAATTTCTGTGAGTTGAGGAATCTGTGTGCTTTCTTATTTTAGACAAAGCTTTTTCAGGAGAGCTGTAATTGCGTCCCCTTCCATCTCTCAGTGTCAACACATTATCATCTGTTGTTCCAGAGACTCTCAAACTGATGAGACTGCCCCTGCTTAAGGCTGGCTGGTTAGCGCCTCTGGGCAGTTAGGCTGAGAGTCTGAACCAACTTATTGCACTGTGGGCTTGAATCTGGCCCCAGGGTCTTGGGGCTCAGGCACTGTGTAGCCAGACATGGGGCTTGGAGATGGGATGGGGTTGAGGTTCAGCCTGGGTGGGGTCTAATACCTGCTGCAACCTGGGTAGCAGTGGTGGTTGCAAGAGCACCGTGCTCTACAAGGTACCTGGTGCCATCTGGCATGGCAGAGCAGAGAGTTCTCATCCTGAAGGGTATGGTCCTCAGCCAGTGTGCCCTGGCCCAGGGCACAAGGGAGCAGGTGCCTGAAGCCTGCCTCCCTAGGCCACCTGAACATCAGCTTGCCCAGGTTCTGTGCCTGCACCAAGGATTCTTTCTGTGGCTTGCCCCACACTCAGTGGGAATTGGAGTCTGCTGTTTAGAAACTTCCTTAGTCTTTGCTGGACTTCAACCTGAACATGCACTTCCTCAGAGGAAAGGAAAACGTGCCTAGTTCCCACCTCACACGTACCACATACACAGCATACACACACACCATACCATACAACACATAATACCTTACATACACAGGAAACACACACCACACATCTCACATACACATACCCCAAAACCCATATATACAACACACAACATACAAGCCCAGTTCTATACCACATATCACATATACTACACACAACATATACACATGCCATACACCTCACATACTACTTATGTACCACACCTTATATATATCACACTATACCACACACATCACAAAATACAAAAACCATATACCACACATCATGCATAAACACATGCCCTACATCCTCCACACAAACATCACATACACATACACCACATCATACACACACATACAAGGTCCTGAGGAAAAGAGTGACTTCTGGGATAGGGATGGTGACATATCTAAGGACAAGAAGGAAAATGAAAAAACAGGCCCAGGGGCTGGAAGGCAGGGAGAAGACAAGGCTGGAACAAGTCAGTGTCAGGACTCCCTGTGGCAGAGCTGCAACAACCACCAACCTGGCTCTAGGAAGCCATCAAAGTGGCCTGGACAGTGGACTAGAGCCCAGAGAGAGAGGTCAGAAACTCAGGGAAACCGTTCAGCCATCAGAAGGTTGTATTCATCAATGACTTAATTCAACCTACATGTGTGCCAAAGTACACACAAGTCACCACAAGGACTTTCCCCAAAGGTTGAGCTGGAATGCAAGCTCACACACCTGCCCCCAACTCCACCTTGTGCACACACTTTGTAAGAGAGAGCAGTCACTAGATCTTGCCAACCAGAGGTTCCAGGTTCCTGAGGGAACTGAGGTGTGTGCTGTGTGCACTCCCAGAGTCTACTTGGGGGACACTAAGGAAGACTCCAGTGAACTTCTGCATGTGTTTCTAACCCTCCTGATAATTCTCACAGCCCCTTTTTTCTGACCAAGAGCACATCAAGAATCAGGTTTTAAAATATTAAAAAAAAAACAAAACTCTGAAAGGATGTCATGAACAAATCTAGGTCCCAAATGTATTGTCTTTAAGGGAAATGAAGCTTTACAAAGGACACAGTACTTCAAAAACTAAATGGACCACAGCAACAAAGCTTTGCTGGTCTTTGAACCTTTGGGAGAATAGGCGTCCTGTAGGCCTGTCTTTGGTCCTGTGGTCCACAGAGCTCTGCATCCCAGCTCCCCCTGCTGTGCCCTTGGCCATGTGATTTCCAAGAGAAAATGGCAGTGAAGACAAGAGGTACAGGAAGAGAACCTCACAGATGAGGTTCATCTCACCAAGCCCCCTAAAATGTCATGAAGATCCTGTCGTGACCCTGTGTTGTGGAGGGTTCAGAGCCGCAAGGAGGGGTTGCTAGCAGTGGTGTTAGGTGTCAAAATCCACTTACACTGGCAGAGCAGTTTAAGTTCTAGTAATTCATCCTAAGAAACGAAGGATATTCATGTGCACACAGAATGTTAACCTGTGAGATGAACAGCCTTCAACCACAGGAAGGTGGGTAACACATGGTAGTGCATGCATTCATGCAGCACTGGAAATCATAGAAGTGTGTGAGTGTGTAATTATAATGAAAAAATGTTTACTGTGTGCTCTGTTGGAAAAGGACACAACTCCATAGCACAATATAGCCCTATTTTATGTAATAAATACATAATACATACACCTTTTCTAATTTTTCTACAATTGTATGAGTTTTCTATTCCTGCTCTAACAAATTGCTGTAAACTTAGTGGCTTCAAACAGCACACATTAATCATCTTACAGTTTGTAGTTTAGAAGGCTGACTAGGTGTCAGCAGGTCTGATTCCTCTGAAGGCTCCCAGGGAGAATCCCTTCATTGCCCTTCTAGGTACTGAACCTTGCCCCGCCTCCGAGTCCCTGCCTCATGTCTTCACCTTCATCTGCAAGTGGCAACAGCAGGTTGAGTTCTTCTCCTGTCCCTCCCATCTCTCATCACACACAGCTAGGACTAAGTTGAACATGATCAGGATATGCAGGGTGATTTCCTATTGTAAGGTTAGCTGATTGGCAACTTTAATTTCATCTTAACATCCTTAATTTTATCTGCTACCCGAACTCCTCTTTGTCATGCAACTGAACATATTTACAAATTCCAGGGGTTAGGACACAGACATATTTGGGGAGCTGATGGCCGTTATTTTATTCACCACAACAAAATACATAAAAATATGTGTACTTTATTGTAATAAGAAGAGACTGGAAAACCAGAAAGCTCCAGGATCTTTGTCTTGGTTTTCTTTTGTTTGTTTGTTTGTTTGTTTTTTAATTTTAATTGTTCAAGTACAGTTTTCTGCCTTTCCCTCCACCCCAGCCCATCCCTGCAGCTCTCTCTAACTCCCTCCTATTTCGATCCCCCCTGTTATTGTCCATGTGTCCTTTATACTTGTTCCTGCAAACCCTTCACCCTTTTCCCCTGAAACCCACCCCCCTCCCCTCTGGCCACTGTCAGCCTGTTCTCACTTTCAGTGTCTTTGGTTATATTTTGCTTGTTTGTTTGTTTTGTTGATTAGGCTCCTGTTAAAGGTGAAATCATAGGTATTTGTTTGTCTTTCACCACCTGGCTTCTTTCACTTAGCATAATGCTTCCCAGTTCCACCCATGCTGTTGCAAATGGTAGAAGCTCCTTCTTTCTTTCTGCTGCATAGAATTCCATTGTTTGTATTGGTTTTCATTCTAGCTTTAAATATTCACTTTCATTTTTGTAACCATAATTCCAATGTTCTTAGCTTTAATTCTGAATTCATATTAATTCAATCACATCATCATTCATTCCATATCACAGCCTTTTCACTTCTATGTTCTTGATTGATCAGGCAGTTTTATTTTCATTTTCCTAAAAGGTTCTATAGTTCTTGAATCCTGGCACATTTGGAAAATATATGTTTATTACCTTTAACTAGAGTGATGACTTTATTGGGTCTAAAATTTTGGGGCATACCCTTTCCCCTCATATTATATTGGAGACTTTATTCTGTTGGTGGCATTAACTACTGCTGGTAATTTGTCTAAGACCTTCCCCTCTCCTCACCCCCACTGCCTCTGCCAAGAGTCTTCTACCTGTGATGAAAAAGTAGGTAGTTCTTCATTATAAATCCCTTGGAGTGTTGCACTAGAAGGTGAATACAGTTGCAGTCTTAGAAATCACTTTCATCTGTAACCCAGGCAGAGTCCTACCTAGGTTTAGAAATTCAGACTGTGCACCTGTTTCAGGGGGACCCCAGACTTCCCATCCTGAGAGATACTCAGCCAAAAGGGGAAGAGGTTAGGAGGGGAGGAGGGGGAGGAAGGGGAGGAGAGAAAGGAAAGGTGAGTAAGAGAGATGAGGGGAGGGAATGGGAGGGGAGCTGGACAGGATGAGCAAGGATTGAACAGTGATACAGTAATGACAGTGGCTTTAGCTGAATCCCCAGTGCTCTGCAGCCAGATGGTTCTTCAGAGGGTCTCTGAGTTTGGGCACTGATCAGTCACAATGGATGCAAGCTGCCTTGGGGCTGTGGGGGAGGGATCAGATGGATGGGTGGTAGGGTTGGGTGGGGTGGAGGAAAGTGGTCATGGGTCAGTGACCTCCTCACACAGGAATATGCCTGCCATCCTGAAGGGGATCTGAGCAGCGCCTTGTGCTTTGAGAAGCAGGAGGCTCAACCACCCTAGTCCTAGAGGCCCCAGACCCTGCCCATATGACACTAGAGCTGACCATTTACACCCTGAGTCTGGTCCCTCCAACCCCTGCTGATGTCACTCACTGAGTTTACCAGCCATGGGCAGAGGGCACTAGAGCCTACTTGCTCACCCTCTGGGGACAGGGCCAGACAGAAAATGGATCTGGCTGCTTGTCCAGTGTTAGGCATGCCTTCCTGCCCCTGGTCCCTCAGGGCTCTTTACGCAGGGCTGCTGCCTTGAATGGACATGTCACCTCATGACAGCTAGAGACCTTTCATCAAAGGATTACTCATAAGAATATAAGTATAGCATAGGAATATAGTTAACAATATTGTAATAACTATCATGGTGCCAGGTGGGCACTGTATCATTGGAGGAAACCTTTTGTAACCTGAATGAATGTCTATCCATTGTGCTATACACCTGAAACTAATACAGAAAAGTGTTCTGTGCAAATCATAATTTAAAAATTTTTTAAATGAGTATTCAGTGAACAAAGTCCTGGCATCTGGCTTAATCTTGTGCTCCTATCTGAGGTGGGACACCACAATGACAAGGTCATCTTAACCAGAAGCTGTGCTTCCTCATTTTTCACTTCATCAGCAGAGCTCTGTTCCTTAAAGTTTGATTTCTCTGTGGGTAGGGGAGCAACACTGATAGTGAATTCATTTCAGAGTCTTAGTGACAGAAAGTCTTACCTCTAAAGGGGAGAAATGACTTTTGGGGGGGCACTCATGCTTTGTAGGCATTAAAGAAATATATGCAAAGGTGCTGGGCCAGGTACAGGTTGAAGCACAGAGTGGGGACCTCTTTCCTTCCTGCTGGCTTGCACAGCATATGACCCCTTTTCTCTGTCAGTGAACAAGCCAGACCTGGGTTCACCTGGGATCTGGCCTGAGGTGGCCCTTCTCCGGGCAAGCTCCCCATCCTTAGGTGGAAGGTCTTTGACAGCATTTGTGCCTAACCTGAAGCTCCTGCAAGGTGGTGTGATGAGAAAGCAACTTCCAAAGTGCCTGGGAGATAGAAAAGTGAGCTCAGGCGTGGGTGGTTCTGAGCTCTCACACAGGCCTTTGGCTGTGGCCCAGACTGACTTCATAGAACCTATTGTATTCATTTACCAGAGCAGGTAATTCCATAGTGTAAGTGTAATGAATCGCCTTTTGGGGCTTGTTTTTTGTTGCAGGATTTTTAAAATGACATATCTAAAATAAAGCATTTGAAAATTTTCTCTTTCCACTTCAGAGTTTAAGGAATTTGGAAGTACTTTTTAAAAAAATTTCAACCAGTCTTATCAAGAGTTAAAGTTGTTTTTTTTTTCATAATTTGATGTTGAAGCTGAGGTAGTTAGTCTGTTTGAAGGTTATCCTTAGGCTGCTATGTCTTGCCCACTCACGGGGCTCTCAGCAATGTCACTGGGGACACCTCCCTATTGTAAGCCTCCCTGAGGGATGTGCAGGTCTGTTTCCCCAGGGTGCTCAGGATTGGTAGATCCCTGTAGTACAGAGGAGCATGAGTGGTGGTTCACTTATAAACTATTAAAAAATTTGGTGCTTACACACAACTTTTTATTTCTTGCTGTTCTGTGGGTCAGAGTTCGGACAAGGCACCTGCTAGGGTTGCTCTGGTGGCTACATTCAGCCAGGGCTGCTGACAGGCTGGAGTGTCTGTGTGTTCTTTGTCTCCAGAGCCTCTGATCTATCCCAAGTCCAGCCGGGACCTCCTGGCAGTTTGGAGGGACAGACTATACTCGGGAGAAAGTCAACACTCAAACCCTTTTAAGGATTGAGTGAGAAAGTCTAAGATACCACTTCTATCACAGTCTGTGGTGGATGTGATAGTCAGGTGTGTCCACATTGAAGGGAGAATAGAAGACTCTAGGCCTCATGACCAGAGCAGGGATTCATGGAGCTCCTGTCTGGCAGCACATGCCACATTTAGTCAACATTCCTTCCACAGTGACTCTTTGCTCCACAGTTACCCTCTTTGGTTCTCAGCTAATATTCCTGGTGCCCCTCATGTCCACACTGTCCTAGGGAGCTTGCATGGGAAGCACTAAGCAATGCCAAGCCTGGGTGTGCAGTGTGTGCCAGTGGGCACAGCCAGATGTTTGTGGCATCTCTCCATCACTTGACATCTAGAAACAGTAACCAGCAGCCCACACACCATACACCATACCCTGAAGAAGGCCAGACCCTGCTCCTAAGCTCTGCAAATTGTTCAGGGCCCTGATTCCCCTGAAATGGTTCAGTCTTTATGTACTGCCATCCCAGTTGGACACTTGCCTATTCCCACCTCCCTCATAACCCCCACACGTGTGAGGTGGAGGCACAGCTGTCTTGTTGCACAGCTGCAGTGTGGGTTGGGGGGAACCACTCACACTGTGTCCTTGGTCCACCTGGATATAGGGGTGCTACCCTAAGAATACAGTGTTCCCAGAGCAGCTGGAGTGCAGTTGATGCCATAGGACCACTGACCTGTGGATGATTTAGTTCTTAAAGCTTCAGAGGTCACATGGCCACCAGGGCTCCCTACATGGGATGGAGCCTCTGTTCTCTTTGTTCCGTCTCCCATATGCCCCCTATTTTCTGAGCAGGGTACTTTGTCCTATTTATTGCTGGAGGATGGGTCATCCATCACCCCCACTTCAGCACTGCTCTGAGTAGGGGCAGCTCCTCTGGAGGGCCTCAGCTGGAACCAAGTGCTGCAGGAGGAAAGGTGGGTATGTGGCTGCCTGGAGGAAGCAAGCACCAGGGCTCAGGCAGAGGAATCAGCTGTAGAGAGGTCAGCTTCCAGGGCAGGGACTTTGCTCAAGGAACTTCTCAAGTGGAAGCTCTCAGCCCTGGCTGCACATACCACAGTCTCCTGGGGAGTTTTTTAAAACTCCCCATGCCTGAGCCCACCCAGGCCGTTTAAATCAGGGTCTCTGGGTGTGGGACACAAGTTACTGCCATGGTGCAGTCATGAACAGTCACTGGTTTAGTGAATGAATATGTGTTTGAATTTCAATCAATGAGTAGTCAATCAATGCAAATTAAAGTCAATGAGTATTGTAATGCAGACAGGAAAGGTGCTGGTCCCCAGAACAGGCAAGGGTGTGGAGGCGTGGTATGACCCACTGTGGCCTGAGAAACTTATTTCCTAATAGCAAAGAAGCCAGGATCTCTAGAAGAGCAGCTCATATTCATTTAGCATGAGATGAACAGCTCAGGCTTCTTTAATTAAGAAGTAAGTGTAAAATTTGAGACTGGGAGGGAGAATATGAAGATACCCTGGGTTTAACTTCAGGCACTAGTGGCTGACTTGGAGCAAGAGACAGAGCAGCTCATGTTTGTGGCTGTGACACCAGGAGTTTCCTGTGAATATTTGTAGTAAATCTGGTGAATCATATAGAATATATTTGCATTCTTATTTGGTAGCAGCACTAAAAGTAGAAACTAAAAATTCTGAACACTAGAGAGAGAATAGACGAGAAGAAAAGGTGGTGGGGGAAACACCACATGGTGTCTTTGGACTTTATATTTCAGGTGGAAAGTTGAAGTCATGAAACCCAACAGACCTCTCTTTCTTTCTCTAATTAATGATGGGTTGTAAAGTTGGGATGTGGGCTGGGTGCATTCCTTTTATTTTCAAAACTGCGTTTGACACCTAGGATTTCGTCAGTGTCTCCAGGTGCATTGTCATTCATGTGAAATGCACACCCAATTGCATAACTCCTGTTACTCAGTGTTGCTCCATCAAGCCCACTGACATCATCTTGGAAGGAGGAGAAGAAATCCCACAGCACCTATTACCCTAAGGAAAAGGTGACACTTCTTGCATTTTTAAAGTAATAACTTTAAATATAAACATGCTTTAAAGGATACCAAAAAAGGAAAAAACACCCATAGTCCCACCACTTAAGGGGTTCAACAGTTTGCCTCACCTTTCACATTTTGGGCTGGGCAGAACAGAATGGTTCCTGTCTGAGTTTTGGAGCCAGGATGTCTGGAATCAGATTTGCTACCTACCAGCTGTGGGAACTTAGGTAGGTCACTGGGATGATTCCTGCTTCAGGTTCCTGGTCTGTGAAGTAGACATACCAAGAGTAGCCATCTGTGTAGGATGGTTATGAGGATAAAATGCATGAATGTATGCAAAGTGCCTAGCACAGGATCAAACTCAGCACTGTTAACTGTGATCATTTTCGTGGTAGTTCTGGACTGCAAACGTGTATGCACACACAGGTGTGACAAACCTACATGTGCATATTTTCACACACACAAATGCACATCCAGGTTCTGTGCTGACTCTTCAGCAAGCGGTGGGGGCCCAGTCCATGCCATTTGTCCTCTATATGGCCCTTCTGACTCTCCCCTCATTTTTGTGACCACCTGTAGTGACTGATTTCCCCTTTTAAGCTCCTTGAAGACTGCATGTAAATGAACCCACATCTCTGCCAACCCCCACAACACCATAGAACCCCAAATCCCATTGCCAAACACTTGTTCTACTGCCCCTGGTACATGGGCCAGCTGCAGGGGTCAGGGTGGGGGACGGAGCCACCTCTCTGCTGCAGGGGGACGCACAGTACAGCTATTTTCAGATGGCACCAGGGAGCTCTGACACACCCCAGAGACCGCCAGTGATCCTCCCACTCGGTGGCTCACTTTGCATAACTTGCCATAAGTAATGTTGATTTCAGGGCAACTATGGTACAACCCCAGATTGCTCTCAGACAACAGTAAGCCTTAGTCTGTGCCCAGTAACTACCCCTTTGTCACAAATGAGGTCTGCTATGGACTGACCTGCCATCTGCCCCCTGCCCTGGGAGCAGCAGGAACTCTCTGCCTCTCCTGGAATGGCTCCATAGCATGGCTGTGCACCACTCTGACATCTGTGACAGGTTCAAGAAGCTTATCGTGGTGAGGAAGGGGTAACAGGAGAATCCCAAGTGTCAGGTGGGGTGCAGTGCAGCTGTGCCCTGTAGACATAGGCCAGCATAGGTTGGCTACCTGTTTGCTTTGTCCTCTGAATTGTCTGGCTCTCCTTTCCTTTGAGGGTGTTTAGCCCAGGGCTGAAAGGATGAGGAGCATCTGGGTAGAGCCCTCTGGCCAGGCCCAGTGGCAGCCCATACCTCTGCTGACAGGTGCAGTGCCTCTCTGAGCTCAGGGACCCCTCCTCAGTACCCTTTGTTATTCAGTCAGACCCTCTCATGGCCATAGTTCTGTATCCTCTTCCCTAAATCCATCCAGCTTAGAAATATCCCTGCCCACCCACAGAAATACATAGCTTGTTCCCTGGCAAGCACACCTTCCACAGACAGCCTTGGCTAGCCACAAGATGAAGTTTTCAGGAAAACAAATCTCAGATCAACGTTGACTATTTTTTTTATTGTCCTTGAAAGTGTGAGAGAACGTGAGGCTGCTGCATCTCAGAGCAGTGTAAGCAGGATGCAGTTTGTTAACTAGGAAAAATAAAACATCTGGGATGTGGGAAATTAAACTGTTTGCCAGTGAGCCTGTAGGACCAGTACTTGCACACACTCACTACAGAAGTTACCCCAGAGGAAAGAGCTGACTCATTTCCAGTTTGCATCTGTAAGAGACCACATTTAAGTGAAGCTTGGGTTGATGAAGAAAAACAAAGGAATTTCAAGAACCCTTGTACTGTGTGAGCTGAGCAAGCCTCTGCACTCTCAGCATCTCATTGAGGACCCAGGGCTAGCCCCACGGTTCTATGCAGAGTGTGAGGAGCTTCTGACGCTGCAGCAAACACCACCCCAGCCTGGAGCTCTTTGCTCCTGGTTATCAACCTGAGTCTTCCATTTGGCATCACTCCAGGGATGACCCACCTGCAGGTCACACTGTCCAGGTATGCCCTGGGCCTGGCATTTCCAAGGAACAGGGACTGAGATACCAGCCCTTCTTTTTCTCTCAGAAAACACAGGGGAAGGTGTGAACAAGGTGGCAGAGGGACAATGTAGCATTTATTAAAGTCGATTTTAAACATCAACTGTGAAGACTGACACTGTCACCAAGAAATACCTTCATCAGCAGCTAATTACTTTCAACTGCCCGGAGCTCAGAGCCATGAAACCACACTTGGAGCTGCTTTTCTGGAACAGGGCAGCACACGCAAGCTGTGGTGAGGAATCTGGGGTTTTAATTTTCCCCAATCTTCCTTGGACTAGTTCTTTTGTGAAAAAACATGAACATGAATTACTAACCAATGAGCACCCAGTTTGATGTTGCAGGAATGTGAATTTCTCTAAAAACTCTTAACCCTACTCTCTGCTTCCTATGATCTTGTCAGGGAGCAGGATAAGTGGCTCTCAGAAGGGCCTCAGGCTGGCAGCCCCGCACCCCAGATTCTTTGTGCATGTTTCTGTTTCAACAGTGAACAAGGTCTTTATTGTTTTTATAAACCACCAGCGCTGTCAAACTGCTGTCACAGTCCTATGTCAGATGAGGAGCCCCAAATTTTCAGTTGATTTTTGACAGCTGCCATGTGTCTTTCTTAGGGGTCCTAGGAGGTCATCCTGTGGTGGCCTGAGCATGTCCACATGGTCACAGCCACTTGTTGAACTGAGTTCTGTCCTCCAGGTGACATGCTGGTTCTTCATAACTAAAGACATTCTCACTTCACTATCACCTATCTTCTTAGCAGGAAGGTCACATAGCTACGTAGTGGAAACCACAATAAGAACATTTGCCAAAATAGAAACTGCAATGCTTAATTCAAAGGATTCACATTTACACATTTACAAAATTTTGCACTATATTCCAATAAAAAGGAGCATGGGCTTATTTCCTCTTGGAGTTTTCTATATCATTCTTTTATAGATTCCTTACTAACACACATAGTTTTCCAGGGTCCTAGTTCATATTTGGATTTCTGCAAAACCAATAATTTGTTTCTGTTTTTCCCCAGAGTTAACTTTTTCCTTTAAAAAAATCATTTACAGTCATTCCCCCTTATTTGGGGGGTATATTCCAAGATCCCCTGTGGATGCACTCACTCACACTCACACACACACACACACACACACACACACACACATCCTGTGTTTTTCTTCTACATACATACTTTGTCACCTAAAAGAAGCATTTTTCCGGCTTCTCTTTGGCATATCCAAACTGCAGCATCACTACTCTAGCACTTTGGGCCATTAGGCAGTTAAATAAGGGTGACTTGAACACAAACACTGAGATACCACCACAGTTGACCTGATAACCGGCCAGCTACTAAGTGACTAGTGGGTGGGTAGTGTATACATCATAGAGATGCTGGACAAAGGAATGATTCACATCCCAAGTGTGACAGCAGGACAACACAAGATTTCATCTCACTTCTCAGAATGGTATGCAATTTAAAGCTTATAAATTGTTTATTTCTGAATTTTCCATTTAATATCTTTGGACCAAGGGTGACTGCAGGTAACCGAAACCACCGAAAGTGAAACCACAGATAAGGGGATTGGGGGGTAGGGGTTACCGAATTACCAAATATGGCAAGCTCTTAAAGACATCATGGAATGAAGTTTAATATCATGACTTTGGAATTGATGTTCTCATTGGCTTAAGTTAGTCATTTCTGATACAATGGGGCTGGCTTAGACTTTGAGACTCTCATGAGAGTGTTAACTTGTTAACTTCAGTGCTTTAAGGTCCTTTTTTAAAATAATATTTTGTTATGTTTTTGGTGTTGATGTTATGCTTGTCTAAGAAAACATGTACAGGTGTGTTCTCTCCCCCTCTATTCCTGAAAGAGTTAATGTACTATTGGTGTTATCATTTCTTCAAGTATTTTAGAGGGTTCACTTAGGAAATTGTGTGGGCCTGAAGTTTCCTGAGTAGGAAGGTTTGTGATTACAAATTCAATTTCCTTAGTAAGTATAGAGCTATTCCTATTTTCTCTTTCATCTTGTGTAAAGTTTGGTCAGCCGTATCTTTCAAGGAATTTGTCCATTTCATTAAATTGACAGATTTATTGGCATAAAATTGTTCACAAAATTGGCTTATTACCCTTCATTTTAATATTTCTTTTTTCCCTTTTACTATTTCTAATTGTCAGAAGTGATAACCTGTCCTGGCTTATGTGGCTTAGTGGATTGAGTTCCAGCCTGTGAACCAAGGGGTCGCTGGTTTGATTTCCAGTCAGGGCACATGCCTGGGTTGTGGGCCAGGTCCCCATTAGGGGTTGTGTGAGAAGCAACCACACACTGATGTTTCTCTCTCTCTCTCTCTCTCTCCTTCCCTTCCCCTCTGTCTAAAAATAAGTAAATAAATAAAATCTAAAAAAAAGAAAGAAGTGATAACCAGTCTTTCATTCTTGACATAGATGATACATGTTCTATTACAATTTCTTCTTGATTAGTCCAGTTATGGGTTTATCTATTTTGTTGTTTTCAAAATACTAGGATTTAGCTTTCTAATTTCTTTGTAGTTTGTTTTCTATATTGTTGACTTCTGATCTTTATTATTTCTTCCCTTCTACTTGCATTGGTTTTCTCTGCTTTGCTTTTTTTGAACATCTTGAGGTGCAAACTTAATCTCAGATGTTTCCTCTTTCCTAACTTAAGTATTTAAAGCTGTGAAGTTCCCTCAAAGCACTAGTTTAGCTGCGTCCGTATTTTGATTGTGTATTTTCATTGTTGTTCAGTTTGAGATAGTTTCTAAATTGTTTGTGATTTCTTTTTTGAAATATGCATTATTTAGAAGTGTATACTTTAATTTCCAAATAGGTTTTCCTGGACACATTATTATTATTGATTCTAATTTAATTCCTTTGCAGTCAGAGAAAGTGCTTCACATATTTCCACATCTTTTAAATTTTTTAAGACTTCCATCATGTGTAATTCTCTGTGTACTTATGTAATGATGTATCATATAAATAGCTATTAGGTTAAGTAAATGATAACGTTCATCTCCTAGACATGTTTACTGATATTGATTAGTAAATTACTGAGAGAAGAATGTTCATATATCTTACTATGATTGTTCAATTGTTTTATCCTCCAGCAAATTAAACAAAGAAAGGAACTGCTTTCCTTTGATAAAAGCCATCTGTGAAAAACCTAGAGTTAACTCAATACCCAACGTACCATTGAAATACTGATACTTTCTAAGATCAGGAACACAATAAGGAAGTATTCTCTCTCATCATTGTAGTCAACAACATGCACTGAGAACCTAGCTATGGGAGTAAAATCAGAAAAAGAGGTAAAGGGTATAAATTGGTGGGGAAGAAGTAAAACTCTCTATATTTGAACATGGCGTGGTTGTTTACATAGAAAATCTCAAGTGATCTACAAAACTACTAGTACAAGGTGCAGGATACAGACTAGTATGCAAAAATTAATCACTATTATATACTAGCAGCAAACAATTAGAAATGACATTAAAAATCCAACTTATAATATCAAATAAAACTCTTAGAAAGGCATTTAACAAAAAAGTGCACAAGTTCTGTTCACAGAAAGAAAACTGCACAATATTGCTTGAGAGAGACATTTGAAAAAGGCCTGACCATACAGAGATAGACCATATTTCTGGACTGGACGATTCAACAGTACCAAGACACCAGTTCTCCTCAAATTGATCCATAGATTTTGCTTTGCAGGTATAACTTCTCAATAATTTTTAGATATTGCTGCTGACATAGTGTTTTCAGAAAGTGTTACTAGAGTTTTTTCTTTACATGACCCAAGACTTTTCAGTGGTAATACAAATTGATCTTGGGCTTTTGGTTTGGTTTGCTAAAGTGAGAGGCCCTACTTTGTTTGTTTGTTTGTTTGTTTGTTGGGCTTCTCTTTGTTGAGTGGAAAATTGGTCTCAGGTTCTCTTCTGGTTATGTGATTAAAGACTGCCCTTTTTAGTTTGTTTTTACATGCCTGCTGGGCAGTTTTTGCCTAAGGAACCATTTCTGGCTTGTGGTGATGAATTTCAGGACACTCCCAAAACCTGAGCCCCGAGTTACTCCTAGGATCATGTTACTTTATATAGCAAAAGGGATTTTGTAGATATAATTAAGGTTACTCTTTAGTTGGCCTGAAAATGGGAGACAGTTTGAGTGGAGCCAAACTAATCCCAAATACTTTAAGAACTTACATACATCCAGAGTTTTCTCTGGATGGTCAGAGAAAGGGACATTAGAAAGATTTGACATAGAAAGGCTTCTTGTTGCTGGCTTTGAGATGGCGGGACAAGATACAAGGATCAGAGAGTGGTTTCTAGTTGCTGAGAGCAATCCTGCTGACAGCTGGGAAGAAAGAGGAGATTTCAGCCTCCTACAGCTGCATGGAATGAAGGAGCCTGAGAATGACTCTTCTCAGCACTTCTAGATAAGAGCCTCAACTTCGCCCTTCACAAGGTGTCCACAGAGAAGCTTGCCAGCTGCCTGGACTTCTGACCTACAGAGCTGAGAGATAATAAGTGGGTGTTGTCAAAAGCTGCTAAGTTTATGGATGATGATTTGTTCTGCTTTAATAGAACACTAATACACAGCTATGATAATACAATCACAGTAATAAACCATTAAGTTTGGTCTCAATTTTAGAGCTGTTTTGTGGAATAGAGAGGGTGACTTTATTTTATTTTATTTTATTTTAGTTGTGGACAAGGTCTCCATTTTCTAAGCTGTTGCTAGTGTTCAGGTAAATGATGGCCCACCTTCCTTGGAAACTTCTAGATTCCTGCTGATTGAAGTGTGGCTCCTAGACCTGCAGGAGCATGGACCCCACCTGGGAGCTTGTTAGGAACTTCAAATCTTGGGCTTCATGATTCATGAAGTTCAATCCCCAGGTGAGTAGTGTTCAACAGAATTTGAGAAGCAGTGCTTTGAGTTGCCCTGAAGTATCGTGGTTTGGCTCTGATAGATTCTAAACCCCAAAGAATCACCTCTATTGTCAGCTCTGGAACATGTCCCCCATGATGGTGCTGCTTCTGCTGTAGGGTCTGAATCTTCAGTTTTACATTTTTCGTTCTAGCTAGTTTTCCTCTTGGCTTCGGAACCTTCTCTATTATCAATGCTTCAAACACGACACATGACCAGCACCTATACCTTGAGGTGCTGTGTCTTGTCCACTGGAACGGGACCCATGTGCTCCAACTACACTCATTGTTCTTTCTCAGGGGAAGTCTATGTGCCCCCACTCCCAGTGATATGTATCTAAGGATAGCCTTGGAAGACAGTGGATTGTGGGACTTTTCATCAGCTACTGCTGCATACCAGCTGTGATTGTGCCGAGGCCACTGAATGCTTTCTTCTGCAGTCCTTCTAGAGATGCTGGGTGATAGCACAGGAAGCTCCTTCAACTATGTGCTATGGTCAGCCCAGCAGGTATAAGCTCTTCTCTGCTAATATCTTCATCACCTTTCCTCTTTCCCCTCCCACAGACTATGTATCTCCAGGGAAGTGAAACTCCCTCTCATCGCTGGCCCTTCACTTGTGCTGCTTTCTCTAAGAAACTCCTTCCACCTCACCACCTGAGATACTACTTCTTCCAGGAAGCCTTCCTGGGATTTCCTCTCCCAGCATCCCACTGAGGTAGCCATGATATTTGCTTCTGTAATACTTTGGTGATTTGTTGCAACATGACACCACTCCGTATTCAATGGCTTAAAACCACCACTTTATTTTGTTCCCAATGTCTCAGGTCAGGAATTGGGAAATAGACTGGCTGGGTCCTTTCACTTGGGGTCTCCTATGTAGGTGCAATAGATGTCATCTGGGGCAACAGTCGTCTGAAGTCTTGGCTGAATCACTGTCTAAGATGGTGCCTCAGGTGGGCTGGTAGCTCAGGTGGGGTTTTGATTGGAGCACCCACAGCTGGCCTCTCTCATGGCTGGGGCAGCCTCATGGCACGGCACCTGTGTTCCAAGCCAGGGTGGCTTGAGAACCAGTGTTGTAAGGGACACACACAGAGCCTCAAACTTTTTATTGCCCAGTCTAGGACTCCCATAAGTCACATACATTGTGTTTCTACTGGTCCAATGGGTCACACAAACCAGCCCAGATTCAGGAGGAGGTGACCTGGACTCCACCTCTCAGTGGTAGGAGCAGCAGTGACTTTGTGGTCTTGTTTCCTCCTTTGTACATGGCCACATGTCCTCCAGTCACAGTCTGTCTCTGTAGAGGTTCTTCTCTGGCAAGTGATGCCATCTTTCCAGAGGGCTGTCTCCAAACACAGGGCCTGGCACCTGGCCACACAAGTTTGTTGACTGACAGAAGGAGTAATAAATACAATTCAGCAAAAGTGAGGAAGAGGTGAGGAGATTAGATATATGGGGGGGAGGGACCCAAGGCCCTAGAGTTTGTTTATTAAAAAAGTGTACATTTATTTTTACATGTTCAAACTTCAGTCACCTTCAAAGTACTCTTCATTTGTTGCAATATACCTACTGAGATGTTTTTTCCACTACTCAAAACAATTTTTGAGCTCATATTGATTTTGTTGCCTTTTAGTGCTTCTGCCATTTTTGTTTCACCTCTCCAAATTGGTAGAATGTTTCCATTTGAGGATTTGTTTCATCTGAGGAAACAACAACAACAAGCAAGTCACTCAAGATGAGAACAGGTGAATAGGGAGGGTGGGGCACAGAGGTCATGCCATTTTTGGTCCAAAACTGCTGAACACTCAGTGCAACATGGGCAGGTGTGCTCATAAACCACACATCATGAAATGTGCAAACACACAGAAAGAGTCTTCAAAAAAACTCACTGAAATTGAATTAGCCTCTCACAACAACGCCAGCTGCTACACTGATACAGATAGGTTCCTAGAACACTCACCAAGCAGGAGAAGCCTAGACTACAAGGGGCCTGCCCTCCAGAAGATAATTCTAGTTTTTTGGAGGGGACCCTCTCATATGCAGGGGCAGCAACATGTGATGGGTATTTACTGTCCAGGTAACAAGGCTTGAAGTAAATGCAGTCATTCACTGGTTAGTCCCAGAGTGTGAGGTGAGCTGTTGATTTAAAGAACTCATGAGTCCTAACCAACAGATCTATTTGGAGTGGCAGCCTGTCATAAAAAGACTTCAGCCAGATGCCAGGGCCCAGGGGAGCCAGTGGGAGCACCACACAGACAGGAGGGGCAATGTGGCTGTCTACTGCTGCTAGGCTGCTCAGGGAGAAGTTGTCTCCAAGCTCTTTGTGCTCCAATCCAAGCCCCTGACAAGACCCTGTACCCAAAGGCACCATAGCCCTCAGTGTGAAGGTTGTCTTTGAAACAAGGGTCATACTAAGTTTGTTTTAAAGAAAAGAGATATCTTGCCAACATGCAAATAAAATAAATTTCCACAATCCTCAGCTTAAGCTCCCTAGTTGGCAGAATTTTATTTACAGCAAAATGTTGATTTACCCACAAACATCCTGCTGAGCTAAATGTATTGCCCTGCTCCTACAACAGGACTGTGTCTTTTGATGGTGGGTTCTGCCCTTTCCTCTGAGTGTAGAAGGTTGTGTCCTGTTCTCTCTTCTGTGGTCACTGCACATTATGGGAGGCCAGTGGGAACTTGGCCTTGGTCTCTCTCCTAGCACAGGCATCTCCCAGCATGAGAGCTGCAGCAGATAGACCTTGGTCTGACAGGTCTCTAAAAGGCAGAGGGCTTGCCACGAAGAGGGGGACTCATGGGAAATTTGATGCTCATTGCCCAACACATCATGGTTGCTGAGTCTCTTCTCCCTTTTCATAGGCTGAGATGGATTAGGGGGTCACCCAAGATATTCTAACACTGCCAAGTTTCTATGACAACAGGAAGGATTTGGAGATGATTCAGTCCAAGGCAAAGTCCTGGCCTCGCACTTCATGGCTTCCAGAAGTCAAGGCCCAAGGCCACTGGCTTCTGTAGGGGTAAGCCTGTGTGTCAGGAGGTGTCTGGGAGGCTCGTGGTATCACCTGTGGAGAGAGACACAGGGCCAGGCAGAGAGCAAGGCAGGCAGTGAGGAGAAGATGGGAGATCAGGTCACAGGTTTGTTTTCTTTACACACTAGGAAGGTGGGAACAGGGGAGAAGTTCTGAAGAAACAAGCTCTCAGGTCTACTGGTAGGTTTGGGCAGCCCCCAGCTAAATTCCAGGAATCTTGAAGGAAAATGATGTTTTCTTTGTGTTGTTTTTGTTTGTGTGTTTGTTTTGGCAGTGGTAAGGGGATCAACAACTAGAGCAGAAGAAATATTAGATTCAAATGAGAATAATATCCTGTTGACCCCTGTCCTCTGCCAACGTGAGGTGTGAAGGCTTTGTGGGCAGAGCAAGAATCAGGCCATGGGCTGCAGTGGCTCTGACGTCTGCACTGCCTGGCCCTAGATGCATCCTCTTCCAGAGCATCTGTGTCCATGTCTATAAACAAGGACTCTACCACCTCTTTTTCAGAGGTTTTCATGAGTCTTCGATATGCCATGTTACCTATAAAGCCTGTAGCACAGTCCCTAATATATAAATGCTCAATACACAGCAGACGGTAGTTTCTATTCTGTGACTTTTGTAATAAATAGTTGTAAATCTCCCTCTATTTCTACCTGAGAGTAGATAAGCACTAGCTATTGCTATATGAAACTTTTATGTTTAACCTTTGCATAAGCCCAGCCATGGAGACGAAACCTTCTTGTCCTCTCAGCCCTTGCCTAGTGCTCTCTACACACTGTGCCAATGCCCTTCCCAGCACCATGCTGTTTTAAAGATATGCAGCTGTCTTGAGTCTGAATCCTCCATGGCTAATATGCCAACTCACCACTGATGATGAATTAATATCAGGGAGAGAGAAGATAGAACACCTTTCTTAGGGGTCTCCAAACTTTTGGCATCTCTGGACCACAATGGAAGAAGAAGAGTTGTCTTGGGCCACACATTAAACACATAACACTAACAAAAGATGATGAGCAAAAAAAAAAAAAAAAAAGGGAGGGTTTTAGGTAAATTTACACTTTTGTGCTAGGCTGCATTCATAGCCACCCTGGGCTGCATGCGGCCCTCAAGTCATAGGTTAGACACCACAGAAAAGCAATGAATGAGCTACAGGCTGTGCAGGGTGATAGGTTACATTAACTTCTTTTTAAAAATTTTATTTATTTTATTTTAATTGTTGTTCAAGTGGTTTTCTGCCTTTTACCCCCATCCCAGCCCACCACCCCTAGACCTCCCCACCTCCCTCCCATTTCTACCCACCCCCCTTGTTTTTGTCCATGTGTCCTTTATACTTGTTCCTACAAACCCTTCACCCTTTTCCCCTGAAATCCCCTCCCCTCTCCCTTCTGGTCAGCTTGTTCTCTATTTCCGTGTCTTTGGTTATATTTTGCTTATCTGTTTGTTTTGTTGTTTAAGTTCCTGTTAAAGGTGAGATCATATGGTATTTGTCTTTCACTGCCTGGCTTATTTCTCTTAGCATAATGCTTTCCAGTTCCACCCATGCTGTTGCGAAGAGTAGGAGCTCCTTCTTTCTTTCTGCTGCACAGAATTCCATTGTGTAAATGTACCCTAGTTTTTTGATCCATTCATTTACTGATGGACACTTAGGTTGTTTCCAACACTTGGCTATTGTAAATTGTGCTGCTATGAACATTGGGGTGCATAGGTTCTTTTGGATTGGTGCTTCAGGGTTCTTAGGATATAATCCTAGCAGTGCAATTGCTGGGTCAAAAGCAAGATCCATTTTGAGTTTTCTGAGAAAATTCCATGCTGTTTTCTATAGAGGTTGTACCAGTCTGCAATCCCACCAACACAGTGCACTAGGGTTCCCTCTTCTCCACAACCTCTCTGAAACTTGTTTGTTGCTTTGTTTATGATGGCCATTCTGACTGATGTGAAGTGGTATCTCATTGTGGTTTGAATTTGCATCTCTCTGATAGCTAGCAATACTGAGCATCTTTTCATGTGTCTCTGGGTCCTCTGTATGTCCTCCTTGGAGAAGTGTCTGTTCAAGTCCTTTGCCTATTTTTTAATTGGGTTGCTTGTCTTCTTAGGTGGCATCATGTGAGTTGTTCATATATTTTGGAGATTAAACCCTTGTCTGAGGTATCATTGGCAAATATGTTTTCCTATATGGTTGGTTCTCTTTTTATTTTAATATTGTTTTCTTTAGCCGTGCAGATGCTTTTTATGCTTTTTATTTTGATGAGATTCCATTTCTTTATTCTTTCCTTTATGTCCCTTGTTCTAGGGGACATATCAGTGAAAATGTTACTGTGTGAAATATTTGAGATTTTCCTGCCTATGTTCTCCCCTAGGACTTTAATGGTGTCACAACTTATATTTAAATTTATATTTATATTTATTACCTTGAATTTATTTTTGTCTATGGTATAAGTTGGTGCTCAAGTTTCTTTCTTTTTTTTTTTTTTTTTTTTGCATGTAGCTGTCCAGATCTCCCAATACCATTTGTTGAAGAGGCTATTTTTACTCCATTTTATGTTGCTGCCCCCTTTTCTGAATATTAATTGATGGTAGAGACTTGGGTTTATTTCTGGGCTCTCTGTTCTGTTCCATTGGTCCATGTGCCTGTTTTTATGCCAATACCACGCTGTTCTGATTACAGTGGACTTGTAATACAGTTTGGAATCAGGTATTGTGATCCTTCCTACTTTGTCCTTTTTTTCTCAAAATTGCTGCAGCTGTTTGGAGTCATTTATGGTTCCATATAAATTTTTGAAATGTTTGTTTTATATCTGTAAAATATGTCATGGGTACTTTAATAGGGATTGTGTTGAATCTACAAATTGTTTTGGGTAGTATGGACATTTTGATGATGTTAATTCTTCTGATCCAGGAACATGGTGTATGTTTCCATTTGTTTGTGTTTTCTTTGATTTCTTTCTTCAGTGTTATGTAGTTTTCTGAGTATGGGTATTTTACCTCCTTGGTTAGATTTATTCCTAGGTACTTTATTTTTCTTGTTGCTACAGCAAATCGGATTTTTTTCTTGATTTCTGCTTCTGCTATTTCATTGTTGGTATACAAAAGTGCCTTCGATTTCTGGATATTGACTTTGTATCCCACTGTTTTGCCAAATTCATTTATTAGATCAAGCAGTTTTTTGGTAGAATCTATGGGATTTTCAGTGTACACTATTATGTCATTGGCAATGACAGTTTTGTTTCCTCCTTTCCAATTTGTAAGCCTTATATTTTCTTTTCTTGTCTGCTCACTGTGGCTAAAAATTCCAATACTATGTTGAATAGAAGTGGTAAAAGTGGACAACCTTGTCTTGTTCCTAATCTTAGTGGGAAGTATTTAGTTTTTGCCCACTGAGTATGATGTTGGTTGCAGGTCTCTCATATGTGGCCTTTATTATGTTGAGGAATACTCCCTCTATTCCCACTTTTCTGAGTGTTTTTGTCATAAATGGGTGCTGTACCTTATCAAATGCTTTTTCCTCATCTATTGATATGATCATGTGATTTTTTGTCTTTGCTTTTGTTTATGTGATGTATTACATTTATTGATTTGCAAATATTGTACCATCCTCACATCCCTGTGGTGAATCCCACTTGGTCATGAACTATTGTCTTTTTAATGTATTGCTGGATGAAGTTTGCCAAAGTTTCTGAGGATTTTAGAGTCTATGTTCATCAGCAATATTGGCCTGAAGTTTTCTTTCTTTCTTGTGCCTTTATCTGGTTTTGGGATTAGGATGATGTTGGCTTCATAAAAAGATCTTGGGAGTCTTCCCTCTTCTTGGTTTTTTTGGAAAAGTCTGTGAAGGATAGGGGTTAACTCTTCCTTGAACACTTTGTAAAATTCTCCTGTGAAATTGTCTAGTCTAGGACTTTTGTGTGCTGGGAGTTTTTTTGATTGCGGCTTCAATTTTTCAGCTGTTCTTGGTCTGTTCAGCTATCTGCTTCGTCTTTATTCAGTTTTGGAAGATTATATTTTTTCTAGAAATTTGTCCATTTCACCTAGGTTTTCAATTTCCTTGGCATATAGTTCTTCGTAGTAATTTCTTACAATCCTTTGTATTTCTGTGGTATCAGTTGTAATCTCTCCTCTTTCATTTCTGATTGTGTTTATTTTTGTCTTCTCTCTCTTTTTCTCGATGAGAATGCTTAAAGGCTTGCCAATTTTGTTTATCTTTTCAAAGAACCAGCTCCTGGATTCATTGATCCTTAGAATTGTGCTTTTAGTCTCTATGTCATTTAATTCTGCTCTAATCTTGGTTATTTCCTTCCTTCTACTTGCTCTGGACTGTTTTTGTTGTTGTTCCTTGTGTTCTTGTAGGCATAGGGTTAGGTTGTTTGTTTGAAATGTTTCTATCTTTTTAAAGGTAGACCTATATTGCTATGAACTTCCCTCTCAGGACTGCTTTAGCTGTGTCCCATAAGTTTTGGGTTGTTGTGAATTCATTTTCTTTTGTTTCCAGAAACTTTTTAATTTCTTCCCTAATTTCATTCTTGACCCATTCATTGTTTAATAGCATGCTATTCAATCTCCATGATTTTGACTGTTTTGGGTTTTTCCCTTGAGGCTGGTTTCTAGTTTCAGTCCCTTGTGGTGAGAGAACATGCTTGATATGATTTCAATTTTCTTGAATTTGTTGAGGCTTGTGTCCTATCATGTGGTCTATCTTTGAAAATGTTCCATATGCATTTGAAAAGAATGTGTATTTAGCTTCTTTGGGATGAAGGGCTTTGTATATATCAGTTAAGTTCATTTCATCTAGGGCATTGTTCAATGCCACAATATGTTTGTTGATATTTTGTTTGGAAGATCTGTGCATTTTTGACAGTGGGATGTTAAAATCCCCTACTATAATTGTGTTGCTGTCAATATCTTTCTTGAAGTCCTCTAAGATTTTCTTTATGTATTTGGGTGCTCCTATCTTGGGTGCATATATATTTACAATGTTTATGTCTTCTTGGTGGATTCTTCCCTTGAGTATTATGAAGTCACCTTCTGGGTCTCCCTTTATGGCCCCTTTTTTGAAGTCTATTTTATCAGATATGAGTATTGCCACCCCGGCTTTTTTTTTTTTCCTGTCTGTTTGCTTGCAAAATTTGTTTCCAGCCCTTCACTTTTGTCTGTGTAGGTCTTTTGTCCTGAGGTGGGTCTCATGTAGGCAGCATATGTGTGGTTCATGCTTTCTTATCCATTCAGCTATTCTATGTCTTTTGATTGTAGCATTTAATCCATTTATGTTTAAGGTTATTATTGATAGGTACTTATTCATTGTCATTTTTTTTGTAGCTGTGTTTCTCTCTCTCTCTCTCCTTCTCTCTCTTTTCCATCCTTTCCTTAACGCAGTCCCTTTAACATTTCTTGCAGAGCTGGTTTGGAGGAGGAGCATTCTTTTAGACTTTTTTTGATCTGGTAAGCTCCTTATTTGGCCTTCTATCTTTATTGAGAACCTTGCTGGATAAACTAGGCTTGGTTGCAGGCCTCTGGTTCTCATTACTTGGAATATTTGTTGCCATTCTTTTCTGGCTTGGAGCTTTTCCATTGATAAGTCAGCTGCTGGCCTTATTGGGGCTCCCTTGTATGTTACTTCCTGTTTCTCACTTGCTGCCTTCAAGATTCTCTCTTTGTCTTGGAATTTTGCCATTTTAATTATGATATGTCTTGAAGTGGGCCTGTTTGGGTTCCTCTTGATTGGGACTCTCTGTGTTTCCTGGATTTGTGTGACTTTTTCTCTCATCAAATTAGGGAAGGTTTCCATCTTTACTTTTTCAAACAGGTTTTCTATCCCTTGCTCTTCTTCTTCTCCTTTGGAATCCCCATTATATGGACATTATTATGTTTCATGTTGTCCTGCATTTCTCTTAATCCCTCTTCATTCTTTCTGAGCCTCTTTTCCTTTTCTTGCTCTTTCCGGGTGGTTTTTTCCTACTTTTTCCTCCAGCTCACTGATCCAATCTTCTGCTTCATTGATCCTGCTTTTGATCCCTTCTGCTGTGTTCTCCAGTTCATTAATTGTATTCTTCATTTCCTCTTGGCCCTTGTTGATAGTCTTTTTCCTTTTTCATGTTGATATAGTTTGCAGTGAGTTCATTGTGGTTTCCCTGTAGTTTCTGGTAATTCTCTGTGAGCTCACTGAGCTTGCTTATTACCATTGCCATGAACTCAATATCTGATAGTTGAGTTGTCTCTATTTCATGTAGCATTCTTTCTGAGGCTTCCTCCTTTCCTTTCATTTGGGGATTGTTTCTTTGTCCTCCCATTGTTTGTGAGTCTCTTCTTGTTAGCCTCTGCTTCTTAAATTGATCTGTTCTGACTCCCTAATTTTATGGTGTGAATTTCTATGGTAGAAGACCTGTGAGATTCAGTGGTACAGCATCCTTGATCTCCCGAGCTTACTGGTCTTGGGCTGTCGTTTGTCTTTGGGTTTTGATTGTTGTTGGATCTTTCTTTGGTTGGTCCTTCCCACCAGCTGGTTAACTGAGGGTCACTCTGTCCACCACCTCTTGTAGTTTGTTGTGCTGGTGTGGGCAGGTTGTGTTGAAGCTAGTTCTTCCGTGTATACAGGGTTTTGTAGATTCTCTCTTTCTCCTGTTCAGTTCTTTGTTCTGGGTAATTTCTGCACTATTTAGTTTTATTTCCAGTTAGGTCCTGAATTGAGGTTAGTGTGTCTTTCACTCCTTCCTTCACCTTCTTGTGTTGTTATCTTTTGGCGATTCCTTTGTTGTTGGGTTTTTCTTCCAGGGGGTATCCTGGTGTTCACAGTTTCCACCTACTCATGGTGCAGTTAACCAAGGTCTTCCATGCTCTCTCCCTTAACCTACATTAACTTCTTATTCCAACATGATTTCCTCAGGAAGATGAGTAAATAAGGTTTAAATAAGCTTTACTTCTGAGAGATGTAAACCCCTACTAATTCATTAACATTTCATTAAGTGTCTATAAAACACAAGTTGCCCAGAGTGAGGTGTGGACAAATTAGTAATTCAGACAACCCAGATCCTTTTTTTAAAAAATCCTCACCCAAAGATATGTTTGATTTTAGACAGAGAGGAAGAGAGAGAGAGAGAAACATAGATGTGAGAGAGAAACATTGATTGGTTGCCTCCCATTTGTGCCCTGTCCAGGGATCAAACCCTCATCCTAGATGTGTGCCCTGACCAGCGATCGAACCTGCAGTGATTTGATGTACAGGATGATGCTCTACCTGACTGAGCCGCTCGGCCAGGACAACCCAGACCCTCCCTAATACACAGACCATTGTGCTTCTGAGAGGCAAGGGGTGATTGAGCATTGAGGAATTTTCCAAGTAGGGAGCTTGTGGCCTGTCAAGGTAGAAATATTTACTCCAGGGATATCAGCAAACACTAGGAATCAGAGCTTCTTCCCCTTTCTTTACTCAGAGAACCATTTACCAGCACAATTAAGGATGCCAATAAATCCAATTTTTTTATAAAGGATTTTTTTGTTGAGGTGTGTCTTCCCAATATTGTGTGGAGTGGATTCAGGGTACATGTTAGCACAGGCTGGCTTTGGGGACATCCCAGGCCCTTTCAACTGTGGAAAGAGGGAGGTTTTTCTATGCTGGCTTTGTTCCCCCACAGAGAAGGAAAGCTAGGCAGGGGAAACTCAGTCATTAGCACTAACCACATCTCACATGTCACATGTCGCCCATCTAGGTGACATCATAAAGAGACTCTGACATTTTCCATAGAGCCTTTTGCCAGGAGGAGAGCTTTCTATTTTCTCCACTGAGATAAAGAGATGTTTGAAGATAAGAAGCCTTGTTTACAGGAGCACACTGGAGGGGTTGATGAAATGGGCACATGGCCTGGCTTGGCTGTTGGTGACTCAGAGAGTGACACTGATGGAAGTGCATGAGCCACCAGCTTCCTGGATCTGAGTGTGGGTCAGAGGAGGTGTGGTGTTGGCTCAGTGCAGGTGTCATGTGCATGATAAAGCACAGGTGAGCTTTGTCCACTCCCCCAAACAGTGGGTCTACAAATGATTGAGAATCTTCTGTGCTGAGGGTCTTGGGAGACTCTTGATTGCAGAGGCTCTGGCCAGGCCCAAGAAGGTCTGGCCACTATTTCTGCTCCCCACTCTGGGCTTGTGTGTACTTTTGTCAGTGCTTTGGGCAGCACTTTCTATGGAGGCTTCCACTGAGCTGCCCTTGGGTTGCTGAAGCTGTTTTGCTTGAGGCACAGGGTGCAGGAAGGACCTGGAACTTGTGGTTTCTGCTTCCCCCACACACTCATCATGTGGGAATTTGAAAGCTTAGTCCAAACTCCAAGGTGTTCTGCTCAGGTCCCTGAGGGTTGGGCTAAAAGTCTGTACCCCATCCTTGGCCTGAGGTGACATGTCCCTTTGTTATTCTCTGCCTGTGTCTTGCTCTGCCTGCCATCACAGTGTTGTCTGGGAGTGCTTACAGGGACCCCCACCTCAGGACCTGCTTTTGGGAAACCTTGGGCGTCCCAGCTCCTGACTAATGAAGGAAGACCTGGTAGAGCCTTAGAGAATCAGAGAGGATGGGGAGCCACTTCCAGGAAAAAGGATATGAAAGTCTCAGAGGCGGGCATGTGTACTAGGTTCCTACAGATGCAGAGTGCCATGTGCTGGGTTTGAGGGGAGAACCCAGTGAGACAAGAATGGGCAGAACATGGACCAGCCCCAGGGGAAGGTTGCTCCAAGCCCTAGTAACAGGCCCCTCAGGAATGTGTGTGTGTGTGTGTGGGATGGTGGCCCCACCAGCTTACCTGCTTGCATACAGGAGAATGTGGGACCTCCAACCTCTATAACTATGTGTGCCAATCACTTATAATAAATCATCTATACATGTCATCTATCTGTCTATCTATCTATCTATCTATCTATCTATCTATCTATCTATCTACCTATCCATCTATTATCTTCTGTGGGTTTGGTTTCTTTAGAGAACCTTGACTATACACTATGTGAAGGTGTTCTGCCATTTTCTGTCGAGACCAATCTTTTCCTGTATATGACACAGAGACACAGGGCCTCCATTTACTGGGCTCTTTGTAAAACCAATAGTGAGAGCATTTGAGAAATATTACTTTGATAATAACCCACAGTGATCCCATTGATGAACCTGGAGCTGCATGGTCTCTACAACATTACTTCAAGCATTTAAATTATTTTAAGATAGGTACACAGTTTACTAATATTCTGCAGATAATTGTGTAAAAGCTGCATAACTGTCTCATCTGCCAAGGAGAAGGAAGAGCTCTCTAAAGTTTTGTTTCGAAGCGTGGTCCCTGAACTAGCAGCATTAGTATCACCTGGGAGCCCATCAGAACTGCAGAGTCTCAGGTCCCACATGAAACTCCAGGTATCTTGCTGGCCACTGGCCACATATGGCTGTTGGACACTTGAATGTGGCCAGTGCCACATAATAAAATGAGAATATTTCAGGTATACCAGGTTACATAAAATATATAAATATAAATTTCACCTGTTTTCTTTTAACTTAAAAAAAATCCTCATCCAAGAATGTTTATTGATTTTAGAGAGATAGGAAGGGAGAAACAGAGAGAAATATAGATGTGAGAGAGAAACATTGATCAGCTGCCTCCTGTACGTGCCCCAACTAAGGATTGAACCTGCAACCCAGATATGTGCCCTGACCTGGGATAGAACCTGCAACCTTTTGGTGTAGGGAATGATGCTCCAAGCAACTAAGCCACACAGCCAGGGCTCTTACAAACTTTAAAAAAACTGTTGCCAGCAGGAAATGTTGAATTACACACATGATTCATATTATATTTCTATTGGACAGCACTGCACTCACACCTGCTCACTCAGATTTTTCATTTTGATAAGAGCCCTGGGTGACCTGTAGCCATTCAAGTTTGAGAAGTGCTGCTTTTGGCCAGGGGTTGACACATCCAGCTGGCACTGGTTTTTGAGAACTGAGTTTTACTGGGACACAGCCACGCCTACTTGTTATAAACTTTCTGTGGCCAGTTCCATGCTCCAGTGGTGGAATGGAGTAGTTGTGGCAGACAGCTTTAGGCCCACAAAGCCTGAACTACCACCATCTGGTCCTTTCCAGTGTAGTTTCTGACCCTCGCCTGGGTTCTTGGTCCTGTTGTTGTTTCATGGCATGGTCTGTGGTCCAAGCAGGTCTGTCCTGTCCTTGTCAGGAGAGGGCCCTGGCCTCGCTGCCCTTGGTGCAAAGTGTCATCAGAGACCTGCCCATTTCCTGGAAGTCACAGTGGAGGCCAAAGATCCTCTGGCCACGTGATGGAAAAGATTAAAAGATGATTTAAGGGCAAAAGTCCCAGTCACATTGGAAAGGCCCTTCGAGGTCACCTGGCCTGTCTCTTACTTCTTGTTGGGTGTGGGCTGAAGGCTGTCCTGATGCTGGTCAGGGGAGTGGCAGGAACCTCAGTGTTCTGCCCTAGGCTGTCTTCCCAGATCCTGGGTATGGTGGATGCCCTGAAGTGTGTTAAGAAAGAGCCGGGCTTAATCCTCACACACTGACACTTGGTTTCAGTGTACTGTTTAATTTCCTGTGCAGTTTTCAAATATCATTAAAGAGGGAAATGCAGTTTTTATGTTAACCATTGGGAAGCACAGAGTTTAAAAATAAAAGAAAAAGATGAGACTGAGGAACATCAGTCTATTTTCCTGCTACTCAGATTATGGTCCACAGAGCAACAGCAGTATCTCTCTGCCTCTGCACTCCTGGGTCAGGATCTGCATGTGACAAGATCCCAAGTGAGGCCCAGGCTCAAGAGCATTTAAACTCATTGTTCTTCAATGCCTCTTGAAATCACTTGGGGAGGTCTGAAAATTCTGAAGCCCATTCCCTACTCTAGAGCTTCTGCTGTCATGTCTAGATGAGGCCTAGGCATGGAGGATTTTTGAGGGTCCCTGTGTGCTATGAGTGTGGAGTGGGAGGTGAGGACTTCAGTCTATATTTTTGCTCTGAATTTCACAATCCAGATCCTGTGTGGTACCCAGCCTGGTGGAGTCATCAGGAATGTGTTCTCGACTCACACTTCTTGAAGCCACCATTCTTTTCCCTGTTGGGATGGTGGGAGGTCCATTCATTCATGGATTCTGTGAACTTCTGGTGGAGCTTCTAGAAGGTGTGTTGTGGAATCTGGCTGACTTACCCAACATGGGCATGGGAAGTCATGGACCTTCCATGACAGCTCTAGCTATAAGGCCAGTGCCAGTCATGAGAGCCTTTGACGCTTTCCTCTGTTGTGGACAGTGGGCGCTTGTGCTTGGAGGATCTCCCCTGTCTCCTTTAGTCCTTGAGTGGGTGTGATGGGCATTGGGGAGCTGTTCAGTTGGAAATCAGTACCCCCACATCACCAGCTTTGTTCAGGCTTGTCTGGGTGAGGCCCCCAAGTCAAGGAAGACTGTGGCTCCCACTTAGACAACACTTCGTCATTCATCCTCGGCCTCAGGGAGGTCAGAGGCCCTGAAGGGGTCCATGCTTCATCATCCTAAACTTTCTTTTTTGTAAGTATATTTTATTGATTATGCTTATACTGTTCTCCCATTTTTTTCTCCCCTTTCTCCTCCTCCACCCGGCACCCCCCCTCCCTCTAGCATTCCCACCACTTAGTTCATGTCCATGGGTCATACATATAAATTCTTTGGCTTCTCCATTTCTCATACTATTCTTAGCCTCTTCCTGTCTATTTTCTACCTACCAATTATGCTTTTTATTACCTGTACCTTTTCCCCCATTTTCCCCTCCTCCCTCTTTCCACTGATAGCCTTCCATATGATCTGCATTTCTGTGATTCTGTTCCTGTTCTAGTTGTTTGCTTAGTTTGTTTTTGTTTTCTATTTTTTAGTTTCAGTTGTTGATAGTTGTGAATTTGTTGCCATTTTAATGTTTATAGTTTTGATCTTCTTTTTTTCTTAGATAAGTCCTCTTAACATTTCATATAATAAGGGCTTGATGATGATGAACTCCTGATAGTCTTATTGGAACTCCTTTGTAGGGAACTCCTTTGTAGGGAACTCCTTCGTAGGTAACTCTCTCATTTTGTCTTGCTGCTTTTAAGATTCTCTCCTTATCTTTAATCTTGGGTAATTTAATTATGGAGTATCTTGGTGTGGCCCTCCTTAGGTTCAGCTTCTTTGGGACTCTCTGACTTTCCTGAACTTCCTGGAAATCTATTTCCTTTGCCAGATTAGGGAAGTTTTCCTTCATTATTTGTTCCAGTAAGTTTTCAGTTTCTTGCTCTTCCTCTTCTCCTTCTGGAACCCCTATAATTAAGATGTTCAAACATTTAAAGTGATCCCAGAGGTTCCTTAGCCTGTCCTCATTTTTTTGAGTTCTTGGTTTTTCATTCTGTTCTGGTTGAATGTTTATTTCTTCCTTCTATTTCAAATCCTTGATTTGCGTGCCAGTTTCCTTCCCATCACTGCTGGTTCCCTGAATATTTTTCTTTATTTCACTTCACTTAGCCTTCACTTCTGTCTTTATTTTGTATCCATACTCAATTATTTCTGTGAGCATCCTGACTATCAGTGTTTTGAACTCTGCATCTGATAGGTTGGCTGTCTTCTCATTGCTTAGTTCTTTTTCTGGAGTTTTTATCTGTTCTTTCATTTGGGCCATATTTTTTGTCTCAGCTCACCTGTTACATTATAAGGAGTGGAGCCTCAGGTATTGACCATGGCAGGGCAACCCACTTCACTGTGTTGTGGCACTGTATGTGGGGGAGGGGTCAGAGAGGGAACAATGCTGCTTGCTTGGCTCTTGCCCTACTTGCAGTCACTTCCCCCACTACCCAAAAATGAATTGCCCCGTTCTGGTTTTGATTCCAAGGTGGGTGGGTTTGTGTATGTTCTAGGACCCTATGGGTCTCTCCAGTGGACTTTCCTGTGATACTGGGAGTTCATTCTACCTCCACAACCCCCACAGGTTTTTATAGCCAAAGGTTGTGAGCCTTTATTTCCCTGGCTGGAACCCTGGCTTGTGCAATCTGTCTTGCTCTCCAATTGTTCCTCCCAGTTTATCCACATGCAAATGTGGGACCCCCTGGTCTGCCAGCCACCATCTTGTCATGCATCCTTTCTGCCCTGCCTGCCCATCTCTGACTCTCCTACCAGTCTGGATGAATGTTCTTCTCAGCTCCTTGGCTGTTGGACTTCCATATAGTTTGATTTTCTTGCAATTCTGGTTGTTTTTTTTTGTTTGTTTGTTTTTAAATTGGTTGTTGTCCTTCTTTTGGTTGTGCAAGGAAGCAAAGCATATCTACCTATGCCTCCACCTTGGCCGGAAGTTCCTCCTGGGCTCATTCTGAACACCCATCCCACCATGTCCCTGGGCCACTGCAACATCATGAGGCCCTTCTTCCTGACTCTGGCTAGTAGTGGGGAGGGCAGGGTGGCAGGGAATTGGAACTGGGTCTGCCAAGCACCCAGGCCTTTCCTGGCAGGCACATAGCCCCATAGGGCTTCTGCCAATCAGAGCTTCTTTGACAGCCACCAGAGGGGAAGATGTCCTCTAGAACTCCATATACATCCTAGCAGGAATGCCAGAGCCAACAGCATCCAGGTGGATGCACACTGAGGCCCGGGGCTCAGGAGATCAGTGAACTCCTGCCCCTTGGCCACCTGAGCACTCCCTGGCCAGAACGGCCAGAGCCCAGAGCCAAGGCACAGGAGTCTTAGCAGTGCCAAGGTGTTTTGACACAAACAGCATTAGAACAAATCTGAGCGCTTGGTTGAAGACAAGGACTATGTGAATTTTGAAGTGTTATGATTTCAGGAGTCATTTATTCTTTCTTTTCAATATTTTTATTCATTATTGCATGAGTTGATGTTTTGAGCATGTATTATTAAGAAAAATAATAGAGTTTTTAAAAGCAATAAAATCCAGTGTTAACTGCATCAGTCAGATGTGTGCCCTCCAGACCTCTCCCTTCCACTCCTGCCTCAGTTCCCTGGCTAGGCCATGGTAAGGATTAGAAATGATGCACATAGATGTTGGATATCTGTGCAGGCTTGGGGGAGGTCTGGGCAAATAGACATAAGACAGGGCAATGTGGCCTGGGTGGCTCAGTGCATTCAGGTTAGGGGACAGAGCATCTTGATTCCAGAGGAGACTTCACTTGGGATGGTCTAGTGCCTCCACCACATGCCTCTCAGGTCCCTGGTTACTCTCACTACCTCTCCTGTTTTCTCCTGGTTACATGGGGAAAACAGAGAAAGGGAGAGCCCTTGGAAGCACAGGGGCCTTTGTGGGGGCTGCAAGGGCAGCACAAGGCAGCTGGATACATGGGTGGCCAGGATGAGAGACAGAGGCAACAGTTTCACAAGTGTAGAGGGAGCCAGACCCTCTTTTTGTGGTTGGAGAATGGCAGACAGGACCTGAGTCACTCTCAATCCCTTTTTGTTGCCTTGGCAACAATACCCTGGGCCACAAAAAGGACTGATTCTCTCAAGCAATGCTGTGGCCACCATCCCACTGACTAAACATTGAAACTTTTATATTCAATGTGGGATGGAAACTTCTAGAATAAGGAACACCTTGCTGAGCAGGTGAATACAGGCAGGTAATACTTCAGTGGGTGGGTGTGCAGTGAAAAGGAGGGCTGGTTCTCTTCTTTCTCTGTAAAGGAAGTAACTCATTCCTTAACAACAGCATCATGAAAGCCAGAAACGATGGGGCTTGCAGAGTCACAGAGATGTATTGGATTTCCCTGGAAGGAAAAAAAAATGTGACAAACACTGTAGCTTTTTTTTTCAGCCTGAGGAAGAGGTACTGAGACTTCACTTCCCAGATGAAGAGGTGACTGAGCCATGTTTGGGAGACTGTATTCTGGAAAACCTCAACCCGGTTCCCTTGTCCATTGTGGCATTTGGCTTGAGCCTGACTCCGCTCCTAAAGGCCTGTAGTACGCCCTTCATGTTACCCTTACATATTTCAACTCTTTCATGCTTCCCATTTTTCTGAAGCCACCTTCTGCCATGTCTGGGTTGGCCTCTGCTCTTGAGAGTGCATGTGATGAGACTGGGAGCATGATGATAACTCAGGGCAGTTTCTCTTTCCAAGTCTGTAGCCTCAGTCACCTCTGCAGCCATGCAATGCAACACATGGACAGGTTCTGACACTACCGCATAGGTGTCTTTGGGTATTCTGCCTATGTCCCTCTCTAGGGAGGAGACCTGCTCACTGCGTGGGCAGCTCTGCTGACAAGGCCACAACAGGGGTTTCTGCACCACCCATTGTGACCCTGCCATCTGTCTCTTGTGAGCAGTGGCTTCTGCTAGGGGGAAAGAGGGGGCTGAGCTCTCCCTTCAAGATGTGACAAGTAGATGTGTCCTGATTTTTCACTTTCCCTAAGAATAAGTATAACGGGGGGATTTAGGACAAGTAAGCCATGGACACCATGGCTGAACTCACATTGTGCCTCTCTCTTTAAAGCTCAAGACATTCTAAAATGACAAGCATGGCTCTTTAAGAAGACGTTCTAGAATTCTTTGCATCTGAAAGAACACACAGTGGACATTCCGTGTAAGAGAAAGAAGTTCCCGTCTGGGGGACTGTGTGGGGACTTGTTGTATTTGAAATGATAAGATTTATTTAAAAGGCAAAAACCCACAAACTAAAATGTGGTCAAACTGTTGCAGAGAGTAAGGGTGATGTCTGAGGTGAAGGAAACAGAAGTCTGTGGTTTAATAGCTGGTTTCACGATGAGTTATGGTATTTCTCCAGAAAAGCTCTGCCATCAGTTATGTTTGCTATCGTGCAGCTTCAGGAGTGAGTTCAGCATGGTTCTATGTCTGGTTCTGCTGATGGTCTGTCTTTTTGTTCCATCTTCACAGTCACAGCCCAGAAATTTGGGGAACAAAGGAACTAGATTCCAGTTATCTATTGTTGTGTAACGAATCACCCCAAACCAGTGACTTCAAGCCTTTTCTTACCCTCGCTCTGCCCATTGCCTGGGTACAGCAAGAGGTTCTTCTTAGACCTCCCCTGGGACCACCCTGTTGGCCCATGTACTCAGCTCTACTATCATAATGAGGAAGCAGCCATGGACAATGCATATATACACCAATGGGCATGGCTGTGTTATAATAAACACTTATTTACAGAAACCGGCACAGGTGCCAGAGTTGGCTAACTCCTTTTTTACAAGGTTATTCAGGTCTCCCAGGAACACAAAAGCAGATGCTTCCAGGCCTTCTTAAGGCTCCAACCGGGCACATCATTGCCTTTTAAATGGTTCGGGACTCAGCCCCAATATACTGTGAAGGGTACATTAGAGGGTGGGGGGCAGAGTCCCTGGGCACCTCTGGGAACTCATGCTCACAATGTGTGTGTGGGAAAGGCAAGGTTGCACTGTGGTGTCTGATTTTAAGAAAACAGTAGAGAATGCAATCCTCACATTTAAATGAAGAATCAGAATCTACTTTTAGAAGCAGACCTTTTATAGACCTGTGGTATATATAAGTTATTGAGTTACTAGAGTTACTAGAGTTACTCGAGGGCTGGATCATTTCCTGCTAAGGTCTACACTACCAAGATTAGTGAAAGGACCTTAGTTGACAGGATTTTGTGGTAAGGACTCTTGTCTTTGCTGGCTTCCTCTCACTGATGATTTCTGTATATGGATATGACAAATAGAAACACTGTGTGACCGTTACTCTTAGAAGTAGAGGCCATTAGGGCCACTCTGACATTGCATTTTGTTGGAGTCCTGATGGCTCTCACTTGGTGTTCTGCCTTCTCCTGGTTCACCTCTGTTTTTCAGGTGCCTGGGCTATTGTATTGATGCAAAGGTCTCCATGGAGTAGCTTGTATAGGACTGAAGAACCCTAGGCATGTGTGAGAAATCCCATCCCTGGGGTGGGGAGGCCTCCTACCTCTTGCCTACTGTGTTTCACAAGCCTCACCTGTTCTTCTCTAGCTGTCCATCCACTGTAGTGCCACCAATATTCTTGTTTTTATAATAGACTGGATCATGTTGCCCTCTTTGGCATGTGCCCCTGACTGCTCCCAACCACCCACAGACTGAGCCTTCATTTGAAGTTGATGCTCCAGCTGCCCTGCATTCTGGCTTTTCCCAGCTTTCCGTCTCGCAAGTGCACACTGCTCCTGAACCCTGAACTCTCCAGTGTTCCAAGGAGCCCAGAACATGCTACCTTCTCTTGTTTCCTCTAAGCCTGAAACTCTTCTCCCATTTGAAGATGATCTTCAAATCCCACCTAAATGCCCCCTGCTCTAGGAAGTCCTCTCTAATTCCCCTTAGTTAGATCAATTCCTCCTTACTCAAAGAACCAAAATATGAAGGAAGGAAGGAAGGAGGGAAGGAAGGAAGGAAGGAAGGAAGGGAGGAAGGGGAGGAAGGAAGGAGGGTTGGAGAGAGGTGGGAAAGAATGAGGAGGAAGGGAGGGATGGAGGGAAGGAGGGAAAGAAGGAAAGAAGGAATGAAGGAAGGGAGGAAGAAAGAGAAAGCAATCATAGGTATTTTACTGGAACATACCTTGGATGCCCCATGAGCATGTTCACGCATAAAATTGTCAAAACATACCTACGTTCACAGAATGCAAGAACGTGTAACTGAAAAGTGATCATTTCTGATCGTTAATGATTCATCTCTTGCCTAGTGAGCAATATTGTGCCTGGCAGAGGGTTTTGAAAGAGTTTCTCAAGTTGCTTGCTGTCATTTCCCTGTGTGTGTGTGTGTGTGTGTGTGTGTGTGTGTGTGTACATGTGACACATTGAAGATCAAGCCAGCATATAAATTACATGCTGCTCTTCCATTTTCCCAAAACTTTCCTATGAATCAATGTTGACTAAAAAAAAAAAAAGGCAACAAGGCAGATAGATGGATCTCTTTGTCCTGCAGAGGAGCAGTTCCTCCTTTGTTGTAGCTATGGGGTATTTAGTAAGAAGGCTCCTTTCTTAAGGTTACAGAGTTCATCAGCTCCTGCTTTTGGTGTTTGTTACAAGGAAATTTGAGCAAGCCTGCTCTTCCTGCTTGGAGCCTGGCTTGGGTTCATTATAACGAGAGGGACTTGATCTCTAGGCTGCAAAGTGAGAACAGGCTTTTGGGGGTGAGGGTGTGGTTCCATCAGGGGGCCCATAAACAACACAGATGCACTTGGGGCAGACTGGTCAATGAGACATAGGACAACCTGGTGACTTCAGCTGGAACAGCACAAAGGCATCCCTGGGCCTTGGAGAACAGCTTGGATACCCATCCTTTCCCCTGTTGGATTCCCCATCTTGTCCACATTAACATCATGGAGATTGAGCACCAGCATCCTGTGCCCCTGATGTGACACAAAAATCATAATGTCATTGATGAAGTAGTATTGAAAAAAATGTTTCATCTGAATCTCATTAGTGCTCTAGATTATTCCATTTATAAGAAATACAAGGAAGACTGTCCTGGCTGGTGTAGCTTGGTGGATTGAGTGTGGGCTGTGAACTAAAGGGTCACCAGTTCAATTCCTTATCAGGGCACATGGCTGGGTTGTGGGTCAGGTCCCCAGTGGGGGCTACATGAGAGGCAACCACATATTGATGTTTCTCTCCCTCTCTTTCTCCTTCCCTTTCCCTCTCTCTAAAAATAATAAAAATAAAAAAATCTTTTAAAAAAGGAGATTCCTCTTTAAAATAAAATTGGAAAGAAATACAAGGAATAAATAAACCAAAGGGCACCACAAGGAAGCAATCAGACAAATCCAGAATGTAGGACATTTTTCAACATCTCAGGGACCTGCCATCTTCAGGAAGTCAATGTATTAGGGAAACACTTGGCTCTAGGTTACAAGAGACTTTGGAGACCTGATCTCCACATGCAATAAGTGAACTTAGGTGGCATCTGGAAGTACTCCATCCCCAACTCTAAAGGATTCTCTGGGGACAGTTGGAAAAATTTGAATGTGGACTCAGCACTGAATGTTACTATGGGTCATTGTCCACTTTGTTAGGTGTGATAAGGTGGGAGAAGTTCATTAGTCTTCATGATGTATGATGAGTGTTCAGGAGCCAATGGTCATGATGTCTGCTGTTCACTCAGTAAACAGACACCCCCCAGCTTCCCAAATGCCCACTAAAAGAAAGGTAGGAAATGTAAGCAACTATTGAATCTAGGTTCACATAGTCTTTGGTTGTTGACTGTTCTATTTTTTCAACTTTTCTGTGTATTTGAAATGTTATAACAATAAAACATTGGGGGTAAAATGAAATGCAAAACTAATTCTGCTGACCCTAGAATTGCAAACCTTCAAAGACCTTGTGATTAGTCTTTGCCTGGACTGGCCTGGATGCCCCTCTCTCCCCTCAGCCCCTCAGGCTGTCTGTGCTCAAGCCATCCCTCAGGCCCCTAAGCACACTGCTGCTGTTTCTTCCAAACCTGTGCCTGTGCTCTTCTCTCTAGGCACAAAGCCAAGATTCAGTCACATTCCTATGCTGTGTTAAGGGGTCCCTCACATTTACCCCCAAACATTTACTTGTTAGAATATCTTAGACATTTGATTTAATAACAAGAAACTGTAGGAGGGCAAGTATTATGTTCCTAATACATGATGCACAATACATTTGTTGCAGAAATAAAACACTATTTTCTACTTTGCTGTGTTCTGGGGAAATCCATTACTCAAGAATCTGCATTCCTGGATATTCTGAAAAGCAGAGCAGGCCATGATAATAGTTAGGTGCTCCAAAGCTTCTGGAGTTGGGAGAGAAGAGCCTTTGATATCTTCTGGAATTGATTTGGGGCCCCTGTCTTCCTATTAGTTGAACAGAACAAGTCAGGACTGGAGAGAATGACAAAATTTTCAGATGCTTCTCGCCATTCTGAGTTTGAGGCTGAAGACTGCCTCAAGGCTTGGTGCAACTGTGCGATTATATTTGTCATGATGAATAGAAGATAATTTTTATGTGGTATGTCAACAAATTAGAATATCAAGACTTTATTTTTATTGACAAGTAAGTAGGACAGCACTAAGGCAGATGAAAATGTTTTTCATAGAGAGATACTTGGATGGATGGATGGATAGTTGGAATAGTGATGTGTAGGTGATGGATAGATGAATGGGTGATGGATAGGTAACTGAATGGATGATAGGTGGGGTATGTATGTATGTATGTATGTATGTATGATTGATGGATGGATGTGTGGATAGACGGAATGAGTGAGTGCATGAATGAATGGTTAATGGATGAATGGATGAGTAGATATATATAGATATAGGTTTCAATGGCTATGTATATTAATGCTAGATATTTTGGTTGCTATCATAAGAGGATATCTTACTTGTGTATCAGCCCTCCAAATGACCAAGGGCCTGAAAATCAACTCTAAATTATTTGGCAGAATAGTCACCCTATGGTGGAATCAGAATTCTGACATGATTGCTGAACCTCATCTCCAAGGCAAGCACCCATTCTAAGTTTTCCAAAGGTATTATTTTGTGTGAATACCATTGCATAAGAGCAGAGCTTAGGTATATCTCAAGGGCTGCGCTCTTGGGGTTTATATAGCTCAATAACGAAGTCATTGCATTTGGGACCACTTTTATGTGTGTTTTGTCTCCAGAATCCTTCCTTTTGAAGTGTGAGTTAGGCTTGTGGGAATGATCATGCAAGAGATTCTTGAATATCTTAGGCCACCACCTGATAATTATCTGATGGTGAGCATCCAGCTGTGGGTCCAGGAATAAGAGGATGAAACCATTTCCACAGGCTCCCTTGTGGAAGAGGGTTGAGTCAGAAAACAGTAACCGTGAACTGAACAGCTGACTCAATCAGCACCTGGGTGACTGGCCCATTCAAGCATAATGGCAGAATTATCCTTGAGCCAGGATTGAAAATCTTTGTGGTGGGTAGTTTCTCATGTTGACTGGACCCAGCAGCTACTCAATCAAATGCTGATGTAGGTGTTGCTGTGCAGGTATTGAGTAGATGTGGTTAACATCTATCATTAATTGACTTTAAGAAAAGGAGATGACTCAGTACTGTAGGTGGGCCTTATCCAATCTATTCAAGACCTTAAAAATGGAGATATTTTAAAGAAGAAATTCTGTTTCAAGATGGCAATGTCAACTCCTGCCTGAGTTTCCAGCTTGCACTACAGATTTCAGAATTGCCAGCCCCATGAGCATGTGAGACTATTTTATTTTTCAATTACAGTGGATATCCAGTATTTTATATTAGTTTCAAGTGTACAGAATAGAGGTAAGACAATTTTATAATTATGGAGTGACCCCTCTCCACAATGAGTCTAGTATCCACCTGGCACCATATGTAGTTATTACAATATTATTGTCTATATTCCCTATGCTGTACTTAATATCCCCATGACTTTTTTGTAACCACCTATTTGTACTTCCTAATCCTTTACTCTTTTTCATCATCCCCCCAGCCTCCTTCTATCTGGCAACTGTCAGTTTGTTCTCCATATCTATGAGTTTGTTCTGTTTTGTTCATTTATTTTGTTTTTTAGATTCCAAATATAAGTAAATTATATTGTATTTTACTTTCTCTGTCTTATTTCACTTAGCATAATGCCTCCTCATCCATCAATGATGTTGCAAATGGTAAGATTTCATTCTTCGTTATGGCTGAGTAACATTCCATTGTATACATGTACCACAGGTTTTTTAATCCACTTGTCTACAAATAAGGTTGCCCATCTTGGCTATTGTAAATAATGCTGCAATGCACATAGGGGTACGTATATCATTTCAAATAAGTATTTTGGATTTCTTCAGATATATACCCAGAAGAGAAATTACTGGGTCCTACATTAGTCCATACTGTTTTCAACCTCAATTTGCAATCCCATCAATAGTGCAAGAAGTTTCCCTTTACTCCACATCCTAGCCAACACTTGTTGTTTGTTGATTTATTGATGGTAGCCATTCTGACAGGTGTAAAGTGAGGTCTCACTGTGGTTTTAATTTGTGTTTGTCTGATGACTAGTGGCATTGACCATCTTTTATGTCTTTATTGGTCATCTGCATGTCCTTTTTTGGGGAAATGTCTCTCCCTATTTTTAATTGGATTTTTTTAGTGTTGAGTTGCATGAGTTCTTTATACATTTTGGATATTAACCCCTTATAGGATGTATCACTAGCAAATATCTTCTTCCATTCAGTAGGTAAACTGTTTCCTTTGCTGTGCAAAAAAAAATTTTTTTTAAGATTTTATTTATTTATTTTTAGAGAGGGAAGGGAGGGAGAGAGAGAGAGAGAGAGAGAGAGAGAGAGAGAGAGAGAGAGAGAGAGACATCAATGTGTGCTTGCTGGGGGTCACGGCCTACAACCCAGGCATGTACCCTGGCTGGGAATCGAACCTGTGACACTTTGGTTCACAGCCCACACTCAATCCACTGAGCTACGCCAGCCAGGTCTGCAAAAAATTTTTGTTTGATGTAGTCCCATTATTTTTGCTTTTGTTCCCCTTGCTTGAGGAGATACATTGAAAAAATATTAAATAAAAATGTCTGAGAGTTTACTGCCTATGTTTTATCCTAAGAGTTTTATGGTTACAAGTCTTACCTTCAAATCTTTAATCTTTTTAAGTTTATCCTTGTACAGGTGTAAAAAGATGGTGTAGTTTCATTTTTTGCAAATATCTGTCCAATTTTCCCAACACAATTTATTGAATGAACAGTCTTTAACCCATTGTAGGTTCTTACCTCCTTTGTCATAGATTAATTAATCATGTAGGCATGAGTTTATTTTGAGCTCTCTATTCTGTGCCATTGATCTGTGTCTGTTTTTATGCCAGCACCATACTGTTTTTATTACTATAGCCTTATAATATAGTTTGATATTAAGTAACATGATACGTCTAACTTTGTTCTTTTTTTCTCAAGATTGCTATGGCTATTTGGGATCCTTTGTGATTCCATATAAGTTTTAGTATTATTTGGCATCATTGTAATCTCTGCCTTTGTCCTGACCTGGCATTGACCTTTGTGTTTCTGTGTCCAAATTCCCCTCTTCATATAAACACACCAGTCACATTGGATTTAGGGGCCACCCAAATCCAGTATGACCTCAACTTGATTACATATAAAAAGACCCTATTTCCAAATAAGGTCCTAGTCACAGGTTCTGTTTAACATTAATTTTGGAGGGATACTATTTTACTTAGTACAGAGATTTTGCCAAGAGCAGAACAAAAAGGGTTTTTTTCTTCTCTTTCCCTTCCAACTTCTCACACATAGCCCATTAGGAAGCCAGCTAATAGGAGGTTTAGGACAAGGAGTTTGCAAACTTTCATTCCCTTCATCACAGACAAGAACACAGAAGGCTGCAAATGGACTGACATCAAAAGACAAATAACTGGCATGTAAGATACAAAGAATAGAAACCAGAGTCATTAGCTCAGCTTGGGAGTGAAGATATTATAGGACAGAGCTCATTTCCAATCTGAGAGCGTTTTCAGGAGCGTCTTCACCTTTCAAGGCAGCTACAATATGCATCTGGCTCCAGAAGCACTCTGCATATATATTCTCATTTGTCCTTCAAGCATGCTGGCCTGCACATCTCTATCAGCATCTTCTCAGAGGTGTTGGTTCCCACTCACTCCATGTGTGTGCTTCTGTCTGTGTCTGAGTGGGGCTTGTATTACTGCTTGCTGGTTTCCCAATGTCTTTGAGTGGCTGTCCTGTGTAGTCACTCATCTTACTCTTTCCTAAGTGCTGGTTTGTGTCTAAGAGCTCTCTGTAGTCTGAAAGAGATAAAGATCTAAAACTTGTGGAGCGTGATACAGCAGCAAATTTTAAAAACAACAGGAGTCAGAGTTAAAGCAGACCTCGAGAACCATCCCTATCTACAGCTGCTTTTATAACTTTTTTCATATAAATAATAAATGCCCATTAAAAATTCAACATCTAGAACATTTAAGAAGTGAAAATAAAACTTATGGCTAATATACTGGTGTTTTATTTCTATCCCCAAGTGTTTTCTAGTGCTTGGTAAACTTAAAAAAAATTAGCAAATACATGAAAAAAACCCTACTTCTTGAAAAATATAGCAGGGGCCTTCTGACAATGAACCAAGGGCCACAGAGATACCAACTGGAAAGTGTTGGCAGGGCCCAGAGGTATTGTACTAAGCAAAGGGGTAAAGAGAAACCTCACAGGCTGTTCCAGAACTTCCAGGATGTGGCCTGTGCTCGTCCTGGTTACACAGACAGGAGACAATGCACTCACCTGGAATTTACTTAGGAACAACATTAATCATTTCTTCCAGCAGAAATCACCAAGTCAGTGTCACTAAAATTCTTGTCCTGAAGTCTGTGCATTTTATTGTTCAGTCACAGGAGAGACCCTTCTGATTCTCATTCTTGGCATTTCTAACAAGGCTGATGTTAGGCTCTCCCAGGCAGAAGCCACAGATGCCAGCAGAGAGTGCCCACTCTGAGCTTCAGTGTCCTTGGCCATCCTCAAAACACAATGCAAGAGAAAGGAGATAACAATGACAAAAGAAAAGGAAACCCCTCAAAGAATAAACAGTGAAGTGAGGACAGACACCTGCATTCCTAAACAGATCTTCCAGAAAGAGAAGGTGAAGGAGGTAGGGAAGGGCAAGGTGGGCTCCGTTCCTGAGAATTCTAAGTGTCCAGGAAACATTAACTCTTCAGAAGTATGTGCACCTCAAAGTCAAATATGTGATAAATAACATAAAATATACTATTTTAACAATTTTGAGTGTACAATTCAGTGATGTTAAGTATATTCACATTTTACTGTGCAACCATTCCACGCTCCACCTCCAGAACTCTTTGATTTTATAAAACTGAAACTGTTCTCATTAAACAATAGCTCCCTTCTCCACCCTGACTTTAGTCTCTGGTATCTATTGTTTTGCTTTATGGCTTTAGAAATTTGACTATTCAAGGCATTTCACATCAGTGCAATCATACAGTATTTGTCTGTTTTTCTGACTTATTTCACTTAGCATGATGTCCTTAAGGTTCATACATAATGTAACAGGTGTCAGAATTTCCTTCCTTTTTAAGGCTGAATAGTATTTCATTTTATGGATACACCACATTTTGTTTATCCATTAATTCAACGGTGGACATTTGGGTTGCTTCCACCTTTTATCTATAGTGAATAATCCTGTTACCATCTTAGCCCTTTTTAAGTGTACAGTTTAATGGCATTAACATTCACATTGTTGAGCAACCATCACCACCATCTGCCTGTAGAACTTTTCATCTTCCCAGGCTGAAACTGTGTCCCCATTCCTCAACCACCCTTTCCCTCCTTTGCTTTAGCTACTAACCTCTATTCTATTTTCTCTCTGTATGAATTTGAATACTCTAGGGACCTCATATATGAGGAATCATACAGTATTTGTCCTCGTGTGACTGGTTTAATGTCAATCAGCATAATGTCCTTAAGGTTCATCAGTGTTGTAGCACATGTCAGAATTTTCTTCCTTTTTCAGGCTAAGTAATACTCCATTCGAGTAGATTATATTTCTTCATCCATTCATCCATCTATGTGAAATTGATTTTAATAATATATTTTATTTAACTCCATCTACCCACATATGCTCATTCAACATCTACGCAGTGTAAATGTTATTAATGAGATGCTTCATGTTCTCTTCTCAGTATTAAGTATTTGGGGTCTGGTGTGTATTTGCACCTACAACACATCCCCATTCAGGAATACATAGTTACATGTGCTAGTAGCTACTGCCTGGCATCATGATTCTAGGTTCTCTCAATTGAGCACTCCCTCCCGGAAGTTAAGCTAGCATGCACAAAGGCGTGTATACTTTCTCCATAGCTTCTAGAATGTGGCTGAGGTGAGTGGTAGGAAGTCTCCACATGAACCTTCGATCCATCCTCCCATGAGGGCAGAGGCTGGGAGGCTCATACCTTCATTGTGTAGGTACTCTTGCACTTGGGTTCCAGATGTTCTCTCATGGTATTAGAGGCAGACAGGAGGTGGGCTGTTGTTTTGGCTGGCCAGCTTTCCTTGGCAATGTTGGTGAATGTTGTCTTGTCCAGGGCTGGCTTCCAAGGGTCATGGGCAGCATGCTCTTCATCTTGCTGCTGTAGATAGCAGTGTGTACAGTGTGTCAGGGAGTTGGCAGCTGAGTTGGGGCTCCCAGATGGGACAGGTTCTCTTGTTCTTACTGTGTCTCTACACAGCAGCTCCCATGCAACTTGCTTCTGCTATCCCACTGAACCTGTTACCCTTTTAATACCCTGTCATATGTCCATGCCACCTTGAAGTGGCTCAACCAAATTCATGTTCTTTGAAATATAGACAAATATCCTGATGGGCTTGAAACCTGTTTATGGCTTGAATGTTTGTCCCCTCACCCAAATTCATATGTTGAAACCTTAGCTCTCCTCAGTGTGATAGTATTGGAGGGTGATTAGGATTAGATGAGGTTATGAGGGTAAAGTCTCTATTATAGTGGTATTAGTCCCATTATAAGACTCACAAGAGAGCTTGCTCTCCCCTTCTCTGACTGATCTCAGACTTCTAGCCTCTAGAACTGTGAGAAATGTCTATTGTGCTTAAGCCATACAGTCTGTGGAACTTCATTGCAAGAGCCTCAACCAACCAACTAAGACAGAACCTTCTATTGGCATGAAGATACACACACACACACACACACACACACACACACACACACACACACCAGGAGCACTTTCATTAAAATACTGAGAAGACAGTGGCATCTCACATACATTTGCCTTCTTTGTATGGCGATATGGGTTACACTTATAATTAAAATATGCCTGCTTTGCTGAGAAAGCAAACAGGTGATAAGTGTAATACTCAAATTTCTGTCTGACTTTCTTTGGGTAACTTCTCTAATTAGAGAAAGTACTGAATATTAGATTATTATTGAATTTAATAATCATTTCAAGAGAGAGAAGAGCTTAGAGGAGAGTCTATATATAACTCATGCCAACTAGAAAATTGAAGAAATATATGGAAAGTTAATTATGGCTTTATAAGGACATTAATATTATGAAGGATGTTTAAAGGGCAATTTCCTTTATAGATTACAAAACAATTTAAGAAACTGACTTAGAAATAGCTCAGGAATAAATTTTTTGTTTAAGATATAATGATAATCTGTGCCACCCATCCCCCTGCTGTCAATCACATAACTGGATTGTCTTAGTATTTTATTTAAAAATGAATGTACACATGTCAGACTTACACATTTCAAGATCATGTTCCAGAGTCTCTTGAGAGATAAGCACACTGTAAACAGTCCAACTCATGTAATATTTATGCTAATACAAACCCTGTAAAGACAGCTGGAATGTCCCTGTGGACACTGCAAATGAGCATCAGCATAGCTGCACTTGACAAAGGATTTTAGTGATTGCTGTAAACTGAGAACTTTCATGAGTCTTAGGTTGGCTGTGGGACTGAGATACTCTATGCCATGCACTGTCCCCAAAACACGTATAAAAACACACACACTCATATACATAACCAATCATGCACACAGGCACATATCTTCACACACTTTTATAACACACTCATACTTGTATACACAATTCATGTACACATAGGAACACACATACACAAGCACATAAATATGTAAGACATGAACATATACTCTCATTGTTGTGCAGTGTGACATGCGTGGGCCTGTATATCTGTAGACAGCTGCACTTTAAGACTAAATTAGGCACTGAGGACTCAGAAAATACACCACCTATGGATATTTATGATGGATTCTTTAAAGAAGAAACATACCAGCAAGGTAAAAATAGATTTAGGAGAAGCATGAAGACTATATAAAGAGTGGCAAGCAAATGAACTTGTAAAATGTGTAAGAATGCTTAATGGTCACAAGATGACCTCCACAGCTCTAGGTGTTATGTTCTTACATGAGCATCCCCAGTAGGAGTGAAGATGTCAGCAAAACCTCTGTTGGAAAATGCTGGCCTGGGCTTAATTAAGGCTCATCTCCTAGTCTGGGCATATTGCTATCCTTAAAAAAAAATCAGGGTGTATGGGGAAATAGAAGTACAGTGGAATTGTTAGGCAAGCAGTTTACTGAGTCTTCCATGATAGACAAAAATAAGAAAGGGCATGGAAGATTGGAAAAGCATAAATTACCAGGCTTGATTACAATTGTTAAAAGAAGCTGAGGTATATTAAATTTTTAAAAGTTTATTTGAGCAAAATTGATTTAAATCAGGCAACACCCAATCTAGCAGATAGAAAGGAGCTGCAAGGAAGTGGACAAAATGAAAGATGTTTAGAGCCAGAAGAAAGCAGAAACAAGAAGTTATATTGAACAAAAGCAGTTTAGTTACTGTAAAGTTTACTTTTCTTAGCATGTGACTAAGTCTGTCAGGCAGATCACCTAACCAGTGCTGATCAGGTGGTTCATGATTGACAGGTTATGATTCCATTTTTTTTTTTTGGAAGAGCTGAAAATGTAATTAAGTCTTGGTTTGGTGATGTGGAGCTTAGCACAAGTGACTCCTTTTGGGCCTGTTGTCTTTTAAAAAATTTCTTTAACAATATGTATATAAACTTAAGCACTCAAACCCATTTCTTTTATGTCAACAGAGAGTATACCTTTATTGCAAACACAAATGGAACATTTACCAAAATTGTTGCTAAAGCAGGGAATAAAGATCTTAATAAATTCTAAAATGGAGAAATTATATAGGCTTCATTCTCTGAACAAAATGCAGAAAAAAGGCATTGACATTAAAAGGATTGCAAAGTAATTCTATGTGAAGATTTGAAAACATTCTTTAAAATAAAAAGAAAATAAAAACTACATCTGTAAGGTAAGGATTCAGAAATGAATGCCTATGAGACTACTGCATCATGAAGGACATAGACAACACAATTGCTGGAAGAAAATTTATAGCTTTTAATCCTAGTTTTAGAAAATAGTAGACATAGGAAAAAAATTCAATGGTAATGGAAGTAAGAAAATAAAACTGAGGACTTCCAGCAAGATGGAGGCATAGGTGTACACACCGTATCTCCACGCACAACCAAGATTAGAACAACAACAATTTAGAGGCAGAATAACACCCAGAACTGATAGAGGATTTATCTGAATGGAAGTTGGACAGCCAAGAAGTTGAAGTAGACCCATTCATCCAGACTGGTAGGAGGGGCAGAGAGGAGGAGCAGGCATGGGTTGCGGTGCGCAGAGATCAGGGAGAACTGGGCGTAAGGCAACTGAGCGTGTAAGCCTTTCGGGACAGGACACGCCAGATTGCAGATTCCAGGATGGCTGGCAGACCCAGTGAGGCAGCATTGTGGACCAGGGCAGAGCGCGCAACCCAGGATCCCAGGGGGGTTACTGACACCCCAGGAGAGTGGAACTACCGCCATTATTCCCTCCTGCCCCCGCCCCCACATACAACGTCACAATCTAGTGACTGGGGTGCCCAGCCCCAGTGAACACTTAAGGCTCTGCCCCTCACCATAACCAGAGCGACCAGACCGGGGGAAAAAAAAGAAAAAAAAAGGAGAGACAGGGAGAGATATGTTTCCAACAGAACAGATCAGTCCCCCAGGACTCATCCTTTTGAGAGACCAAGAAAGAGCCAAACTATCAGATGCACAGTTCAAAACACTGGTGATCAGAAAGCTCACAGAATTGGTTGATTTTGGGCACAAATTAGATGAAAGGATGCAGGTTACCATAAAAGAGATGCAGGAAGATATACAGAGGAGAGCCAATAGTGAAGGGAAGGAAACTGGGTCTCAAAACAATACAGTGGACCAGAAGGAAGATAGAATCAACCAAGCAGGAAAGCATGATGAAATAAGAATTCAAAAAAACAAGAAGTTTAAGAGCATCCAGGACATCTTTAAACATTCCAACATCCGAATTATAGGGTTACCAGAAGGGGAAGGGCAAAAGCAACAAATTGAGCGCGTATTTGAACAAATAATAAAGGAGAACTTCCCCAATCTGGCAAAAGAAATAGTTGTCCAAGAAATTCAGGAAGCTCAGAGAGCCCCAAAGAAGTTGGACCCAAGAAGAAATACACCAAGGCACATCATAATTACATTAGCCAAGGTAAAAACGAAGGAGAGAATCCTAGAAGCAGCAAGAGATAAGGGGACAGTAACTTACAAAGGAGTTCCCATCAGACTTTCAGCTGATTTCTCAAAAGAGACCATACAGGCAAGAAGGGGCCAGAAAGAAACTTTCAAAGTTATGAAAGACAAGGACCTACATTCCAGATTGCTCTATCCAGCAAAGCTCTCATTTAGAATGGAAGGGCAGATAAAGTGCTTTTCAGTAAGGTCAAGTTAAAGGAGTTCATCATCAACAAGCCCTTATTTTATGAAATGTTAAAAGGACTTATCTAAGGAAAAGAGGATAAAAAACATGTACAGTAAAATGAAATCAAACTTGCAATTATTAACAATGACACCTAAAGCAAAAACAAAACCAAACTAAGCAAACTAGAACAGAAACAGAACCACAGAAATGGAGATCACATGGAGGATAAGCAACAGGGGAGTGGGAGGAGGAGAGAGACAGAAAAAGTACAGAGAATAAGTAGCATAGATGATAGGTAGAAAATAATAGTAAGAATAGTATGGGAAATGTAGAAGCTAAAGAACTTATAAGTATGTCATATGGACATGACTAAAGTGGGGGATATGGGTGGGATAGTGTGTACAGGGTGGAGGGGAGTGAAGAGGGGAAAATGAGACAGCTGTAATAGCATAATCAATAAAATATATTTTAAAAAGACTATCCAAAGCAAAAAAAAAGAAAATAATAAAACTAAAGCTAAATATTAGAGAAAAAAATCAAACAAACAAAAATACAAAATGAAAATGTTTTGAAAAGAAAAAAATTAAATAAATCTCTGGTTACTCTAAACAGTTGAAAACAAACAAACAAACCAAAAACTCAAAACAGCAAAACAAGATACATAAAAACATTAGAAATAGAAAAGAGCCCATAACTGCGGAAAAAAAGATTCTAGTTGAATGCAACTATATGCCAACATTTTGGGGACTCTGTATGAAAGTAATGCTACTTAAGGAATACTAAATTATAGTAGGATCTCTCTTATACAACACTGTCCAGACCTGTATTCAGTTGGTTAAGTGAAAGAGTATGTGAAAGGGGATCATGAAAAATCATTCATTACAGAGCTCAAACACTCTACTTTAATTAAAAACATAAAAACAGATATTCACTCACCAGTCCTTTAAATGAGGGTCAAAGCCTTTTCTTTGAATATGGGTCTGCTGAGTGGATATCTACTTCATCATTTTTACATAAACTGCACCTATAATTCACTGTCAATAATTTCTAGTTTTGAATTTTAAAATACAGAAGGAGAGTGTTAAGACATTTAATGTAGTATGATCTTGAATCTTTTTACATCAGATCTACTCAGATTTCAAGTTTGTATATCTCCTGCGGATCTTGCTCAAATGCAGAGTGTAACTCAGTAAGTCGAGTAGGCTTGAGATTTCTAGCAGGATTCCAGTTGATGCTGTTGCTACTAGTCCATGGACCATACTTGGATGAGCCAGGAGAGAGATGTTTGTAATTGTGGCAAACCCTCCAATTCCAGCTATGTCCTCACATTTAAATCTAAGTCATTTTTTAAAAACTAATCTCTATTTAGTCTGCCTAAATTTTCAACTTAGTCTTCATAAAAATGAAAAAAAAATTTGATGCTTAGTCCATTGGCTTATATAACACTAAGTAAAATAAAATCATTACAACATATACACTTGTCATAAACAGATTTGGGAACAAACACAGCTAATGTTTGGTAAGTGTTCATTTTTAATTCTGGAAGCAGGAGAAAGTATGAGAGAAAGTGGCCTAGTAAAGTACTGATCTTATTTTGAGAATCCTCCTTTCAAAGCATCCCCTGCCATGGTCTTAATGTTTGTGCCCCCCAAAATTCACATGTTGAAATCCTCATACCCAGTAAGATGTTGTTAAAAGATGGGGTCTTTGGAAGGGGATGAGGTCACAAAGGTGGAGTCTCATGAATGGGATTCCTTATAAAAGAGACCCTATAGAGTTCCCGTACCCATTCCTGCATGTGAGGGAGCAACAAGAATTCTGAAATCTGAAAGAGAGCTCTCACCTGACTACAATGGACTTATTCTCAGACCTCCATCCTCTAGAACTGTGAGAAATAAATATTTGTTGTTTATAAGCTCTCCCATTTGTGGCATTTTGTTACAGCAGCCCAAATGGATGAAGACACTCTTCCTCCACAAAAACAAAACAGGAAGAAACAAATAACCTGGAACCAGATGGTGCATGTGGGTTTTGCCAAACTTGTAAGAATAAATAATCCCCATTTTATGTAGATTTTTCCAGTAAATGAAGACTGATACATACATCCTAATTCATTATATGAAGTTAGCATAATCTTTATTCCAAACTAGATAAAGTACAAAAAAATCACACACTCATCTCACTTATGAACTTAATTATGAAAATCCTAAGTAAAATGTTAGCTCATTAATTGTAATTGTGTATTAAAGAAGTAAACTATCATGAACAAAAATATTTCAATATCAGAAAATCTATCAATACAATTTATCCCCTTAGTGGACAAGGAAAAAACCATATATTCTCTCAATGGACATGGAAACTTTAAAAAATATTCAACACCTTTTCCTAATTAAGTACATAATCTTCATTAACTTAACAGAAAATATTTCTGTAACCTAATAGAGGCTATCTATCAGAAATGTACAGTTGAATCTTAAAAGCGAACATAAACATTTTTGAATAAATGAAGAGACATATCATTTTTTAATATATTTTATTGATTATGCTATTAAAGTTTCCCATTTCCCCCCTTCACTCCCCTCTACCCTGCACAACCTCTCCCACCCACATCCCCCCCTTTAGTTCATGTCCATGTGTCCTAAGTTCTTTAGCTTCTACATTGCCCATACTATTCTTACCCTCCCCTGTCTATTTCCTACCTACCACCTATGCTACTTATTCTCTGTACCTTTTCCCCCTCTCTCCTCCCTCCACTCCCCTGTTGCTAACCCTCCATGTGATCTCCATTTCTGTGGTTCTGTTCCTGTTCTAGTTGTTTCCTTAGTTTGTTTTTGTTTTTGTTTTAGGTATGGTTGTTAATAATTGTGAGTTTGCTGTCATTTTAGTATACATATTTTTGATCTTGTTTTTCTTAGATAAGTCCCTTTAACATTTCATACAATAAGGGCTTGGTGATGATGAACTCCTTTAACTTGACCTTATCTGAGAAGCACTTTATCTGCCCTTCCATTCTAAATGAAAGCTTTGCTGGATAGAGTCATCTTGGATGTAGGTCCTTGCCTTTCATGACTTGGAATACTTCTTTCCAGCCCCTTCTTGCCTGCAAGATCTCTTTTGAGAAATTAGTTGACAGTCTGATGGGAACTCCTTTGTAAGTTACCTTCTCCTTATCTCTTGCTGCTTCTAGGATTCTCTCCTTCATTTTTACTTTGGCTAATGTAATTATGTGCCTTGGTGTGTTCCTCCTTGGCTCCAACTTGTTTGGGATTCTCTGAGCTTCCTGGACTTCCTGGAAGAGACATATCATCTTATGAAAGAATATCTTAATATTATAAATATTCCAATTTTTCCTAAATACTATAAATGTACTTCAATCACAATCAAAATGAGATAAAAAATTTTTTATCAGAATTGGCAAGCTGAATCTCAAGTTTGCATGTAAAAGAAAATACAGAATAGCTGCTCTGAAGCATTTGCAGAAGACAAGTAAGAGAAAGAAAATATTTATCAAACAAAGAGTAGTATCTAGAATATATGAATAGTGCCTACAAATCATAAGAATAGTGCAAACAATGAAATAGAGAAATAGGCAAAATAAATAGGTGATTCACAATGAAATACAGGCAGATAATGAAGATATGTAAAAATACCCCTTCTCAGGAAACATCAAATTCAAGTGTCTATTTTTTCAGCTGTTGGATTAGAAACATTCTAGATGTTCATGAATAAGAGAAATTGTTAAATAAATTGTATTCTGTCCACTTGAGGAAAATGATACACATACGCATGTAGTGAACTCCAAGACACACGGCTAATTGAGGAAATCCCAAAGAACATCATCTAGTATACAGTCAACACATCTATACATGCCAATATCCCGTCCAACTTCACTGGGCTATTACCTAGGTCCAACTGGGGCAGAAGGGGTAGGCCAGGCAGAGAGCCTTTTACAATTTGTTCAGGACACTAGTGTATTACTTGGATCTTGGGCATGAAGGTCTATTAATATATTTTTAAAGATTTTATTTACTTATTTACTTATTTTTTAGAGAATTGGGGAAGGGAGGGAGAAAGAGAGGGAGAAAAACATCAATGTGCGAGAGATACATAGACAGGTTGCCCCTTGCATGCCCCCATCTGGGAATCTGGCCCTCTTCTTTTTTGCAAGCTTATATTTTTTTTCAAAAATGTATTTACTTTATTTTTTCATATTTTTTATTGTTGTTGAAGTACAGTTGTCTCCATTTTCCCACCACCACTCCCCCCAACCCCAGTCATCCCCACCTCCCACCCTTGATCCTACCCCTCTTTGGTTTTGTCCATGTGTCCTTTATACACATTCTTGAAGACCTTTCCGACCTTTCCCTCTTTTCTCCCCTATTATCTCCACCCATCTCCTCTCTGGTTACTGTCAGTTTGTTTTTAATTTCAGTGTCTCTGGTTATATTCAAGAACTATTCAGCTCTCAGATTTACCACTCTGGCTCCACAGAAAGATAACAATGCTATATTAAGTTCCCAGTGCCAAGTTAGGTGGCCCAAGTATATGTGATAGTCTTGGTTTTTCAACAAACTATGCTGGAGGTTGATTTCCCAAATGCTTTTTCCAAAAGCAAAAGCATGAAATCATCATCCATGCAACTTACATTCCCAGAATGGCAGCTTGCAATCCAATGAGGGCAGAGGTGCTGAGGCCTAGTCCCCTCCCCACTGTGGTGAGATGAATTCTGGGAAAATAATCCCACCTCTGGGGCCTGACTATCCTCTCAAGTGAGGGGAATAATAAGAGTCACTTCCTCTTAGGGATTTTTGAGAATTAATAAAATAAATTTGAAACAAACATAAAAGGACTTGATCCAACAATAATCATTTTAACAACTTGTTTTGATTCTCTTGACTTTTTCCACTCCTAATATTAAAATGAAACTATTTTTAAATATGCATTTATGAATTTCCAGGCCACTTTAAGCCTTTAAATATTTAGCACTCTCTAAAGAAAAAAAAAAGAAACTCTAGTAACATGGAAAATTAGAGCTCTGAATAGACACAAGTCAATGACATTTTTTACTGAGGACCAGACTCCAACTTGAACATTTCAAGCAATTTGATCTGCATGCAAATTGAATTCATTCACTTCCTGACTCAGTCTCATCAACATGCAAAGCTTTGGGAGACAAATTATGTTCCTCTTTGCCTGAGGGAGTTCTGGCAGGTATGGTGAATGTCTCCGTCCTGTTGAGAGCTGTGGAGTAAAGGGAGAATTAGACACATGGAATACCAGGCTGGTACCAGGCACCACACACAGTGGGAAGGCACAGGGGCTTCAATTCATGCTTCTCTTTGGTTTGGTTTTTGACGTAGAACATTGTCAACATACTAAGTCAGCCTTTATTGTTTGTTTTTAAGCCAAGAAAACATAAAGTGGCATTTTCTTTGTTGCTCAATTCAATTTTCATTTGATGATTTCCCCCACCCCCCAAAAAACAACCAAAATTGAACTAAGAAATTTCTGGCAAGGTCCCTAGAGTTTGAAATGTTGCTTGCAGAAGCTAAGAGGTTTAAGGAATGCAGAAATATATTACAGAGCCACATTTTGGGGAGGGGAGGGTAGAAAAAATATGCAAAACATCCTCAAATGTGTGAAAAAATTCTTAGATGTACACATACGCTGTGTTCAGTCTACTTTTCTGTTGATGTTTGCTGAGCTCAGCTGTAAGAGGTCAGGCTGTGGCAAGGCTGGGGGACATGGGTTGGAGGTAAAGGCTGGGTGCTCTGAAATCTCAGGGTGACACTGTGCTCTCTCGGCTTCTTCCCACCCCCTTCTTTTGTAATGCAAGAGGTTCTCTTAATCAGCCCTTGAGCCTACATTCTAATTTGCTCTTTCTCCCAAATGGAATCCACTTCTCCCAGCTAAACCACAGTTATCGTAGCTTAGCTTTACAACAACACCGAATCCACTTTATTTCCACTTAAAGCACTGCCTGTTCTATTTACTATCACTCTCGGGAACATATCCTCATTTAAAAGCTGACTTGCCTCTGCATTATAGAGTTAATGGGAACCTCAAAGCCTCCTGGCTAGTGGGCACCCAGCTGTCTCCTGGGCCAGTGGGTCTGTCCCAGACCCTTGAAGCATGGTTCCAAAGCCCAAGGTGAATCCTGATGGACAATGTGTTTCCACGTGCACTGCCTCCAGCCAGTGTGAGCATTCCAAGCTCAGAGCTTCACAACTGGCATGTCTCAACAATCCTGAAATCCCAGAGACCTCAAAATAGAATAAGAAATGGGAATTTAAGTTGGCAGCAACAGCCCTTGCAGGGGCTGCCAGCTTTAGGTAAAGAAGGTCTTGATCTCCCTCCCCTACCACTTTGTTTTCCCCATGGTTTGCCATATGGGAGCCCCTCCCTCATGCCACTTAAACGGATTTGTTTTACAGAGAAGCTACTGGCAGCTGCTGAGGTTGTCATGAGCATCCCCAATTAGACTTTCTGAGAAGCCAGAAGAATACTTGGGTCCCTCAGAGATCTGAGCAATGACCAAACTAAACTCCCTTTATTCCATTCACAAAACAAGAGGAAATGGATGCAGAAAAATGAGAGTGGTTGAAGATTCACTTTCTTGTCTTGGGTCTGGGGTGTTTTACTGTGAACTGAGATCTTTAGACAGATTTCAGATGGCTGGACCACAGAAAAATGTTACTCTCCTGCCAGGAGGGGACTAAAAAACTCCCATTTTCACATGTGTTCAATGTCACAGTGGCAACTGGCAGAGGGAGACCCCAACAAAAGGCTGTGTAGGGGAAAGGTGGTGGCCTGCCATGCTTTGGAAGGTGGCACCTCCCCAGTTAGGCCCCAGACAAGTCCTATCAGGGGCTGTTGGCTCTCTGTACTCTGCTGCATTTGGGCCTGGTCTCAGCTTCCATCCCCACCATCCCCTGCTTATGGAGAGGTTGAAGCTACCTCTTACTGTGGGTGCCAGTGGCATAGTGCCAGGCTGGCACCTCCACCATGTTCTGAGTAAGCTTCCTGAATGGATCATACATCCCTCACTCATCTCAAAATCTCACAGCAAACAACAGTATCTTTATATGCTTTGGAAAGGGCTGGCCAGCTCTCAGCACAAAGGCTGCACTCACCGGGTTTCGCCTCTCTTCCTCACTACCTCCTGTCTTCTGAGAAGAAATCCCTAACTGGTGTGAATCACAGAATGGGGGGCTGGATGCACAGAGCAAACCTTCTGGAAAAACCAGACTTTAAGTCTTTCCTGTGGCTTTTGTTATAGTTGTGTGTCTCCTGATAGTGAAGAAGGTGGCTCTGGGCCCTGTGCTTTCTTCTCCCCGCCAGCCCAAGTTCCATCCACATGATCTCCACCAGACATTTTGTGCAGATGTCCTTAAGGATCCCTGAAGGTGCAAGAGGTTTAATGCTAGGCTGCTCAGGAATGAGTGAAGATGCCTTGGGTCCCTTCCATGGCAAGAGTCTAGCCTTGGGGTGAATGCTTCACTTGAGGACATTTCCACTGAAGCAGGGTTTCCAGAAACTGATTCACCAAACTCCTCAGGACCTCTGTCCCAGTGCCTGGTCTACTGGGCGAGCTGGGGAAAATGCACAGTTCCTGCTGCTGATGGGCTGAAGGAGACTACAGTAGCCACAACAAGTGTGTACTGGCCTTTACTCTTCCTGTCTGTCTGTCCTCAAGGCCCTACAGGCTCTGTCTTATTTCAGGGGCAGGCGTTCCTCTTGACTCATACATGTAGATACCCCACATATGTAAGATGTATTCACCAGCAATTCCCTCCCCCTACCCACACCACCCCTTCCCCTACTCAGGGACTTCTCCTGCAGGTAAGATTTTGAAATGCAGTTTCTCCAGTACTGTCCCAGGGTTAACCACAGCCTGAGCCCTTCCGCATCCTCTCTTTTCAAAATCTGCACCATCCAGGAAGTGACTCTTCAGTTTCCTGGGGTGGGGTTGTTGAGGTGTCAATGTTCTCCTGTCCTCTCCAGGTGGAGTCTTTGCTAAGATACCTTGGAAAGCAGTGGCAAGCAGAAGAAAATGTGGATGCTTGCCACATGAACAACATAAATGAGTATGGGTTATATAGGATTCATAGTGTTAAGATAACTCTTAATAGGCTGAAGATTTTGCAGTTTTTTTGTGCTAAAAATTTCAGGCATTGAATATGCATTGAATTAAGTGGTTCACAGTCTGTGGGTTGTGGCAAACGGAGCTATTCCAAGGGACATCATTGTCCCTGAACCTTCATGTGGCCCTGCAGGTTTCAGGAATGCATGTGTAGTGCTGATGTTGAGCATGGACTGGAATCTGAAAGACTTTGTTAGCTCTGTAAACCCTAATCCTTAGCATACATGGGGAAAATTGAGAAAATGAAATGTGTTCATCCCAGAGCTTGTCCACAAAAAAGAATCTTTAATAAGTGTCATTTATTAATGTGTCTACTACACATGTTAAACTTCTTTGCTCAAGGATCTGGAACTTGGTGTTATTCTCTTCAGGAAAAGTGGGCCTGTGTGTTCTCCAAACTCATCTCTGTTACCTTGATGCTGCCTGCTGTCTGCACAGTGACTGATGACCCCTTGAGCAGGAATGCTCCCATTTTAGGGAGAGGAAAAAAAGGTCTGAGGGTCCTGAGCATCTGTAGGAAAGTGAACACTGTTAATCAGGGGGCTGAGTAATGCTATGGGCTTACATGTCAGGAGCCTTCCTTCACTCACCTTATCTTCCAAGGAGACCACAGATGGCTCCTCCAAGGTTAATATATTTTTTATCAGGGACCAATAGGGAGTCTCCTCTAGCAAGTGTTCAGCGATTATTTTTTTTTTAAGAAATAATGAATGGTGATTTTCTTTTTTGTTTTCCTTGAGAGGAGGTTTGCCCAATGTTCTGAGCATGAACTCACGAACTGGATGATGCCCTGATTAGGTGCTAGTTCTGCCACTGACCTTGGGCAAATTATGTGCCCCATTTGTGTTTTCCCACATCCACTTATTTAATTGTCCTATCACCCACCTCCCAGAAACAGTGGGGTTGAATGGGATAATGTGAGTCACTTAGCACAAGAGTGGTGTATTCTCTGTGAGCACCACCAAAAGCCTCCAGGTCCCCACTCTCAGTCCTCCCTGGATCCCATGGCTCCACCTGAACTGCCTGTTGAATACAAAAGGTAGACAGATGAGTTTCACATGTATTCATTGGCTAGTTATATGTAAACAGAGTATCTATTTATGTTCAACTTTGTATTTGAGTATCTGTATGTATGGGTCATGCAACTCTCTTGATCTCTCTGTGGATATTTTGTGTAGTTAAATCTGTTATTGCTTACCACATTCTTTAGCAGTGAGCATTTTCTATGCCTGGTGGAGATGGTTTAAATTCTTAAAATTTTTGAGTGAGCCAAAGACATCCAATTGTCTTTCCCCTCTACTGCATTCTTTATTAGAAGGCAAAAGGCTCAATGAGTATCTTTTTGAGTTTTCCGAAAATAAATAATTTCTAAACTGGGAGTTGCAGGAGAAATGTAAGCATAAATGTTAATTAGGGGGCTGGGTAATGTTGCAGGCCAAGAAAAGGATCCGAAAACTAACCCTCTCTACTAGGGCATCCTCAAGTAAAAACGAGTCCAAGAAAAGAAACACAGTTAGAAATAATGTGTATACAGTTGGCTCTTGAACAATTCAGAGATTAAGGGCACTGAGCCCTGCACAGTAAAAAATACACATATTTTAACTAAACTTAACTACTTAACTACTTAAAGTCTACTTACTTAACTAGTTAAACCCCAAACTTAACTACTAAAAGCCTACTGTTGGCTAGAAGCCTTACCTATAACCCAAACAGTCAATTAACATGTATTTTGTATGTTATATGTATTATATACTATATTCTTATTGTGTAATAAAGTAAGCTAGAGAAAAAAGAAAATCATAAAAATGAGAAAATACATTAGTAATACTATATGTATTTTTTTAAAAAACCCACGTGTAAGTGGACTCGCACTTCTGAAACCCACATTCAAGGGTCAGCTGGACTTTGCAAAGCAGTCATGGGACAGGCCAGCATACATTTGGCATTGGAATTGTAGGTTGTGGGGATGAGAGAATGCTCTGTATTCTTCCTGGTGATTGTGCCTGTTGTGGTTGCTCTATGGAGGGGCTATGATGACACTGTCTGAACTGTTTTCCTCTTCTTTTCTGAGGCTTTGAAATGGGAAATGCACAGTGAGAGACCACTTTACCAATGCTCAGGGCCTGAGTCACCAGGGTTTCTGAGGGCAGGAGGCTATCTGTTGCAGTGTTAATCATTGCCACAGAATCTGGGTTCTTCTGAGAGAGAAGTCATTGGGCACCAGAGTACCTAACTTCATTTTAGTTGATTACACTAAATCAACTAAAGTTGATATAACATTAAGTTGAATGTTAAGTTGATATAACATTCTTATTATAAGCCAGAGGCAGTATCACATCCAGGGATTCACATCAGGCCACACACAGGAGCAACTTTATCAAAAGACAAAGTTTGGCAGGACTTGAGTTTGGGTCTGGGGAGGAGACTGGAAGGACTTCTGGAGGGCAGCAGGGTTTACAGTGACTGGGGTGGGAGGGGATGTCAGGCTGGGGAATTAGTGTGGCTCACTCACAGGGAGCGTACAGCTTGGTATTCCAATGACCAGAGCAGCACTGCCCAATAGACAATCCCAGTCATGAATATGCTTCACATAGTATTAGGCTTGCTTTAAAAAAGAAATAAGTAAAATTAATTTTAATAATATATTTAGCTCGATGTATAGAAACTATTATCATTTTATCATGTCATTGATGAGGTATGTTACATTATTTTCCCACTAAGTCTTCTAAGTCCAGGGATGTATTTCACCTTCAGAGCACATTTTAGCTTTGAGCAGCCACTTTTCAAGGCTCAGAGCCACACATGGCTGGTGCCTGCAAATGAGCTGGAGTGTTAGTCCCTTTCCCAAAGATAAACATTACTGTTAGTCATCCATATCCTCAGGGAGACAGACACATAGGCAGACATGTGCTTAATGCAGTGAGCACAAACTGCTTAGGTTTACAAAGTGTTCATGGACAATATGTGACATGTGTCTCATTTGTCTGTCCCCAGCCCTCTAGATTCCATTAGCATGAGGACCTGTCAGCTTCCTCAGCATGCCTGCTGTCCACTTGCCTGGCCAGGTTCATGTGGTTCCTTCTCCATGGAGATACACCCTTATCCTTCCAATGCTGAACAAGTCATCTTCAGGAGACACCTGTGTCTTTAGGAGACTGTGTAGTGACTGACCGCCACATCACACCAATGCTCTACTTGTAATATGATGTTGACACTCATTTTCTTAAGTGCTGGGGTTTACCTGTTCCCCTTGAACCCGGGCTTCCCTTGAATAGAGATACTGGCAATGATTTCTGCTGCTGGCCAGGTGAGGACATAAAGGTGATATAGCTTCTACTTCTTTTTTTAATATATTTTATTGATTATGCTATTACAGTTGTCCCATTTCCCCCCTTCTCTCCCCTCCACTCTGTACCCCCTCTCCCACCCACATTCCCCCCCTTTAGTTCATGTCCATGTATCTACTTATGAGTTCTTTAGCTTCTACATTTCCCATACTATTCTTGCCCTCCCCCTATCTATTTTCAACCTATATTCTATGCTACTTATTTTCTATACCTTTTCCACCTCTCTCCTCCTCCCACCCCCCTGTTGCTAACCCTCCATGTGACCTCCATTTCTGTGGTTCTGTTCCTGTTCTAGTTGTTTACTTAGTTTCTTTTGGTTTTGCTTTAGGTGTGGTTATTAATAATTGTGAGTTTGCTGTCCTTTTACTATACATGTTTTTTCTTTATCTTCTTTTCTTAGATAAGTCCTTTTAACATTTCATATAATAAGGGTTTGTAGATGATGAACTCCTTTAACTTGACCTTATCTGAGAAGCACTTTATCTGCCCTTCCATTCTAAATGAGAGCTTTGCTGGATAGAGCAATCTGGAATGTAGGTCCTTGTCTTTCATAACTTTGAATATTTCTTTCCAGCCCCTTCTTGCCTGTAAGGTCTCTTTTGAGAAATCAGCTGACAGTTTGATGGGAACTCCTTTGTAGGTTACTGTCCCCTTATCTCTTGCTGCTTCTAGGATTCTCTCCTTCGTTTTTACCTTGGCTAATGTAATTATGATGTGCCTTGGTGTGTTTCTTCTTGGGTCCAACTTCTTTGGGGCTCTCTGAGCTTCCTGAATTTCTTGGACGACTATTTCTTTTGCCAGATTGGGGAAGTTCTCCTTTATTATTTGTTCAAATACGCGCTCAATTTGTTGCTTTTGCCCTTCCCCTTCTGGTAACCCTATAATTCGGATGTTGGAATGTTTAAAGATGTCCTGGATGCTCTTAAACTTCTCCTTGTTTTTTTGAATTCTTATTTCATCATGCTTTCCTGCTTGGTTGATTCTATCTTCCTTCTGGTCCACTGTATTGTTTTGAGACCCAGTTTCCTTCCCTTCACTATTGGCTCTCCTCTGTATATCTTCCTGCATCTCTTTTATGGTAACCTGCATCCTTTCATCTAATTTGTGCCCAAAATCAACCAATTCTGTGAGCTTTCTGATCACCAGTGTTTTGAACTGTGCATCTGATAGTTTGGCTCTTTCTTGGTCTCTCAAAAGGATGAGTCCTGGGGGACTGATCTGTTCTGTTGGAAACATATCTCTCCCTGTCTGTCCTTTTTTTTCCTTTTTTTTCCCCGGTCTGGTCACTCTTGTTATGGTGGGGGGCGGAGACTTAGGTGTTCACTGGGGCTGGGCACCCCAGTCACTAGATTGTGATGTTATATGTGGGTGGGGGCGGGCGGGGGTGGGGTCGGGAGGGAACAATGGCGGTAGTTCCGTTCTCCTGGGACCTCAGTCCCTTCTCTGGGATCCTGGGCTGCCATCTCTGCCCTGGTCCACAATCACCACCTCACTGGGTCCGCCAGCCGCAGCTTTTGTACTCAGGGACCACCGCTGCATTCTTGCATGCCAGATGGCTTTCGCGCCGATTTCACACCAAGTTTTCCCCGACCTCTGTGTGCCGCTGACCCGCGCCTGCCTGGCTTGTCCTCTCCTACCAGTCTGGATATACAGGTCTACTTCAACTTGTTGGCCATCCGACTTCCATTCAGATAAATCCTCTATCAGTTATGGGTGTTATTCTATCTGTAAATTGTTGTTGTTCTAATCTTGGTTGTGCGAGGAGATAAGGTGCACCCACCTATTCCTCCATCTTGCTGGAAGTCTAGCTTCTACTTCTTGTCTCCTGGATGCTCCTTCCTACAGTCCCACTGCCATGCTCTGATGGAATCAGGGCCATGCAGTAAGGCCATACACAATGCTCTGGGCAATAGGCCCAGGGGAGGACCAGCTGACAGCCAGCTTCAACCACAGATAGGTAGCTGCTTGAGGTAGCCTCAGATATGAGTCCAGTCATGGCCACCAAGTAGCTGTAGCCTTATATGGACCATCTAGCTGAGTGCAGTCAACCTCCAGCACCATGAGAGAGAATCATAAAGCAATTGTTAGTGTCATAAATAATTCATCTGTGTTTTAAGCCACTAAATAGGGGAGTAGAAATACCCTTTCCCACTGCCTTGGCTTCAAGAGAGTCAGTGCTCCCTTGGCCCTTGGCCACTCCCTCCCCCAATGGAACATGGGTATGAGTACATGTCCACTTGCCCCTAAACTATCTTTGTCATGGCAGGGGAGGGGCCTTATTGATTCATGGGGTGAGCAGCCCTCAAGGCCCTCAATACCTATTTGTTGTATGAATAAATGGATGGATATGAGTTGAAATGAGTTTGTATTCTTTAATTGCTTCTTCTAGTTAATCCTGTAAGGTGAAGAAACTGAGGCCTGAGAGGCTGAGGCTATGGGACTATGGGGCTACCTTGGATCTGCTTTCAGGGTCCCACCACCAAATGTCCATAGTGAGTGTTTCTACCACTCCAGAGGCTGGTGATCTGGATTCCAGCTTAGTGGTCTGAGTGTTAGATGGCAGCCACTGTCCTGACACAGTTGTTCCAGGTTCATGTGGTGAGAGGCAGAGCTGTGCCTGGTGATGTTGTGATAAACTTTCCTGAGGTGATTTCTCCATGGTATTTTTAAAACATAGGTTTAAAAGAAGCCCAGGAGAGCTTTGGAAATTCAGACTGCCAACCCTCACACCCAGAAACTCAGATGTCGGCCGGGTGCTGCTCAGGAATTTTACTTTTAACAGTCTCCTTGGATCTGTCAAGAACAAAGCCATGAGGGACACTAACCATAAGGTTTCTCTCTGACATATTATGAAAAATTTCAAATATGTAGAAAAGTTTAAAGAATTGAATTAGAACCACCAATATCCTCAGCACCCAGATTACGCAATTAATATTTTGTAGTATCTGCTTTATCTCATGTCAATCCATCCACCCATGCATGCATGCATGCATGGATCTATCCACCCACCCATTGATCCATGCATCCATACATGCATGCATCCATCCATTAATCCATGCATCCATTCATCCCACCTACCCATCCATGCATGCATCTACCCCCCTGTCCTTTCATACATCCATGCATCCATGCATCCATCCATATGTCCATTAATCCACACATCCATCTATTCATTCATGCATGCAGCCATTCATCCATGCATCCATTCATCCATGTGTCCAACCATCCACCTATTACTCTATGCATCCATCTATTCATCCATCCATACATACATCTGAGGCAGACCCCAGCTTGTGGGGTCTGAGGTGTTTTGGATAAGATGTGAGACAAATTCACATGGACAGCCGAGTCCCATGAAGGAAAAGGGACGGCATGGTCACTCTTTCGAGAAGAGAGCATGCCCTTGCCTTGACAAACTTTTATTGCTCTTCTGGGCACATTATATTGAGGGTGTCCTCATTTACTATGCACAGGTTCACTTTAGGTGGTTACCTTTTACAGAAAACAAAGGAAAGAACATTGCTAATTACTTCAAAGAGAAGGATGTTGCAGACCAAGGGGGAAAGTGGTTGAACTAGTTACACTCCATACTGGGGCGCTTTAGCACAGACTTTAGGAAGTTACAGTAAGCACTTGCTGCTTCCATTCAGGGTGAGGGAGTTTTAGCAAAAAGCAAGTCTCAAAGTGGCCTAGGTACAATGCAGGCCTGATTCCCCATGGGAGAACCTATCCATGGGTGTGGGTCCTGTGCATTGGACCTTGCTTTCCACTGGACTTTCTGAGTGGGAGCTGGGCCTACGCCATGCAGAATGGTCTCCTATACACATCTATGTATCCATCTATGCATGCATCTGTCCATGCATTTTTCCATGCATGCATGCATGCACGCACTTATCCTCCATGCATCCATCCATCCATTATGAATGCATCCATCCATGCATGCACACACACATGCATTTATTCATCTTTTTATTCATTCATGCATCTACCCATCTTGATGTAGACAGTATACTCCACCCCGTAAACACATCCTGGTTAGATTTCTGATTTCCTGTGAGCAAGCAAAATGTGTCTAGACAGCAAATATTTGTGAAATCATAAGTAGACACAATGCCAGGTTTATAAGCTAACCCTGCTCTCTCTTTTCTAATGGAGAGTGACTGATTTATTTGTCTGACCTGTTCTCACCCATTCTGATACAGGTCTTTTTTGTATTCTTTTACCACAAATATCGTACTTCCAATTCATATCTAAGTAAAGATAAGAAGAAACAAAAATAAAAATACATACATGTATAAGAATAAACTTGATTCTGAGAATGGTTTGCCTCATTTTCTATGTTGTTTTTACTCCTGCTTTTCTTTTTAAAATGAACAAAATTTTTTTTATTGTTGTTCAATTACAACTGTCTCCATTCCCCTCCCATTATTCTCCCCTGCTGTACCCTAACCCCACCTCTCACTTTCCATCTTCCCCCTACCCTGTTATCTTTGTCCGTGGGTCCTTGTATACATGTTCCTTGACTTGACCCTTCCCTCTGTTTTCATAAGTGAAGCTTTGCTGAGATGCAGCTATTCCTGGCGTAGATTTTTCTAGGGCACAGTGCTTAATAAGCTCCTGGTGTGACTTGAGAGCTGTCATATTTGCAAACATTTGTACCATGAGACTCATCTTTCTGGAGCTCCAGAGCTCTTTGCCCAGTGGTGGTTCAGAAATGCAGGAAGAATGTAAATCACTTGAGAATTTGAGGGACATGTGAGGCTTGACAACCTGATACTTGGGGCCCATCCATTTGTGCTCAGAAAGCCCTTGTGGTAAGGTGACAGATATCTTTTAACAGAGCTATCAAAGCTCATTACCAGGAAAGTTTCAGAAGTACTGTTTCAGGGTAGGTAACATGTGGTTTCACCAGAAAAGAGAAGCAAGAAAATGTTAACAAAGCAAAATAAAACACTAGACATAAGACAAGCATTGATTGTTGCATTTCATAGGGGATTATGATCCTGTCAGTGGAGGAGGAGAACTGCTTGTCCCTGACCTTTGGCCTTGCCCAGACCCCTTGTCTGTGCATGTTTGTGTCAGTCAGAGTTCAGACCAGACATGCACTGCCTCTGGTTCAAACACCAAGCCCCCTTTACAAGTGTGGGAACTCATCTACTTACTAGCACATGAATCTGAAGTCTGGCCAGCTCCACTTTCAAGGGAAGAAAGGAATTACAACAGAATTTAATATTTGATAAATAATATGCTTAAAAAGCAACCCTGAAACCCTGCATTTGAGTTACCAAAAACTATAGACACATATATACTGAAGAGGAGCTGAGCTTGCCACCCTCATTATTTTAAGCTCATTATTTTTAAGAAACAAAAGACTCAGGAAGAAATTTTGATCTTTCCCCCAATTGCCTAAAATAATTTCTTTTAAAATTTGTTATTTATTTATTTTTAGAGACAGGGGAAGGGAGGAAGAAAGAGGGAGAGAAATATCAATGTGTGGTTGTCTGTTTCATACCCTCTACTGGGGACCTGGCCTGCAACCCAGGCATGTGCCCTGACTGGGAATCAAACCAGCAAGTCTTTGGTTTGCTTAAAAGAATTTTAAGGGAGAGCACCTGCTCCAGGAAGGAAACTATTATCATAGATAATATAGTTTGTTATGAAATAAGTGTTACAGATAGGGAGAGACCTCTTAAGGCCCATTAATCAAAGTTCTCTCTGCATCCCATTTTTAGAGACAGCCCAGCAAACATTTGTTTACCAAACATGTGCTTTCCATCTCAGTGTGAATTATCTTCTCCCCCTTTGAAATCCAAAATCACCACCCTCCTTTCTCCTTAGCTCATGATGGCATATAAACCTCAACTGTCCAATCTGTCCTTGGCCCCATGTACTTAGAGCATCCCTCTCCATACATACCTAATTAAATTTTATTATTTTCTTCAGTTAATCTATCATCTATCATTTTGTTTATTCTAATAGCCATAAGAACTAAGAAAAGAAAGAGGAAATCCCCCCCTCTCCACATTACTTATACACCTACATTTATTCAGGTTGTTGGAGACTGAATCATTGCATATATATTAAAGTTCCAGGTAGTATTAAATTACATTTAAGAATTAAGTATTTTGGGAACAAATGTTTATAAGCCATATTATACTTTCCTTCCGTTCATAAAAAGAATTTTCTGAAAACAACTTGACATTTTCTTAATGGTTTACATCATTTCCCAGGAGAGGAGCTTGATGAACTTCAAAACTTCATGGTTCAGGGCCCCTGGAAAACTCATAGAGGTGATGCATCAGAGAATTCAGAAAGGTGCCTGTGCTCTCTGTTGGACCTCCCCAACCCTCACCCACTGCTCCTGCCACACACTTACAAACAGAACCACTGGAGAGCAAAACCAAAATCCATGGGCAGCATGGACAACAAAACTGTAACAGAATGTAATGCTTGGCCTCTCTGAGTCCATCTTTATCAAGCCTGCTTTGTTCCCTGTGAAGTCCTGCATATAAACATACTCATCATTAGAGTGATCCTGCTTGTGGCTTGAGTTTTACAAAAACAGTCCCTTACCAGAAAGTGCTTATCCCAGGGAGATAGGGGAAATATGTATTGTTTATCACAGATTTTCAGGAAACTTGTGATAGACTCACATCAACTGGAGTCAACAGATGAAGCACAATTGTTGGACTACTGCTGGTACCCAAATATCTGTAGTCATCAATCACTTCTTGCCCCTCCCATTTCCTCTTCTCTTGACATAAAAGAAGTCTTAACTCTGTACTTTTGGAAGATGGATGTGAGGCACAACTAAGTTTCCTATCTTCTTGGTTGGTGTCTTCTTGATCAATAAATCTTTCCTTACTCCAAAATTTGATGTTTTGAGTTTTGGACTTTTGAAGCATCAGGTACACAGACTTTGGACTAGTAACAAAACCAGATGACAAACTATCCCTATAAACCCTGAAAACATATGGGTGGTGATGAACTACCCTCAACCAGAGTCTATGGCATTGTCATCTGTGTGGTCAGAAAAATGAGGACAGAGTGGGAAAGAATCTAAGGGCCTGAGACAGGAGTATGTCAAATAATCTAGCAAATATTCAGTTGAGATGGTGTCCAGCCAGTTCAAAAGAGCTGCTATAGTCACACTGAGTGCATGAACCCACCTGAGATCACTCCAGGGGAGTATACAAGCTTACCTCAAACCACCCCACATGAGTAGATGGAACCCACTGGAAGACCAGAGGAGGCTACTTACTGGGTACAGGGGTTTTGGGGGGTGATGAAAGAAAATATTCTGAAATTAGGTAGTGTTAATGGATGCCCAATATTGCAAATATACTAAAAACCACTGAGATGTACAATTTAAAGTAGTTACAACAGTGAATTTTATGTTATGTATATTTTAGCTCAATTTTAAAAAAAAGGAAGACCGAAAGGGCTGGGACTACCTAGAACCTCTTAACTCTCCAACTGACGTTGCAGGAATCCAAGTTGATTAGGACAGCCCTGGGAAGGGGAGGGAGAGAGCAGGTGAAGACCCAATTGGGAGAAGACAGGACCAGGCTACTCCCCAAATCAAGTTGGCACTGCAGGTCTCTACACAGAACACAGAAGCAGCTCTGGGAAGTGAGGACAGCTCTCGTGGAGGAGGTACAAATGCAGTAAGATCAGAAAGCCTTTCAGGGTAATGGGTGGGATTTGGAGGTGTCAGCAATAACTCCTGGCTTCTAATACATGTACAGATAGATGAATAAAAATAGACATTGATGTTAGTGTACATGCATTTACCTCCTAGCTGTGCCTGCAGAGAGGGCCTAGAAGCAGTGACACCCAGTAACAATGAATATGCCCAGCACCCAGATCTGGGTTTCTAGAAACCATCCTCCAATATGAAGAACAGAATTCTTTGTAGAAATGGTTGATTCCAGAACTGGAGCAGGAAAAGTACAAGATGATCCTGGAGCATTTTGTGATGCCAGAAAATAAGAAAGGACTCAGAAAGTGATGAGGACAAGTCAAAGAAATATAGGAGCCAATTTGCAGGAAGAAGGGAGGAGAAATAATAGTAATAGAGGACCACTGTAGTAGGTATCTACTGTTATCTAACAAATCACTGAAAAACTTAGTGGTTTAAACAGTAAACATTTATTATCTCACAGATTCTGTGGACCAGGAATATGGATGTAACTTACCTGGATACCCTGGATCAAGTCACCTACAGGACAGCAGTTATCATGTCAACTTGCCTTGGGGAGGATCTGCTTCCGAGCTTATCTTGTGCTTGCTGGCAGGTCCTCACTGGCTTTGTGGAGACATCAGTCCTTGCACGTGGGTCTTTCCATAGGGCAACTTGCCACACAAGCTGTGCTTCCTTCAGATTGAACAAGCCAAGAGAGAGTGAGGGTGTGGTCCAGATAGAAGCCACTGTTTTCTTAAGACCCAACATGACTGCCTGTGTATGTGCTTCTCTCTGCCAAGAACATTCTTTCTTCCACTCCTGTGACTTACTTCCTCTTATCTTTCAGGCCAGTTCAAGTGTCACCCCCTCTGAATCTTTTTGTAAAGTAGTATACCCAGTTATGTTATATCTCAGCACCCTGTTTGCTTCACTTATAACATGTCTTACTATTTTCAATTATTTTGTTTATAACAATATAGTGAGGACTATAATATAGTCATTTCATATAGGCTATGGGACCATGTCTTTTTTGCCCACAGCCCTTCCCCACCACCTAGCACAGTACTGCACACATAGTAAGACCTTGGTGACTATTTGAATGAATGGATACATTAAAAAATAGTCATTGTTTACAGTTTGTTCTGGCCATTCTAAGTAGTCCAAGGAGCAACAGGACCATTAGAACCAACTTGGAACCCAAAAGTGTCCCTACACACATGGGTCAACACGAAGGTTGTGGGGTCCTGAGAGTCACTTGGGAAGGTCCATGACACATCTAAACCCTTTAAGTCAGGAGCCATGGGGGGAATATTGATGGCACACATATTTCTTAATGCCCCAGAGTAATTCCAGAAGCAGTGGAGGTTGAGGACCACCTAGACTGTGGAGAAAAAGCAAGCTTTTTGAGGGCTCTTCCCAAGAAAGATTCCTTTTCCTTCAGATTTGTTACAATTTGTTAATACCTGTGATTGCAGGCATGTTTGACCCAACTTACATTTGCTTCTAAATTCACTTCAGGAAACCTTTTAGTTTTTGCCACAGCATGGATGGAACTGGAGAGTATTATGCTAAGTGAAATAAGCCAGGCAGTGAAAGACAAATACCATATGATCTCACCTATAAGTGGAACCTAATAACAAAACAAGTAAGCAACCAGAGACATTGAAATTAAGAACAAGCTGACAGTAACCAGAGGGGAGGTGGGAAATGATAATGGGGGGAGAGGGGGAAGGGTTTTCATCTATAAAGGACACATGGACAAAACCAAAGAGGGGTAGGATCAAGGGTGGGAAATGGGGATGGCCAGGGTTGGGGGAGTGGTGGTGGGAAAATGGAGACAAATGTACTTGAAGAACAATAAAAAAAATGTTAAAAAAATTCACTTCAGGAAGAAAGCTGGCTTAGACTGTCAACCAAAGGCCACATACTCTAGCCTACACCAGGGGTTTTCAATCAGACCACTTGCTGGAATGCCCTGGGGAGCTGTGGAAAGTTCCAGCAATGGCTCCACCCCCTGAGGTCCTGCTGTTTGGGGTTTCAGATGCCCTGGGGGGTGCCAACATGTAGCCAGGGCCAAAATAGTGCCCCAGATCCTGGATTGGATGTTAGCTGGTCTTGGTTCCAGGAAGAAATAGTTCTGGAGGCAGTCAGCCCTTCACAGGTTTACAGGCTGGAAGTCTCAGACTGTCCTTCATCTCTGTGTCCAAGTCACGGTGTCATATAATTTGCATAAATTCATGCTCTATTTCTACCTAGGGTTAATCTTTTAAATTAGTTAAGCTTTTGTATTATAGGAAACAGTGACCCTCACGTAGATAATTAGTAAAACGGAAACAATTACATGATTTTCCCTTGGAGGCATTCAGCAAAGCCATTCTAGCTACAGGAGAAGGAAGGACATAAAAACGCAGAATGCAACCATGGCACATGTGAAAAATAGCACCTTGTTAGAGTTTGCAGGCTACTCCCTATTGCCCACATAGGAAGTAGAATTTTCATTTGCTTATTGGTAAACTCTTGGAGTCAACTGGTCATCTCCAGGCTTCCTATGTTTTCTGGACTCCAGGATGATTGACAGAAGGAAGGTGAGCATTATTTGCCTGGGGATTGTTCAGCCAAAGGCAGGTACGTTCTGTGGGGTGGCAGCCTGCACAGCTTTGCTGTGAGCTGGCCACTGCAGTTCTTCCAAAGAAAAAGCAGCTCCAGGGTGTGGTGACACAGATCCCAGCTCCTGGGGTCCAAGGTGTTATGGATGAGATGGGACAAATTCACACAGAGTACTGAGTCCTGTGGAGGAAAAGGGATGGTGCAGCTTCTCTCTCAAGAGGAGAAAAGCCTCAACCCTTGCCTTGACAAGCTTTTATTGGGTTCAATTTGCACAGGAATACAGGGTGTATATGTAAAGCTCATCAGTCATTGTCAGGCAGAAATGATTAAACAATAGATAACATTCAAAGAACTCTGAGGGCTTATTCTGATCAGGGTCAGATAGTTAAAGGGCCATAAAACGTTGGGGACCAAACTCACTTCCTGCTTGGACCCTTATCATTTAAATTGAGGGTATTAGCAAAGTATGTTTCATAGGATTTTATGCATTCCTTCTTAAGTCTGACTGCCCTAGGGAACCCGCACTTTCCAGCACAGGGTTGTACCCACCTCCAGCATTGTTTCAGGCTTAAGTCAGGCAGGGAAGTAAGGCAGCCAAGAGATTAGGAGACTTCTTAAAGACAGAATATGACTCAGGCTATGTCAAAGCTGAGGGGTGAGGGTCCATCACCCTCTTTTTCTATAGCCCTTCAAGTCCTTCCCTGACGGCCCCTTCACAACCAATTCTGTCTTAGGTCCCTCTTTTGAGGAATCTTACTCATCATTGGCTAACCAGTCATCTTCCTAGGGCCAAGCAGGATGAAGAGAAAGCAGGCAGAGGTGGTGCCCCTATAAGGAAAATAAGTTTTGTCTCCTAAGTAGCTTATGGTCCCAAGGTCCTTTACTTAGCCTTAGCCACAGGGGATTATAGGTTCTGAAACCAGGCAGACAGTTCCCAACAGTGTGGTGTTGGTGAAAAGGCTGATATTCAAGCTTCCTTTTGTCCTAGTTCACTCCCCTGGTCCCTTCTCTGGTACCAGTTGATCTGCCATGAATGACACCTCGGATAAGAACAATTAATCATCAGGGACTTCTGGCCAAGATGGAGGTTTATGTAGACACACTGTGTCTCCTCACTAACCAAAAGAAGGATAGCAACAAATTTAAAAACAAAAAACAACCAGAACTGACAGAAAATTGAACTGTATGGAAGTCCAACAACCAAGGAGTTAAAGAAGACACATTCAGCCAGACCACTAAGAGGGGTGGAGACGAGCAGCCAGGCAGAGAGGACCCTTGGCAAAGTGGTGACTGGAGGACCAGGGTAGGCAATGTGGAGGCTGGCAGATTGGGCAGTCCCACATTCTAATGCAGATAAACTGGGAGCAACAACTGGGGAGCGAGACAGACTGAGCAACCCACAGTTCCAATGTGGGGAAATAAAGCCTCGAAGCCTCTGACTGAAAACACCTGTGGGGGTTGAGGTGGCAATGGGAGAAACTCCCAGCCTCACAGGAGAGTTCATTTGAGAGACCAACAGGGTCCTAGAATTCACGCAAACCCACTGACCTGGGAATCATCACCAGAAGGGCCCAATTTGATTATGGGAAGCAGGGAAATGACTGAAAACCAGCAGAGAGCTGAGCAAGCAGCATTGTTCCCTCTTAGACCCCTCCCCCACATACAGTGTCACAATGCAATGACGTGGGTCGCTGTAGGAGACTGTTCTGTGTGGCTTGGGCCCAGCTCCCACTCTGAGATGCACGGGACCCACACCTATGGATAGGTTCTCCCATGGGGAATCAGGCCTGCAATGTGCCTAGGCCACTTTGAGTCTTGCTCTTGCTAAAGAATTCCCTCACCCTGAATTGAGGACATTTACTGCAAAGTAACTACCTAAAATCCATGTTAAACCTGCCAAGGATGAGAGTAACTGGTTCAACCACTTTTGCCTTTTCATTTGCAAATATCCCTCTTCTGTGATGTGATTAGCAGCATTGACTCCTTTGTTTTCTGTAAAAGGTAACCCCCTAAAGTGAACCTATGCATAGTAAATGAGGACCATCATGTAATATGCTGAGAAACCCAATAACAGTTGGTCACAGCAAGGGCCAAGGCTTTTGCTCCCCTTGAGAGAAAAGCCATACTGTCCCTTTTCCTCCACTGGACTCAGTAGTCTGTGTGAATGTCTCATTTCATCCATAATGACACGGACACTGCAGGTCAGTGTCTACATCAGGTTTCCTAGCCCTGGTGAACACCTAAGGCTCCACCCCCTACTATGTAACAGGCATGCTGAAACAAACAAAAAATGGCCCAAATGAAAGAACAGATCAAAGCTCCAGAAAAAATACAACTAAGCAACAAAGAGATACCCAATCTATCAGATCCAGAGTTCAAAACACTGGTAATCATGATGCTCACAGGATTGGTTGAATATGGTCACAAATTAGAGGAAAAAAATGAAGGCTGTGCTGAGTGAAATAAAGGAAAATGTACAGGGAACCAACAGTGATGGGAAGGAAACCCAGACTCAAACATTGTGGACCAAAAGGAAGAAAGAAACATTTGACCAGAACAGAATGAAGAAACAAGAATTCAAAAAAAATGAGGGGAGGCTTAGGAACCTCCAGGATATCTTTAAAATGTTCCAATATCCTAATCATAGGGATGCCAGGAGGAGAAGAGGAAGAGCAAGAAATCGAAAACTTATTTGAACAAATAATGAAGAAGAACTTCTCCAATGTGGCAAGGAAATAGACTTCCAGGAAGTCCAGGAAGCTCAGAGAGTCCCAAAGAAGCTGGACCCATGGAGGAACACACCAAGGCACATCATAATTACATTACCTAAAATTAAAGGTAGGGAGAGAATCTTAAAAGCAGCAAGAGAAAAGAAGACAGCTACCTACAAAGGAGTGCCCATAAGACTATCAGCTGATTTCTCAAGAGAAACCTTGCAGGCAAGAAGAGGCTGGAAAGACGTATTCCAAGTCATGAAAGGCAAGGACCTACATCCAAGATGACTCTATCCAGCAAAGCTCTCATTTAGAATGGAAAGGCAGATAAAGTGCTTCTCAGATAAGGTCAAGTTAAAGGAGTTCATCATCACCCAGCCCTTATTATATGAAATGTTAAAGGGACTTATCTAAGAAAAAGAAGATAAAAATATGAACAGTTAAATGACAATAAACTCATAGTTAGTAACAACCAAACCTAAAACAAAAACAAAAGCAAACTAAGCAAACAACTAGAACAGGAACAGAATCACAGAAATGGAGATCAAAAGGGTTATCAGCAGGGGAGTGGGAGGGGGAGAGAGGGGGAAAAGGTACAGAGAATAAGTAGTGTAAATGGTAGGCACAAAATAGGGGGAGGTTAAGAATAGTATAGGAAATGGAGAAGCCAAAGAACTTACATGTATGACCCATGGACATGAACTAAGGGGGGGAAGTGCAGGTGGGAGGGAGTGTGCAGGGCAGAGGGGAATAAAGAGGGGAAAATGGAACAACTGTACTAGCATAATTGATACAGTATATTTTGAAAAAGAACAATTAATCATCAAAAAAGAATGAGCAAAGGACCTGAATGAGGCTAAAATGGGAGTTGGCTGATAAGCAAGGGACGGGTGAAAGACATGTGAACAAAATTGTGCTAAAAGCCTAAGGACATGTTTAAGCTCAGTTTCAAAGATGGGAGAATATATGGCTATTGTGAGGTAAGCTCTCAAAGAAAACCCCCAAAGGTGAGATGTGGTGGTAAGAGGAGTTAGAAGTACAGCAGCATCACACAAATAGGACTCAGGAAATGTTACATCAGGAGCCCTGTTGGCAGCAACTTGAGGTGGGTGCTGAAAGCCAATGAGCCACCAAAGCTGGGACCAAAGTAGGACACAGGCTGCAGATGTAGAAGTTTCAGGCAGGAAGCAGCCTGCAAATGCTCTAGCAGGATAATTGGGAGATAATCCTGTAATTAGCAAGAATTTAGAGACAGAGAGAAGTAAAGGAAGCTAGTGTAACTATATTGCTTTCCTTGCCTTTTACAAGATGAGGGCAATAGATAAGGTTTCAAAGCTATAACTCAACGTATGCTGATTTAAGTACATTATATACGGTTTTAAAGATCATTGGAAAAAAGGAATAAAAGCTTTCCCAATGATTAGAAATCCCATAATGTTGTCAAGACCTCACTGACATAGGACTCACAGACATTGTTAGTGTAGTATCAATTTTTGCCATTTGTTTTGGGGGAAATTGTGTCACTTTGTAACATAGTTTTAAATAAACATATCCTTGGAATACGTCCAACATATCTATTTACCCAGTCTTTGCGGGAAAATGCTCAAGGCAGATGAACACCCTAAACACTCTAGATTTATATACAGCCCACCACTACCCACTAGGCCATCTCTGTGCCCCAGTGGCTTAGCAGGCTTTGTTCCCTGCTAAACACGCTTGATAACTCCTTACTTATGGCAGGGAAATTACCCAAATTGCTCTGGCATTGTCTAGCTGTGTAACCTTGAAAGATCATTGACTTTACTTTGTCTCAGTTTTCTCATTGACAAACTGAAGATCACATTATTTCCTGTTCAAGACGGCTTCAGCCACCATGACTGTGTAACAAGTTACCCCATAATACACTGGCATAAAATAATCGTGTTTTATGCTCATGGATTTGGGGGGTTGGGTATTCAGACAACGCAGAGGGGATGGCTTGTTTCTGACCCATCATGGCTGAAACCTCAACTGAAAGAACTTGAGCCTGGGGCCTGGGATCCTTGATGCCTCCCTCACATGTGTCTGGTGGTTGGTACCATGTTGTCTCCCTACGTGGGCTACCTGGGGCCCCTCACACCGTGTTGGATGAGCTGAGAAGGCAAGCATCCAGGAGAGACAGAAAGCCAGGCTGGAAGCCCTGCTGCTTTTTCTGATGTAGCCTTGAGTCTCGCTGTCACTTCCACTGCCTTCTGTTGGTTAAGGTAGTTTCAGAGTCATCCAGGCTCAAGGGACATGCAGTAGTTTCCTTAGGCTACAGACTGGGTGGCTTAAACAACAGGCTTTTATTTTCTCACAGTCCTGGAGGCTGAGTCCAAGATCAATGTCTCTGCAGGGCTGGTTTCTCCCGAGGCCTCTCTCCATGGCTTGTAGATGGCTGGTTGTCTTCTTCCAGTGGTCTCACATGGTTGTCCCTCTGTGTGTGTCTGTCCTAATCTCCTCCTCTTATAAAGACACCTGTCATATTGGACTAGAGCCCACCCTAGTGACTTCATTTTCCCTTAATTACCTCTTTAAAGGCCCCATCTTTAAATAGAATTACATTCTGAGGTGCTGGGAGTTAGAAATCCAACATATAAATTTTGGAGGAACATAATTTACCCCATGACCAGAGGGAATATAGACTCTTGGGTTATTCTAATAATGGAGCACTCAAGAATTGGAAATTTTTACTTTTAGGTAATAAGTAGTTTAGTAGTTAGTGCATATAAAAAGCTATTGTTTCAGGAACTGCAGATATGGCCCACCCTGAATCTAGGACACCACAAGTGATTGACCTTTGTGCTCCAGAAGTGACCATAAGTAATCAAGGTGGTATCCGAGTCATTGTGTTCTGGGGAGACACAGTCCACCACCCAGGACACAGATGAAGAAAATCACCCAGGACACATGACCCAGCATACAGATAAAGAAAATGACTGGTCAGCAGATGAAAGGATGTTACAGAAATTGCCAGACTGCAGCTTTTATCTGATTAAGCTGTCTCCTGAGTTCCAAATCCCTTGCCTACACTTTTGCCCCCTTGTGAAAAAAGGCTGGCTTGAAAGGAAAGAAAAGATGATCTGTTAGGGTACATAACTTGCTATTTTCTCAGATTGCTGGCATTTGAATAAAGCACCCATAAAAATTCAATCCTTGTCCCTGCTTATTGAGTCTGGTAGGTGACAGGCAGCTAAACACCAGTTTTTCCAGTTTTACTGACAGGTGTGGCCATTTTTGTAAAATGTAATCAGTCAACATGACTTACAGGGCTTTCTTGATACAACGTAAATAACCTAGAGGGAGGTGATTAGCAATGACACCTGGTGTAATTTACCAGCCTCAAGGAATAGGCCCTCTGCTTGAAGGGCCCACGAGTCTTCACCCACAGGATGACCTCAGCACCTACTGAGTGTAAAGGCACACAAGACTGGGACTGTGAACATGAATAGAAATGCCCCTTCTAATTAAGTCTTGAAAACAACCCCTAACTGATCAGGATTTTTGCTTCCATTTCTCCTGACATAGGACACAAATTTAAGCTTTAAAGAGCACTCCTGAGAACAACGTCTTAGATGCTGTAGCCAGTGCTGTCAGTGTGCCCACCAACTCTCCTGTCCCCAGAAGGTGAATACCTGCTAACGCCTAAGCACTTGCATCTCAGCAGGGCTCTTTCTGGCTCTCTGCCACTTTACCTGACTCTTCAGCAGGCCAGGCCCCTGTGGATTGATGTCCTTCCCCACCCCAGCAGCCTCCAGTAGTGGTCCTGGGAGCAGCTTACACATGTTCTATAACCTCACCCTGAGACCCACCTGACACCCAGTGGTCCCAAGTGCTCTAGAGCTCAGTTACCATGGTAACAGTTGGTGTTCTTGTTGCCTTCCTTGTCCCATCTCACTTCTGTTCTTTGTCCTCCCTGCCACCAGTGCTCTTGGAATAACTTTCCAAATATGCTTCCTGCACTGGAATGTCACAGGGAGGAACCCTAACTAAGGCACTTAGGTTGGGTGGCTGTATGTGGAGAATGCAGAAAAATAGCCAGGAGCAACCACTTTGAGGTTTAGATGCAAAATTTAAAATGTTTTGTTTTCTCTCCCATCTAAACCAGGCTCCCATCAGCTGGGCTTCCTAGTGAGCTCTTACCTGTCCTCTGAGCCCTGCAGCTCCATCCATCCTCCATGTCACCAGAAATGGGAACTGAGGGTAAGGCACACACACTATATTTCTGCAGTAGGCTCTCTAAGAAACACTCACAGGATTACAAATGCCACTGCATTAAACACCCAGTTAATACAATGGGAACCAGTGCTTTGTGATTAGAGTTTATCCTCCCAACCAAGCCAGCACAACCATTTGGCTAGAATGGAAGCAAGTGTGTGGAAATTGCAGTTGAAAAGCCATTGCCAGGCATAGTCATGTGGATATGTTTCTGTGATGACAGGATAATCACTGTACCTGGTGAGTGGTCAGCTGGGGAAGTGGTGGGGCAGGCAGAGAAACTCAGGTGTCCCTTCTGGGAGGAAGAGGTGGGAAGAAGTAACTGGGACAGGGTTTGGAGGGCCCCTCCTTCACCACTGCTCTCCCACAGCTCCCCTGGAACTGTCTTCTAGGCTAGGGCTCACAAGGCTGGCTGCCTGGGCTGCTCAGAGGCAGTCCCTTCCCTGGTCTTCTGAGGAGTTCAGACTGCACAAAGCAGCACAGAGGGATAAACGACGTGCTCTCTTCCCAAGCACACCCTGCCTCTCTTTGGGTTCCAGGGCAGCTGCGGGGGCCCAGACTTGCCTGTCTGCATGGAGAGGGAAGCCTGTCCTCTTGGCCTTTTCAGAGCTCAGGCCCAGTTGTCTTTGCCCACTGAGGCCTCCTTTATGCCAGATGGCACTTGGGGAGGCCAAGGGAGGCCTCACCCTGACCCAGATCCTTGTGACAGAACAAGAAGAAATTTGAGAGTGTGGCAGGAGGATTTAGCAAAGCACAGTAAATTTATTAAAGAGAAAGAATGCACTCAAGAAGTGAGAACGGGCAACCTCAGAAAATAAGATGCTTGGGTGGGGTTTGGATGGAAGGTTTTTATTAAACGTGGGTTAGGGTAGTGGTAGGGTGGTCTTCTGCTTCTCACACTGATGCGGTAACTGCTGAGGCAGCTCACCCTTGTCTCTCCTCCCTAGATAGGGATATTTTTTGTCCTCCCAGTTACAGGAAATTGAGGAGGGAAAAATGGGGAGCAAGTGGTCAGTGAAGGTCATGTCTGTGATGTTCCAGCAAAGATGGAAAAGGGGAGGGGTAGGGTTAAAGCCCTTGTTTCCTCTTCTAACTTTCCTGCTTCATGTTTTCCTTTCCCAGCTGTGTTTAGGACCCTGCTGCACTTCTTTTGGGTCTAGTACCTTGGGAGGCTCAACAGCCCCTCAGACCTGTTGGTGGACTTGAATGTGCTTGGTGCTGTCATAGCCCCCTGGGAGTTAGGGGACAGTAGAGGCTTGGGTGGACACAAAATCTGCACCCTGGCTCTGCCTGGACAGGAAACACTGACCTGTGGCCCCCCACAGCCTGCAAGTGTGGCTCTAGGCCCTGCCTCCTCCAGGGTTAAGGAACCAGAACTCTTAACTGTCACAGAACTGGGCCTCAGCACAACTAACCAAGAAGTGACTAAACAGGAGCCCCAATCCGAAGCACCAAGAAACAGAAATATGTAAACCAAAGAGAAGGAAGTGAGCCACTTACGAATTGTGTGCAATTCTAAAGTTGAAGGAAAAAAGCAAGGCAAAGACATGAGGCCACTAGGACAAGGTGCATATATTTGGCAATCGAGACCATATTTGCTTTTACTGGATGAAGAATTTTGAAACAGTGAATTGGGTCATAATTTGGAGGCTGAAGTGTTTGACAGAATGCTTTTAAGAGTGATTAAAATAACTTGATGGAATTCACCCTAAGGAGAGAGAAATAGCCTCCAGTAGGCTCTGGATGTGGAATTAAAATACATTTATTTATGTTGCTCAGTCAAGAACTGAATGACCCTTCAAAAACCTGTAAATCTTTACTGCAGTCAGCTGGGCAAATAGCAATGATTAAACATTTCATCAGAGGCCTGATCTTTTGTTGTGTGTTCATTGTGGCTACAGGAAAGGAACTATAACAGATCTTTAAATAGCAAACCTGTGGCTAAATTTCACCTCATCCATCAGAAGCCACTGCTACTCAATCACCTAATTTTAGCTGCTTATCAATCCTCAAGCTTGTTAGTTGATGTAACGGATCCTCTGACGTTAGATGATTTTTGTGCTGAGTACAGCTAAAATTGAATATGAGTCATTTGGACAGACGCCCAGCCGAGCTTGTGTGTGTGTGTGTGTGTGTGTGTGTGTGTGAGTGAGAGAGAGAGAGAGAGAGAGAGAGAGAGAGAAAGAGAGAGAGATGTGGGGCAGGCTGCCCAGGTGGATACCAGCACAGTCTAGGGCTCCTTATTGCTGGGACAATCAAGTTCACATCGTGTGCACTTGGAACACGGTGTCCTTGGACTGTGCCTTTTGTTTTATTTCCCCTCCTAACCAGCAAGACTTCTCTCCCAGCAGGCACATGGTAGGCAATGATACTCTGCTCTTGCCAAGATCTAATGAGAATGTCAATAATTGCAAGACTTTTTAAATGAAGGTTTTTGAGGCAAATCTTTGCTTTTTCAAAGAGATTTTCTTTCTGCTTATGGAGAGAACATCTGAGACACTTAGAAGGAGAAGAGAGCATTTTGACAGCCTCCTCCTCTCCCATTTTCTGCATGATTAGATAACACCTTTTCATCTTTTCTACTGGCTTTTCATTTCATTGCAAGATTTCTTTCATCATCCCTGCTCTTTAAGAGGACAATCTGCGTCACTCCTGGGTGTGTGGGGGCCCCAAACACTCCTACTTGCTTGCCATAGTTGGTGTCATTTCTTGCCATAAAAGAATCACATGGTTTGTGATCTCCATTTTCTGAACATTGTTGGTGAAGCTGAGAGATTGGAAGCCTGAGACATCTGCCTTCTTAAGGTGGCTGTAGCCTCAGGGCTGCCTGTCTGGGTCTGCTTTTCACCCTGGGAACGGTACCCTGCTTTCAATCCTTCTCTTTGTCTCTCTTTTCCCTCTTCCTCCCTCCCTCCCTCCCTCCCCTCCTCCCTCCCTCCCTCCCTTCTTTCCTTCCTTCCTTCCTTCCTTCCTTCCTTCCTTCCTTCCTTCCTTCCTTCCTTCCTTCCTTCCTTCCTTCCTTCCTTCCTCTCCTTTCTTTCTCTCTTCCTCTCTCTTTCTTTTCTTTCTTTCTTTCTTTCTTTTCTTTTTCTTTCTTTCTTTTTTCTTTCTTTCTTTCTTTCTTTCTTCTTTCTTTCTTCTTTTTCTTTTTCTCTCCTTCCACCCTCCCTCCCTCCCTCTCTCTCCCCCTCCCTCCTTTCTCTTTCTTTCTTCCTTTCCTTCATTCCCTTCATCCTTTATTTTTCCAATTACAGTTGACATTCAATATTATTTTATATTAGTTTCAGTTGTACAGCATAGGGTTAGACATTTATATAATTTATAAAATGATGTCCCCAATAGTACCCAGCTGGCACCATACCTAGTTATTACAACATTACTCACTATGTTCCCTAAGCTATACATTATACCCTCATGAGTATTTTGTAAATGCCAATTTATACTTCTTAATTCCTTCTTTTATATGTAACCCTCCAATTCCCCTCCCATCTGGTGGCCATCAGAATGTTCTCTGTATCTATGAGTCTGTTTCTATTTTGTTTGTTAATTTGTTTTGTTTTTCTAGATTCCACATATAAATGAAATCATACGATATTTGTCCTCTGTCTGACTTATTTCACTTAACATAATGCCCTCTAGGTGTATGAAATTTCTTTTCCAGGGTTTAACCACTGCTTGCTCATAACCTCCTTCACCCCAGCTTGGGAGTCAGTGAAGAGGAAATGAAGCTTCAGTGTGACCTGGCTGCCCAGTGTGGTGGACGAGGACATCGGGACTCCCCATCTCAGGGGCCTGTGTGGGTACCAGTGCATTTTCATCCTCCTTGCTGTTCCGTCTGCCATTACTAAGGGAGGCTCTACTCCAAGAGAGGTGTATGCAAATACTGCACCAGGAAGTGCTAAAGAGGACTAATGGATACAGCATGTAAGATCCCCAGAAGAAAGTTGCCTTTAAAAAAGCAGCTACAATGAAGTGCCTAGAATGAAGTCAACTTAAACACATACTTTGCTGCTCTGACCACCTTCCAGGTAGCTTGGCAAGTGTCAGAGATATACTTCTCAATCAGTCTGTGGGACACAGACGCCAGATGTGAACACAACATTCTATTCCATACATAGCATTTCTGGGGCACATAAAATACACTTCTTGTCACCTGTGTGAGTGCCCCTCTGCTGGGAAATCAGGAGGTCCATGCTTGCTGGTGCAGGTGTGTGTGTCCTCACAGGACCAAGCCATTGATGAGACTCCATCCCAAGACATCTCTTCAGACATATTCCAGTGAATTTCCCAATAAAGAAAACAACATCTATAAGCTTCAGAATTTTTTAAACATAAAAAGATGAGATTAGCATTACATGTCTCATCAACAACACTGGAAGATAGAAGATAACAATTAAGAATAAGTATAGAAGTAAATTATATAGAGAAAAAATAAAAGTCATGTTACAGAAAAAACTGGGGTCGTTTTGGACACTTAGAGCCTCAAAAAGTAAAATTGTGTACATTATCTGAGGATACTATGAAGAAATTACTTTAATCAAGCTAAGATGGTGAAGAGCTCTGACACACTGTGAACAATATATCTTGTATTATGCATTTGATATCAAAGTGGACATGATTAATAACTGGAAAGTGAACACATGAGTGTGTTAACAAAGGATTCTTGGGATTGAACATTCATTTGGGGAGAGAAAGCATAATAATAGTCTACGATTTAAAATATTTTCAACATCAACTATTTTGCTCAAACTTAGGCATTAGAGCTAGGTATTTGTGTGTGTGTGTGGTGGGAAAGAGACTTGAGGTACAGGCCAAGGTGAAGGAAAAGCATTGTAGGTGGGTATGAGCAAGGTGGTAATGCATTTGATAACTCATACATTAATTATCATAGATGGGCCAGGGGTGGTCAAGTGAAGCACCAAGTTGGGAGAATGAGGCTATAATTAATGTTGATAAGTTTATAGAGAAATAGTGGGTATGATGGTTAATTTTTGTTAGCTTGACTAAGTTATAGGGTGACCAAATACTTGTTCAAACATGATTCTGCACATTTTTGGGTGAGCTTAACATTTAAATCTATAAACTGGTAAGCAAATGCCCAGTCCAGTGTAGGTGGGCCTCATCTAACCAGTTGATGGCCTGAATTGAAGCAAAAAGCTGACTTCTCTTGAGTAAGAGAAAATTCTTCCTTCCTGTCTGCCTTCACATGGAGGCATTGACCTTGCTCTACATTGGAGACCCTGGACCAGAGCCTCTTAGGTAAAACACTCCTGAATTCTTGATTCAGAAAACTGTGAGATAATAAACATTTATGGTTGCCTTCAGCCACTAAACTGTAGGATAATTTGTTACACAGAAACTAATACATATGCATATGTGAACATGATTGGGGCCAAGGTCTCTCTGATGTTCAATGTGTCATCAAACCCTAAATACAAAACTTGTAAATTGACCACTATTAAAACTTGTCGACATGAGAAATTATATCTTACAGTTGTATTAGTATGTTTTGTTAATGGCATGAAATTTGCCACTTTTTCCTGCCTTTTAAAATAAAGCTATATCTAGATCAGAAGAAAAAGATCCCTGATTTATTTTTAGGTCCATGCAACAGGTTGGATGAACAGGAGAGAACTGAAATTGTGGAACAGCCCCTCAGTAAGTCCACTGAAAAGCCGCGTAAAAGACAGGCAGGCAGATGCAGGCTTTGAAGCCATATTAAACAAAACAAAGAAGAGGCTCACGAATTCTCCAGTGTGTGAATAGATTTATTTTATGGAATGCTGTAGAAGAAGAGCTGCTGGTGAAATGCTTTAAAGAATGTGGAACTAGTAATGTTCTTGGCAATCTGAGCATGACTTATTTTTGGAAGATGGCTTCGCCTTAGTTTCTCATGTGGCAAAAGCAAACAATTAACAGAGCCATCTAGAATCCAATAGTAGAAATGGTTCAGACTTTGGGAGTAATATTTCTTTAAGTTTTAAGAATGAACATTGAAACCTTTGTGATACTTAAAAGCAATATTTGCAACAATCAGGTAGCCATTATTCATTGAATCTCTGGTTTCCATAATAATTTTTCCCATTTTATCTTGTTACTTAATGTATATTAATATTCAGTAATGTATTTGCCTTTATGTATAAACATACTATTAGAATCCCATCAGATTTATTAATTTTTCTGTTTATTTTGTTATATTTTTAAAAGTTAAATGGTTTTAATTTGAGGTAACTGTAGGTTCACATGCAGTTCTAAGAAATATTACAAAGAGGTCCTATACACTTCTTACCAGTTTTCTCCAGGGGTAACATCTTGCAAAACTAAAGTGCCACATTCCAGCCAGGATGTTGACATCGATGAAGTCAAAATACAAGATACTTCCATCACCATTTAGATTTCCTCTTGTGCCTTTACACCACATCCTCTTCCCTCCCCCACCCTTCCCCCTTCAAGGCCTGTCATCCACTAATCTGGTCTCTATTTCTCTAATTTTGTCACTTCAATAATGTTATATATGTGGAATCATAAAATTTGCAACCTTTTGGGACTGGCTGTTTTCACACAGTGTAATTTCTTAGAGATTCACCCAAGTGCTTGCATGAATCAGGAGTTCATTTTGATTACTGAGTGGTACACAATATGATATGGATGGGCACAGTTTAACTTTTGATGAACATTTGGGTCATTTTCAATTTTAGATTATTACAAATAAAACTGCTATGAATATTTGTGTATGAGTTTTTGTGTGGATGTAAATTTTCATTTTTCTGGAATAAATGCTTGTAAATACAATTGCTGGGGTCTATGTTAATTACATGTTTACTTTTATAAGCAACTGCTGAACTGTTTTCTAGGGTAGCTATTTTCCACTCATCCCAACCAGAAACATATGAGGGTCCTATTTCTTTGAATCTCTTGAGCATTTGCTGTTGTCACTATTTCCTATTTTAGCTCCTCCAATAGGTGTGCAGTGACTATGGCTTCACTCATATTCTCCTAATGGCTGAGCCTGTTGGCCATCTTTGCATGTGTTTCTCTGCCATCTGTATAGCCTTGATGAAATGTCTCACTTTTTTTGCCCATTTTCTAATTGGATTGTTTTTTCTTTATTGTCAAGTTTTGAGGATTCTTCATTTCTTCTAGATACAAGTCTTCTGTTGCATGGATGTGTGATTTGCAAATATGTTCCCCCAATCTCTAGCTTGTGTTTTCAGTCTTCATAGGGTCTTTTGCAGAATGAAGGTTTTTAGTTTTGGTGAAGCCCAGTTTATTAACTTTTTCCTTTATGGATTATACTTTGGGGTCATGTCTAACAACTGTTTACCTAGGCCAAAATTCTATATTTCTTCCAAGTTTCATAGTTTTATGTTTTGCATTTGTATCTGTGATCCATCTTGAGTTAATATGTGTAGGAACTGTAAGGTTTAGTTAATGTGCAATTTTCAATGTGAGATTGTGATTGTCTCTATAACATTTTTGTGTATGAAACCTCATTCTTATTAACAAAGTCATGCATTATTCCTATGGCTGTGAGCACATCGTTGGTTTCCTCATAGTCTGTACTTGCATCAAGTGTATCTCTTTGCTGCTTTGATTTCAGATGCCATATCCTTGTTCTGAATTGTGTCAGGCCTGTCACTATGTCAGACAAAAAGTTGAAATGTTAGCTACCTAGTCAACAGGGTCAGGACCATTTACCACACCTGAATTTGCATTTCTACTGTTGGAATGTTTTCCTGCTGTTCTATATTTTGAATGATTTAAAACTAATTGTTTCAGTCCTGGCTGGTGTATCTCAGTGGATTGAGCGCTGTCCTGTGAACCAAAGGGTCACTGATTCGATTCTCAGTCAGGGCATATGACTGGGTTGCAGCCCAGGTCCCCAGCAGGAGGTGTGTGAGACGCAACCACACATTGATGTTTCTCTTCCTTTCTTTCTCCTTCCCTTCCCCTCTCTAAAAAAAATAATAAAATCTTTTTAAAAACCCTGAATTGGTTCACATGAGCTTAGTCCTTTATAATTTAATAGTTTTGTTTTCTTTTTATCCTTAAATCTTAAAAACAAAACAATACATTTCATAGGGAGTAGAGGGATGAAGAATCTTAACTAGAAGACTGGATCTTAGTTTGGTTTTCTCCATAAGCTGAGCCTGCGGTAAGAACACAGGTGCAAGTTATTTGGGCAGCGATCCCCTCCCCGTACCATAAACACAGGTGAGGGAGGTAAAAGTGAGAAGGAAAAGCCACTGAGAGGTGGATTAATAATTAGGTTACTGCTGCAAGTGATGGGATCATTTCCAGTGCTGACCCTCTGCTGAACCCTGTTAAATGTGTCGCAGGATTGCCCCAATGAGGGAAGGGAAGCTGGCTGTTGACCCACAAACTCCCAATCCTCTTATGCAGTGGGTTGTACCTGGCTGGTCCCGACTTGTAGACTGAGTGAGCTCCTGCAGGTAAGAGACCACCCTGTGGAGAGCCAGAGAAGCATGGGGGCTGGAGGTGGCTGCAGCTAGCGTGGGTGCCAGTACTGTTAAAGCAGGGAATTCTAATAGAGTCCACATGTTCATGCATCAGAGAGGGCAAAAGACATGCTGCTCCTCAGAGTCCTTTCCCATTTGTAGTCTAAGT